>NC_052313.1:23898111-24204361 GCF_016432855.1 Salvelinus namaycush
AGCCCCAAAAATTTCTTGGGGAGGCACACGGGGAGTGGTGTTAAGCCAGGTAGGAGACCTGAGCCAACTCCCCGTGCTTACCGTGGAGAGCGTCGTACCGTGCAGGCACCGTGTTATGCGGTGGAGCGCATGGTGTCCCCGGTGCGTGTGCATAGCCCGGTGCGGTACATTCCAGCTCCTCGTATCGGCCGGGCTAGAGTGGGCATCGAGCCAGGTGCCATGAAGCCGGCTCAGCGCATCTGGTCTCCAGTGCGTCTCCTCGGGCCGGTGTACATGGCACCAGCCTTACGCATGGTGCCCCCGGTTCGCCAGCACAGCCCAGTGCGGGCTATTCCATTCAACCAGGTAAGGTTGGGCAGGCTCGGTGCTCGAGACCTCCTGTGCGCCTTCACGGTCCGGTCTATCCGGTGCCACCTCCTCGCACCAGCCCAGTACCACCAGTGCCAACACCTCGTACCAGGCTTCCTGTGCGTCTCCAGAGCCCTGTTCCTCCTCCCCGCACTCGCCCAGTGGTGCGTGTCCCCAGTCCGGTACCACCAGTTCCGGCACCACACACCAAGCCTACTGTGCGCCTCCAGGGTCCAGTATGCCCTGTTCCTGCTCCCCGCACTCGCCCAGAGGTGCGTGTCCCCAGCCCGGTACCACCAGTTCCGGCACCACGCACCAGGCCTACTGTGCGCCTCAGCAGGCAAGAGCTGCCCGTCTGTCCAGCGCCGCCTGAGCTGCCCGTCTGTCCAGTGCCGCCTAAAGCTGCCCGTCTGTCCAGTGCCGCCTAAAGCTGCCCGTCTGTCCAGCGCCGCCTGAGCTGCCTGTCTGTCCAGCGCCGCCTGAGCTGCCCGTCTGTCCAGCGCCGCCTGAGCTGCCCGTCTGTCCAGCGCCGCCTGAGCTGCCCGTCTGTCCAGCGCCGCCTGAGCTGCCCGTCTGTCCAGCGCCACCTGAGCTGCCCGTCTGTCCTGAGCCGCTAGAGCTGCCCGTCTCTCCTGAGCCGCTAGAGCCGCCCGTCTGTCCTGAGCCGCCAGAGCCGTCCGTCAGTCAGGAGCCGCCAGAGCCGCCCGCCAGTCAGGAGCCGCCAGAGCCGCCCTTCAGTCCGGAGCTGCCCTTCAGTCCGGAGCTGCCCCTCAGTCCGGAGCTGCCCCTCAGTCCGGAGCTGCCCCTCAGTCCGGAGCTGCCCCTCAGTCCGGAGCTGCCCCTCAGTCCGGAGCTGCCCCTCAGTCCGGAGCTGCCCCTCAGTCCGGAGCTGCCCTTCAGTCCGGAGCTGCCCCTCAGTCCAGTTGGGCCATTTAGTAGGGTTGCCAATCCTAGGTCGGCGGCGAGGGTCGCCGTTTCTAGAAGGCCACTAAAGCGGACAAAGACTATGGCGGAGTGGGGTCCACGTCCAGCGCCAGAGCCGCCACCGCGGACAGATGCCCACCCAGACCCTCCCCTATAGATTCAGGTTTTGCGGCCGGAGTCCGCACCTTGGGAAGGGGGGTACTGTCACGTTCTGACCATAGTTCTTTTGTATTTTCTTTGTTTTATGTGTGGTCAGGGTGTGAGTTGGGTGGGTAATCTATGTTTTCTATTTATGTGTTGTATTTCTGTGTTTGGCCTGATATGGTTCTCAATCAGAGGCAGGTGTTAATCATTGTCTCTGATTGGGAACCATATTTAGGTATCCTGTTTTGTGTTGGGTTTTGTGGGTGGTTATTTTCAGTCTTTGTGTGTCTGCACCAGACAGAACTGTTTCGGTTTTCACGTTTGTTGTTTTGTATTTGAAGTGTTCAGTTTTTGGTTTATTATTAAATTTAAAATGAACACTAACTACGCTGCGCTTTGGTCCTCTCCTTCCACCGACGAAAGCCGTTACAGAGTTTGTTTAGAATGGACAGGAGAATGTGAATGAGTTGTATAATTTCTACATAGGTCTACATCTAGCCCTGAACTATTCACCATCATGCAACAGCCTTGGGATACAGTGAAGGACGCAATGTTGCTCTCTTGTTGCAAATGTGTGTGTCTTGTCAATGTATGTGTGGGAGTACATTCACAGTATGTCCACGATATTGCATTAAGAATTTCAAGATTTCATCAAACTATTCAGTACAACTACTGGTGACTGTGATGTGCTTGCAGCATGACACCATTGTTTTCCCTTGTCGTCATATTTTCCATGTTTACAATCGTCCGTTTCAATTCTCTCTAATTTGCATCAAAATGAAGATGATAAGAGCACTGTCAAAATGGCAGTGTGTGTGTGTGTGTGTGTGTGTGTGTGTGTGTGTGTGTGTGTGTGTGTGTGTGTGTGTGTGTGTGTGTGTGTGTGTGTGTGTGTGTGTGTGCGTGCGTGCGTGTTTGCGCCTCTTTTGTGGAGGCGCATTGGTATTATTGTACGTTGGCTGAACATCGCTGTGTCCTCAGATCAAACATTCCGTCTGTCATTCTGAATCGCTTGTAGAGGATGGGAATCTGCCTCATCAATCCAACAGAACACCTGGTTATTGTCAATACCATGGTTCATTGCTCCACTGGAACATGCTGCATGAATGAAACACAAGAATGATGCAAAATCACAAGGCTGTTCGCTATGGACAAAGCAGCAAGATTAGTTCCGTTGCAGTGAATTGCAAGGAATACAAGTCATAGATTGCCAGTGAAACTGGTTGGCCTTGAATGACTCACAATTGTAGCCTTGAATAGATGTGGCCATATTCTGTGGACATACACAGTGTACATACACATAATAACATAATTTATCATTTATTGTATGAATTCAGGACCTAATCGTCCAGAAGGATTTTTGTCTGTTTACTCCTAAACCCACCGAGTAAGAATTGCCTGTCACGTCCTGACCTTAGTATTCTTAGTTTTCTTTATTATTTTGGTTAGGTCAGGGTGTGACGAGGGTGGTATGTGTGTTTTTGTCTTATCTAGGTGTGTCTAGTCTAGACATATGTAGGTCTGTGGTGGCCTAGATTGGTTCCCAATCAGAGGCAGCTGTTTATCGTTGTCTCTGATTGGGGATCCTATTTAGGTTGCCATTTTCCAGTTTGGTTTGTGGGTTATTGTCTATGTGAAGTTGCATGTCGGCACTCATTGTTTATAGCGTTCACGTTAGTTTGTTTAGTGTTCTTCGTGTTCATTCGTCTTACATTAAAAGTATGTATTCACATCACGCTGCGCTTTGGTCTCCTCACTACGACGAACGTGACATTGCCGAAATTATTACATTGGTATGGGAAGCTGAGTGATGAGATATCATCAAAGATTAAAAGGACTTTCAACAGGTTGTTTCTTACTTTTATTGCCATTTTTACAAAAATATAAATGCAATGTAAAGTGATGGTCCCATGTTTCATGAGCTGAAATAAAAGATGACAGAAATGTTCCATATGCACAAAAGCTTATTTCTCTCAAATTCTGTGCACAAATTTGTTTACATCCCAGATAGTGAGCATTTCTCTTTTGCCAAGATAATCCATCCACCTGACAGGTGTGGCATATCAAGAAGCTGATTAAATATCATGATCATTACACAGGTGCACCTTGTGCTGGGGAAAATAAAAGGCCACTCTAAAATGTGCAGTTTTGTCACACAACACGATGCCACAGATGTCTCAAGTTTTTTGAGGGAGTGTGCAATTGGCATGCTAACTACAGGAATGTCGACCAGAGCTGTTGCAAGAGAATTTCATTCAAATTTCTCTACCATACGTAATATGTATATCTCTACTCTACCATAAATTTCTCTCTCCAACATCATTTTAGAGAATTTGACAGTACGTCCAACTGGCCTCACAACCGTAGACCACGTGTATGGCGTCGTGTGGGTAAGCGGTTTGCTGATGTCAACGTTGTGAACAGAGTGGACCACGGTAGCGGTGGGGTTACAATATGGGCAGGCTTAATAAGCTACGAACAATTAAGAAAATTGCATTTTATCAATGGCAATTCGAATGCACCGCGATACCGTGACGAGATCCTGAGGCCCATGGTAGTGCCATTCATCCGTGGTATCACCTCATGTTTCAGCATGACCCCATGTCGCAAGGATCTGTACACAATTCCTGGAAGCTGAAAATGTCCCAATTCCTCCATGGCCTGCATACTCACCAGACATGTCACTCATTGAGCATGTTTGGGATGCTCTGGATCGATGTGTACGACAGAGTGTTGCAGTTTCCACTAATATCCAGCAACTTCGCACAGCCATTGAAGAGGAGTGAGACAACATTCCACAGGCCACAATCAACAGCAACAGCAACTCTATACGAAGGAGATGTGTTGCGCTGCATGAGGCAAATGGTGGTCACACCAGATACTGACTAGTTTTCTGATCCACGCCCCTATATTTGTTTTAAGGTATCTGTGAGCAACATATGCATACCTGTATTCCCAGGCATATGAAATCCATAGATTAGAGGCTAATGAATTAATTTCAATTGACTGATTTCCTGATATGAACTGTCTTGGCTGATTATGAAAGCAATAATGTTTCATGTGTTGCTGTTCAATTGACAAAATCAATCAAGTGTGTCTTCACACAGCATACACGTGCTGGCATGCACATAGAGACCTGGCCGGATGGTACCAGAATAACAACCTATCCCTCAACGTAACCTAGACTAAGGAGATGATTGTGGACTACAGGAAAAAGAGGACCGAGCACGCCCCCATTCTCATCGATGGGGCTGCAGTGGAGCAGGTTGAGAGCTTCAAGTTCCTTGGTGTCCACATCACCAACAAACTAGAATGGTCCAAACACACCAAGACAGTCGTGAAGAGGGCACGACAAAGCCTATTCCCCCTCAGGAAACTAAAAAAGTTTGGCATGGGTCCTGAGATCCTCAAAAGGTTTTACAACAGCAACATCGAGAGCATCCTGACTGGTTGCATCACTGCCTGGTACGGCAATTGCTCGGCCTCCGACCGCAAGGCACTACAGAGGGTAGTGCGTACGGCCCAGTACATCACTGGGGCTAAGCCGCCTGCCACCCAGGGCCTCTACACCAGGCGGTGTCAGAGGAAGGCCCTAAAAAATGTCAAAGACCCCAGCCACCCCAATCATAGACTGTTCTTTCTACTGCCGCTTGGCAGGCGGTACCGGAGTGCCAAGTCTAGGACAAAAAGGCTTCTCAACAGTTTTTACCCCCAAGCCATAAGACTTCTGAACAGGTAATCAAATGGCTACCCGGACTATCTGCATTGTGTGCCCCCCCCCAACACGTCTTTTACGCTGCTACTCTCTGTTTATCATATATGCATAGTCTCTTTAACTATACATTCACGTACATACTACCTCAATTGGCCCGACCAACCAGTGCTCCCGCACATTGGCTAACCGGGCTATCTGCATTGTGTCCCGCAACCCACCACCCTCCAACCACTCTTTTACACTACTGCTACTCTCTGTTAATCATATATTCATAGTCACTTTAACCATATCTACATGTACATACTATCTCAATCAGCCCGACTATTTGGTGTCTGTATGTAGCCTCGCTACTTTTATAGCCTCGCTACTGTATATAGCCTCACTGCTGTTTTTTTCACTGTCTTTTTACTGTTGTGTTTATTTCTTTACTTACCTATTGTTCACTTAATACCTTTTTTGCACTATTGGTTAGAGACTGTAAGTAAGAATTTCCCTGTAAGGCGCACGTGACAAATAAACTTTGACTTGATTTGATTTGATTTGACATACACACAAGTATGGGCACTACACACACATAAAAACACAATCAGTGCTGCCTTTTATCATTTTTTTTTGCTTGTTGTTTTTGCTTCTCATGATTTACAAATCCACCCTGGCACTCAAATCCCTTTGGTACAACATATGCCCAACATATGTACACACGGCAGCTAGCCTAGCAGTTATAGAGGTTGAGCCAGCAACCGGTGACGTTGCCAGTTCAAATCCTGGGTCTGACGGGAAAAAATCTGTCGGGAAGAGAGCTGGCAAATAGAGGGTTGCTGGTAACAAGTCGTAAATGCTGTTGTTCTCTTAAGCTCCCAGTGTGGCAGCCCCCTGGACCTTTCCAAAATGTTTTTGTCTTTTGGAGGGGTTGGGTTAAAAGCGGGAGTAACATTTCAGTTGGATCTTGTGTGCAATTGACCAATAAAGGGATTTTATCTTAAAACCCACCCTCACATACAGTATGTTAGTACATGTTAGAATCTATCCTTAACAGAGTCTAAATGCAGTCATCCACCTCCTCTCCAATTCCTTTCCTTTATTCTAATCTCAGGGGCTCCACAGCAAATTAGAGCCTAGCGTTGATTAATTATGGCATCCATCCACCACCGTGCCCTTCAGAGCCCCAGATCAATTTAAGTGACTTTCCCCTTTCAGCAAGAGTGGACTTTTTGTTCAATGACTTCATGAGAAAAAATGATGGCATTAATTTTGTTCCCCAGACCAGCTGTTATGAAGATTCATGGGCATACTTAA
This sequence comes from Salvelinus namaycush, assembly GCF_016432855.1. Lineage (NCBI taxonomy): Eukaryota > Metazoa > Chordata > Actinopteri > Salmoniformes > Salmonidae > Salvelinus > Salvelinus namaycush. The sequence goes on from NC_052313.1 coordinate 23,904,539, forward strand.
TGTTAATACACCTCTCCGACCTGTCATATCTGATGTTAAAACTTACCTCCAGGTCGCCAAATGGGGGCTCTGGCATCCTTGTTATTTCCTGGGCTGTGTATGTGGCTTAAATTAGTAACATAGCAAAATCATTTCTGGAAAGCAAGTTGTGGTAATTTGTAGATTACGTTTGGGGAGCTTGGATAGTTCAAATAAAATGATGACTTTTCATTTTTTATACATCTCTCTTTCTCAATGGATTCTGATACAACAAAATATTTACATTCAAATAAATGTATAGCATCGATAGGTACAGTTACATGTAGTTTTCTTCAGCAATCCCTTGCGATTGGTAATGGTTATCTCAGTGTACTGTAACAGAAATACGCACCTACGGTGGCCAAGATGGTTACTCAGCTTATGCTAATCAATGCAACATTTCAACACGTGGTAACATGTGATCACATGTGGAAACATAATCTCATGAAATAAATGTGACAACAAAGGGATGCAAAATGTCAACATGTGATACCAAGACACTACATGTGACAACATTTGAGCACATGTGAAAACCCATAATTTACATTTAAACAGTCATGTTCCTCTGCAGGTTTTGTCTAGTTCCAGGGACGTTCTTAGAATGTTTTTTCATGGTCCCCTGGAGGTTTTTGTCTAGTTGAGGTGAAAATACAGTAAATCTACAACTAGTTACTGTATTTTTACATCTAAACTCAAGTATTAATGTTAATGGACAGTATGCTGCTATATGATGATTACTTAGCCTCACTTGGGATTTGAACTCACAACCTCTTGGTTGCTAGCTACCTGAATTGCCTGCTGCACCCCCAGGTCTGTGAACATAACAGAGATTGACAAGAACACATTTCTGCACTTCGCTTAAAGTTGCAGTAAAAATATATACCAACTTCAAGATGTTATTTCTATAGAGTGACAGTATGCTGTTGATTTGATTATCACAAGTCCTTACAAAGATTGCTGAATTGAACATGTAAAAAAAGAAAGAGATGCTCAACCTTCATTAGCATAATGATAACACCACTTAAACTGGTAGAACATTTCCACTGACAGTTGGCACAAATACAACATATTTTAGACCATGCATCCAAATATGCTAATGAGTCCCTGCCAGCACATATCCCCCACATACATTTCAAAGTGCACTAATGATTATACATAGTTGTAACGCTTCTCGTGGGCTGAAGGAAGAGTGGACCAAGGTGCAGCGTTTAAAGTGTTCATGATTTAATCCAAAAAACCAAATCGAACAAAAACAACAAACAGGAGAACGAAAGCGAAACAGTTCTGTCTGGTGCAGACACAAAAACAGAAAACAACTACCCACAAAACACAGGTGGGAAAAGGCTACCGGTAAAGCACGGTTCTCAATCAGAGACAACGATAGACAGCTGCCTCTGATTGAGAACCACACCCGGCCAAAAACACAGAAATAGAAAACATAGAACACAAAACATAGAATGCCCACCCCAACTCACGTCCTGACCAAACCAAAATAGAGACATAAAAAGGATCTCTAAGGTCAGGGCGTGACAATAGTGCTGCATCGTAACCAAGTGGAAAGTGGGAATTTAAAAAATCCCTGAGCTCCGACTTCTCCCACACACTGACCTCTGACGCCACCTACTAAGGAAATTACCTCGCAATTAAATTAGCATTATTTGTAAAAGTTTATCTGTTAATATGTTTATTATGTTATAATTTGTTTACAGGCATGATAGCTGCACTTTTAGTTTATGGTTGACGCAGCTTGTTGGCCATTAGGCAACTGGCATTTCCCAACAATTTCAAAGCACGTGTATGCATCCAACTGGTATTTAAGTTTTCACAACTGGTAAATTCCCACCTCAGACATGGTTATGAACACAGCTGTATATGTAATATATTGGGTAGAAAAATGTACCACTATACTAGATTATCCACACATGTACCCTAAAAGGTATTGATCAATACCATGTGAGTTCCTATGAGTACCTCTGAAGGTACCCTGTGAACTTGTTGCACTCCAGGGAACAACACTGTACCATAACAGTACTCTTATATTTGAGAGTGCGTGGATATACAGTGGGGCAAAAAAGTATTTAGTCAGCCACCAATTGTGCAAGTTCTCCCACTTAAAAAGATGAGAGAGGCCTGTAATTTTCATCATAGGTACACTTCAACTATGACAGACAAAATGAGGAAAACAAATCCTGAAAATCACATTGTAGGATTTTTTATGAATTTATTTGCAAATTATGGTGGAAAATAAGTATTTGGTCACCTACAAACAAGCAAGATTTCTGGCTCTCACAGACCTGTAACTTCTTCTTTAAGAGGCTCCTCTGTCCTCCACTCGTTACCTGTATTAATGGCACCTGTTTGAACTTGTTATCAGCATAAAAGACACCTGTCCACAACCTCAAACAGTCACACTCCAAACTCCACTATGGCCAAGACCAAAGAGCTGTCAAAGGACACCAGAAACAAAATTGTAGACCTGCACCAGGCTGGGAAGACTGAATCTGCAATAGGTAAGCAGCTTGGTTTGAAGAAATCAACTGTGGGAGCAATTATTAGGAAATGGAAGACATACAAGACCACTGATAATCTCCCTCGATCTGGGGCTCCACGCAAGATCTCACCCCGTGGGGTCAAAATGATCACAAGAACGGTGAGCAAAAATCCCAGAACCACACGGGGGGACCTAGTGAATGACCTGCAGAGAGCTGGGACCAAAGTAACAAAGCCTACCATCAGTAACACACTACGCCGCCAGGGACTCAAATCCTGCAGTGCCAGACGTGTCCCCCTGCTTAAGCCAGTACATGTCCAGGCCCGTCTGAAGTTTGCTAGAGAGCATTTGGATGATCCAGAAGAAGATTGGGAGAATGTCATATGGTCAGATGAAACCAAAATAGAACTTTTTGGTAAAAACTCAACTCGTCGTGTTTGGAGGACAAAGAATGCTGAGTTGCATCCAAAGAACACCATACCTACTGTGAAGCATGGGGGAGGAAACATCATGCTTTGGGGCTGTTTTTCTGCAAAGGGACCAGGACGACTGATCCGTGTAAAGGAAAGAATGAATGGGGCCATGTATCGTGAGATTTTGAGTGAAAACCTCCTTCCATCAGCAAGGGCATTGAAGATGAAACGTGGCTGGGTCTTTCAGCATGACAATGATCCCAAACACACCGCCCGGGCAACGAAGGAGTGGCTTCGTAAGAAGCATTTCAAGGTCCTGGAGTGGCCTAGCCAGTCTCCAGATCCCAACCCCATAGAAAATCTTTGGAGGGAGTTGAAAGTCCGTGTTGCCCAGCAACAGCCCCAAAAAAATCACTGCTCTAGAGGAGATCTGCATGGAGGAATGGGCCAAAATACCAGCAACAGTGTGTGAAAACCTTGTGAAGACTTACAGAAAACGTTTAACCTCTGTCATTGCCAACAAAGGGTATATAACAAAGTATTGAGATAAACTTTTTTTATTGACCAAATACTTATTTTCCACCATAATTTGCAAATAAATTCATTAAAAATCCTACAATGTGATTTTCGGGATTTTTTTTTCTCATTTTGTCTGTCATAGTTGAAGTGATGAAAATTGATGAAAATATGATGAAAATTACAGGCCTCTCTCATCTTTTTAAGTGGGAGAACTTGCACAATTGGTGGCTGACTAAATACTTTTTTGCCCCACTGTATGTTCTTGGTAACAAATAACAATTTGGTGACACTGCTGAGACATTAATGCACTCTGGACCAAATGTTGCAAGTTCAAATCTCGAGAGCATTTATGCACACTTAGGGCTATATTCTAACAGATCTGCGTTAATTTTGTCGGAGGTGGAACTGTGTTAGTGGTGTAAAATCCACAAGCGTCTCCGGCATTATACCTGGCATGGAAATTGCCATTGCCTAGACGGGACTGCATTAAGAGAAATACAGTGCATTCGGAAAGTATTCAGACCCTTTCCCTTTTTCCACATTTTGTAACGTTACAACCTTATTCTAAAATTGATTAAATAAAACATTTCCCTTATCAATCTACACACAATACCCAATAATGACAAAGCGAAAACAGGTTTTTAAAAATGTTTGCAAAACCCCCCCCGAAATAGCTTATTTACATGAGTATTCAGACCCTTTGCCATGAGACTCAAAATTGAGCTCAGGTGCATCCTGTTTCCATTGATCATCCTTGAGATGTTTCTACAACTTGATTGGAGTCTACCTGTGGTAAATTCAGTTGATTGGACATAATTTGGAAAGGCACACACCTGTCTATATAAGGTCCCACAGTTGACAGTGCATGTCAGAGCAAAAACCAAGCCATGAGGTCGAAGTAATTGTCCGTAGAGCTCCGAGATAGGATTGTGTTGAGGCACAGATTTAGGGAAGGGTACCAAAAAAATTCTGCAGCATTGAAGGTCCCCAAAAACACAGTGGCTTCCATCATTCTTAAATGGAAGACGTATGGAACCTCCAAGACTCTTCCTAGAGCTGGCCACCTGGCCAAACTGAGCAATTGGGGGAGAAGGGTCAGGGAGGTGACCAAGAACCCAATGGTCACTCTGACAGAGCTCCAGAGTTCCTCTGTGGAGATGGGAGAACATTCCAGAAGGACAACCATCTCTGTAGCACTCCACCAATCAGGCCTTTATGGTAGAGTGGCCAAACGGAAGCCACTCCTCAGTAAAAGGCACATGACAGCCCATTTGGAGTTTGCCAAAAGGCACCTAAAGGATTCTCAGACCATTAGAAACAAGATTCCCTGGTCTGGTGAAAACAAGACTGAACTCTTTGGCCTGAACACCACGCGTCACGTCTGGAGGAAACCTGGCACCATCTCTAAGGTGAAGCATGGTGGTGGCAGTATCATGCTGTAGGTATGTTTTTCAGCGGCATAGACTGGGAAACTAGTCATGATCGAGGGAAAGATGAATGGAGCAAAGTATAGAGAGATCCTCCTCCTAACCACACAGCCAAGACAACACAGGAGTGGCTTTGGGACAAGTCTCTGAATGTCCTCGAGCGACCCAGCCGGAGCCCGGACTTGAATCTGACCGAACATCTCTGGAGAGACCTGAAAATAGCTGTGCAGTGGCGCTCCCCATCCAACCTGACAGAGCTGGAGAGGATCTGCAGAGAAGAATGGGAAAAACTCCCCAAATACAGGTGTGCCAGGCTTGTAGCGTCATACCCAATAAGACTCAAGGCTGTAATCGCTGCCAAAGGTGCTTCAACAAAGGACTAAGTAAAGGGTTTGAATACTTATGTAAATGTGATATTTCCGTTTGTTATTTTTAATACATTTTCACAAATTTCTAAAAACCTGTTTTTACTTCGTCATTATGGGGTATTGTGTGTAGATTGATGAGGGAAAAAGTCAAGGGGTCTGAATACTTTCCGAATGCACTGTATGTGTTAACAGCACTGTGTGTGTATCATAAGGACACATTTTTGTTTGCAGGGCATCACCTGTGAAATCGCATGTGAAAATTTGAATCCACATGTGAAAGGTTATGTGATCACATGTGAAACTTCATGTGAAATATCATCAAATGTGAAGTGCTCCAAAAACACATGTTTTCACATGATTTCACATGTGCAAAACATTTGGAAATGTCACATGAAATCATGTAATTTTCCACATGTGAAATCATGTGGTTCTTCCAGAAGGGGATCCTGTCTCTCTTCCTATATACTGTAGCTCAGTGCTTTCTTCTTGGCTAAACTAGGCTTATAATTTAACATTTGTATTCATATTTACGGATCCCATACAAGTTTGTAATTAAGGCACATGAAGGTTCACATGTTCAAGAACGCATTTCTGCAAAACGCCCTACTGTGAAGTAGGAACTGGCGTCATCCGCCCCCGTTGGGCTGGCGTTTCACATATACTTGAGAGTGCACTGTAGGCAGCCAGGCCCTCTTCATTATAAAACTTCTTAAGATCATCAGAGCACTCTGCCAGGAGCAACAAGATGGATACCGTCTAATTGAACTCTGCATGGTTCTTTCTCAAGGGCTGTCCTCGGCTCTCTCATTACCGTACCCTTGTCCTAATGAAGAACAAATGAGTTTGCTTTCACTTTGTACCCCTCTTCACCAAACAAGTCATTGGACTTTACCAGTTTCTCTTTGTCCTTTCATCTTTCACTTTTAATTTCTCTAAACAAGCCAGTCTGCTTTCTTCACCCTCAGAACACGGTTGCGTTACCAGAATCCGACTCCTGAAGTGCCAAAGATGACGATGTAGTCAGTGGCAGCTTCACAAGTTGAGTTATATTTTGGCCGGAGAATTTAAGACAGTTTTGCCATACAATGTAAAGGGGTTGTCATGAATTTGACAGTATCTGGGTTACAGGGTTACAGGGTTCTGTATTTCATATTACATTAGACCTGCAAAACAGACCGAAAGAACATAGTAAAATGCTCAATCATTTAAGGTTTAAGGAACAGTCATTTTGAATGAAGCATGAAAAGAGCTGAGTGGGCGGGGAGCTTATATTCATGAGTTCGCCTTGACTGACAGCTCTTTGAGAACACCTATGTCAAGCAACTTGGATGCAGTGAGCAGTGTTGCCGTAAAACCATTTCCAGTAAATTTGGTAATACACAAAGCAACTCAAGCAACATTGAAATTGCATCAATGTCGCCCCAGTCTGAAGTCCTGAGCGCTCTGGAATAGGTTTTCATCAAGGATCTTTCTGTTCTTTGCTCCATTCATCTTCCCTTCGATCCTGAGTAGTCTCCCAGTCCATGCCGCTGAAAAACATCCCTACAGCATGATGCTGCCACCATCATGCTTCACCGTAGGGATGGTGCCAGGTTTCTTCCAGACATGACGCTTGGCATTCAGGCCCCCTGAACCCCCTGCCCTCAGGACAGCCTCGACCAACCAGTGCCCCCGCACATTGGCTAACCGGGCTATCTGCATTGTGTCCCGCCACCCTCCAACCACTCTTTTACGCTCCTGCTACTCTCTGATTATCATATATGCATAGTCACTTTAACCATATCTACATGTACATACTTCCTCAATCAGTCCGACTAACCGGTCGACTAGCCTGTATGTAGCCTTGCTATTGTGTATAGCCTCGCTACTGTTGTTTTTATTTCTTTACTTCCCTATTGTTCACCTAATACCTTTTTTGCACTGTTGGTTAGAGCCTGTAAGTAAGCATTTCACTGTAAGGTCTACCTACACCTGTTGTATTCGGCGCACGTGACAAATAAACTTTGATTTGATTTGATGTATTACTGTACCAGTAAGACTACAGCACTTACAGTTACTTACAGTGGTGCAAAAAAGTATTTAGTCAGCCACCAATTGTGCAAGTTCTCCCACTTAAAAAGATGAGAGAGGCCTGTAATTTTCATCATAGGTACACTTCAACTATGACAGACAAAATTAGAAAAAAAAATCCAGAAAATCACATTGTAGGATTTTTTATGAATTTATTTTCAAATTATGGTGGAAAATAAGTATTTGGTCAATAACAAAAGTTTATCTCAATACTTTGTTATATACCCTTTGTTGGCAATGACAGAGGTCAAACTTTTTCTGTAAGTCTTCACAAGGTTTTCACACACTGTTGCTGGTATTTTGGCCCATTCCTCCATGCAGATCTCCTCTAGAGCAGTGATGTTTTGGGGCTGTTGCTGGGCAACACGGACTTTCAACTCCCTCCAAAGATTTTCTATGGGGTTGAGATCTGGAGACTGGCTATGCCACTCCAGGACCTTGAAATGCTTCTTACGAAGCCACTCCTTCGTTGCCCGGGCGCTGTGTTTGGGATCATTGTCATGCTGAAAGACCCAGCCACGTTTCATCTTCAATGCCCTTGCTGATGGAAGGAGGTTTTCACTCAAAATCTCACGATACATGGCCCCATTCATTCTTTCCTTTACACGGATCAGTCGTCCTGGTCCCTTTGCAGAAAAACAGCCCAAAGCATGATGTGTCCACCCCCATGCTTCACAGTAGGTATGGTGTTCTTTGGATGCAACTCAGCATTCTTTGTCCTCCAAACACGACGAGTTGAGTTTTTACCAAAAAGTTCTATTTTGGTTTCATCTGACCATATGACATTCTCCCAATCTTCTTCTGGATCATCCAAATGCTCTCCAGCAAACTTCAGACGGGCCTGGACATGTACTGGCTTAAGCAGGGGGACACGTCTGGCACTGCAGGATTTGAGTCCCTGGCGGCGTAGTGTGTTACTGATGGTAGGCTTTGTTACTTTGGTCCCAGCTCTCTGCAGGTCATTCACTAGGTCCCCCCGTGTGGTTCTGGGATTTCTGCTCACCGTTCTTGTGATCATTTTGACCCCACGGGGTGAGATCTTGCGTGGAGCCCCAGATCGAGGGAGATTATCAGTGGTCTTGTATGTCTTCCATTTCCTAATAATTGCTCCCACAGTTGATTTCTTCAAACCAAGCTGCTTACCTATTGCAGATTCAGTCTTCCCAGCCTGGTGCAGGTCTACAATTTTGTTTCTGGTGTCCTTTGACAGCTCTTTGGTCTTGGCCATAGTGGAGTTTGGAGTGTGACTGTTTGAGGTTGTGGACAGGTGTCTTTTATACTGATAACAAGTTCAAACAGGTGCCATTAATACAGGTAACAAGTGGAGGACAGAGGAGCCTCTTAAAGAAGAAGTTACAGGTCTGTGGGAGCCAGAAATCTTGCTTGTTTGTAGGTGACCAAATACATATTTTCCACCATAATTTGCAAATAAATTCATAAAAAATCCTACAATGTGATTTTCTGGATTTATTTTCTAATTTTGTCTGTCATAGTTGAAGTGTACTTATGATGAAAATTACAGGCCTCTCTCATCTTTTTAAGTGGGAGAACTTGCACAATTGGTGGCTGACTAAATACTTTTTTGCCCCACTGTACCGGTTCTCATTTCTAAATATCCGGATGATACCTGCAAAAGTATAGCGGCTCAGATTTGGTTGAACTCGTTACCCAGCCTCCCTCATGCTCATCCCATGGTTAACAACATGGCCAACCACAGTTACTCTGATTTCATCAGTTATTGTGTTCCTGACTCCCCTTCCTCTTCCACGTCCTCTCCTTCTCCCCCATCCTACTTCCTCTTCCTTCTCCTCCTCCTCCTCTTACCTCTTCACCTCCTCATCCTCCTCTACCTCCTCCTCTAGTTCTCACCCCTCTTACTCTCTGTCCAATATTGACCTCCATTGTTGTCCAAACCAAATGTTTACCTGTGGCCTATTAATAGTGCTCAAGCCCTGATTTGTAAGTGAACTCATTATCTAAAAGTGTTTTCACGTGTCAATGTGGAAAGGCAATTGGTGAAATAGTGTAGCAATGTAGAGATCAATGTTTACAGTTTTGCTAGAAGTGTGTTATTAAATTGCTAACTGAGTGTAAAACAGAGAACGTGCATTCAGTTTGGCACACTTGGTAAATGCATTGGCTACAAGTGTTAATGGTTTCAGAGATAGTGCCTCAAGAATCACTGTTAAGCATTCAGAAAGAACTGTAATACATTTTGAAGTTCATAACTGTGCACTCTCCTCAAACAATAGCATGGTATTCTTTCACTGTAATAGCTACTGTAAATTGGACAGTTCAGTTAGATCAACAGGAATTGAAGCTTTCTGCGCATATCAGATAAGTCTATGTCCTGGGAAATGTTCTTGTTACTTTCAAACTCATGCTAATCACATTAGCCTACATTAGCTCAACCGTCACGTGGGGGGGACACCAATCCCATAGAGGTTGAAATGAGAGTTAAGGAGATGTCACCTTGTCCCCTTAATAATAAATTAAAGTGTTTGACTGGGGGAGGGAACCAGTAACTTTATGATCAAACTTTATCAATGTAAAAGGAACAGTAAAGGTTAATACTTTGGTCATCATACCTTTATCTGGTTTCCTTCAATTATCATCCAATTTCATGAAAAACATGATTTTGACCTTTCTTGATCTCTAAGACTTGCTGCGATGCGACTCTAATCTGTCCCTTATACATTTTAAAGTTGCACTATGCAGAAATCGCTCCGCCATTTCCTGGTTGCTAAAACGCTAATAGTTAGCCTAATTTCAGTTTACGTGACAAAATAAGATAGTGTAGAGCATAATTGTACCGTCTAAACAGTGGTGAAATATATTTTCCATAACCAAAAATATTGTTGTTTCAGCTATTTGAAGCTTGTGAATAAAACCGAAAGTATAAGACACAAGAACAAAACTCAAGAATGGGAGGCATAGAAATAGCACACATAGAACAAATATCCTGCTTCTTAGACTTGCTTTCAAGTAAAATTATAGATCTATAACTCACATTTCTTTGTGAACTTGGTCTTACTGTGGTCCAACATAGATCAAAGAATACATTACAGTTAACATGTGTTAAGTCCGTCCGTCCGTCAATCCGAATGTTAAAAGGCAGCACATACACACAAAAAGCAGGTCACATGGCACACAATAACCACATAGGAGTTAAATTGGTACAGCTTTCTCACTCACTGGTACAACAAAAAGCCTCTGACAAGGCATGCCTCAAAATATGTTAAAGAGCCAGAAACAACAATACCATGCACCCACTCGAGGTCAAAAGGTTTTTGGCGATCCGAAGACACCATATGGCACTATATTCTGTGTGGTGGAATTACAGTACCATTAGAAAAACAGCAATTTTCCCACAATGCACCATCATTTACAGTATGCTGCATTTAAACATTTCAGAATGTTTTACTGTTGGTAATAGCCTACCTAAAATTACTATAAATTACAGTTTTCCGTTACAATGTGCTATTGAGGGGATTTATCACAGGAGTGAAATCAACAAACTATCTGTAGAATCAGATAAGCAGTAACATTTCTAATCTATTATGCACCTTCTTATGTCATCATGGCAAACCCATACAGAACTGTTTTATGCCATCATGGCAAACCCATATTGTTGCTTCCATCACCTTCGGGGAGCTTATAATGTTGATCCTCTGTAAATAAATAACAAAACACCACATCAACTTTGACTTTCCATCACAATAACAGCACCTTGGTGCTAATGCTGCACTGAAAAAGGCCACTGAAAAGTTTTTTGTTTGTTTGCCTGCATCTTCCTGTTAGTCTTTTGTGTCGTTTGAGCTCTGTGTCAAGGACCTTCTTACAGCTGCTTTTCTTCCATACTCCTTTGAACCGGCTCAGTTCACGGGCTCTGCCATCCCGAGCCCCCACAGTGCCCCTCTATGGTGAAGACTTCAATACTACAGGCCTTCGCTGGTCCTTAACCAAAGGCTTTGAAGTGAGTTTCAAAGGTACATCAAAGAAAGCCGGCTAGAGATACATGATTGTCACATCTAATTTGGTTATGCAGTGATTTCACAAATCATACCATCTGATCCATGAAATAGACCTCAAGACTTAGCCTACAATATGCAGGTATATATTGTGTGTAGACCTAGCAACACTATGTTATGTAGACATGGCCCTCATAATAATTCTGGTAAACAATTCTGAGAATGAGGTTTCAAAATGCATTCTATGTTCCTGAGAATTATGAGAAGAGTTAACAATCCTAATTGACGCATAGGCCAATGTATATGTAGTAACACCATTTGTGTATTGTCATCATGTATTGTCATCATGGCCATCGTCGTACTCTGGCAATAATTAATCCTGAGAATGAGGTTTCAAGATACATTTCTGAGAAGAGGTGGAAGGGGCTAGGCTGTTGAAAGTGAATGACCAGAGTCTGTAGAGCTAATCAGCTATTCTGAGCACGCAACCATTACACTGTCATTTAATTGTAACATATTTTCATACGAAAACTCATTCTCATTACCTGCCCTCTCACTCATCAAAAACACCCCTTCACAGCATCTGTGGTCTCTCACAACGCTGTCACTCTCCTGTCGCGTACATGCGTCAAACCCAGTCGCCATCCAATATGATGAAACAAGTTAATTAAGTTGTCAGCCACGGAATGGGCTGACAGGCAATTACATTGAGTTTAAATATACATGAACGCAAGTTCAAATGTAAACTCTGTATCTTAGATAACCCATCTATATATAAGTGCGAGGGGAAATCAGTTCTGATGTTTGTTTGCTCGTACAAGAAAAGCAATTGATCAATTATGAATATGAAATCATTAAATATGTTATGAATATCAGACATGTGGTTCTCCCATTCTCAAGTAAGCCAGATACTGATACTTGCAAGAGGCTTGAACCAATGAGGTCACAGTAATTAATTTCATGATGGCCCCACGCTATTTTGTTTGTTTTTTCGCGTTGTTCGTAACTTGTTTTGTATATAATGTTGCTGCTACTGTCTCAAATGACCGAAAAGAACTTCTGGACATCAGAACTGCGATTACTCACCTCAGATTAGACGAAGAGTTTTTATTCAATGAGTCGGACAGGAGGGATATACTACAGACACCCGGCCAGGATCAGATCCCCTTCGTTTGGCAGGTAGCCTAGTGGTTAGAGGGTGAGACTAGTAAACAAAAGGTTGCTAGATTGAATCCCTGAGCTGACAAGGTAAAAATCTCTTGTTCTGCCCCTGAACAAGGCAGTTAACCCACTGTTCCTAGGCTGTCATTGTAAATAAGAATTTGTTCTTAACTGAAATGCCTAGTTAAATAAAGGTTAAAAAATATATATACATTATATACAGTGGGGAGAAAAAGTATTTGATACACTGCCGATTTTGCAGGTTTTCCTACTTACAAAGCACGTAGAGGTCTGTAATTGTTATCATAGGTACACTTCAACTGTGAGAGACGGAATCTAAAACAAAAATCCAGAAAATCACATTGTATGATTTTTAAGTAATTAATCCTGCAAAGATGACTGCAAGAGCACAACGCAGAATGTTCAATGAGGTTAAGAAGAATCCTAGAGTGTCAGCTAAAGACTTACAGAAATCTCTGGAACATGCTAACATCTCTGTTGACGAGTCTATGATACGTAAAACACTAAACAAGAATGGTGTTCATGGGAGGACACAACGGAAGAAGCCACTGCTGTTCAAAAAAAACATAGCTGCACGTCTGAAGTTTGCAAAAGTGCACCTGGATGTTTCACAGCGCTACTGGAAAAATATTCTGCGGACAGATGAAACTACAGTTGAGGTGTTTGGAAGGAACACACAACACTATGTGTGGAGAAAAAAAGGCACAGCACACCAACATCAAACCTCATCCCAACTGTAAAATATGGTGGAGGGAGCATCATGGTTTGAGGGCTGCTTTGCTGCCTTAGGGCCTGGAGAGCTTGCTATCATTGACGGAAAAATGAATTCCAAGATTTATCAAGACATTTTGCAGGAGAATGTTAGGCTATCTGTCCACCAATTTAAGCTCAACAGAAGTTGGGTGATGCAACAGGACAACGACCCAAAACACAAAAGTAAATCAACAACAGAATGGCTTCAACAGAAGAAAATACGTCTTCTGGAGTGGCCCTGACCTCAACCTGATTGAGATGCTGTGGCATGATCTCAAGAGAGCAGTTCACACCAGATATCCCAAGAATATTGCTGAACTGAAACAGTTTTGTAAAGAGGAATGGTCCAAAATTCCTCCTGACCGTTGTGGAGGTCTGATCCGCAACTACAGAAAACGTTTGGTTGAGGTTATTGCTGCCAAAGGAGGGTCAACCAGTAAATAAATCCAAGGGTTCACATACTTTTCCCACCCTGCACTGTGAATGTTTACATAATGTGTTCAATAAAGACAAGAAAACGTATAATTGTTTGTGTGTTATTAGTTTAAGCAGACTGTGTTTGTCTATTGTTATGACCTAGATGAAGATCAGATCAAATTTTATGACCAATTTATGAGGAAATCCAGGTATTTCCAAAGGGTTCAAAAACGTTTTCTTGCCCTGTACACTCTATTGGCAGGATAGAACAGCAGCCTCTGGTAAGACACGGGGCGGGTGCCTGTGCATATATGTAAACAACAGCTGGTGCACAATATCTAAGGAAGTCTCAAGGTTTTGCTCGACTGAGGTAGAGTATCTCATGATAAGCTGTAGACCACACTATATTCCTAGAGAGTTTTCATCTGTATTTTTCGTAGCTGTCTACATACCAACATAGATCGATGCTGGCACTAAAACAGCACTCAATGAGCTGTATACCGCCATAAGCAAACAGGAAAACGTTCATCCAGAGGTGGCGCTTCTAGTGGCCGGGGACTTTAATGCAGGGAAACTTAAATCAGTTTTACCAAATTTCTATCAGCATGTTAAATGTGCAACCAGATGGAAAATAAATCTAGACCACCTTTACTCCACACACAGAGGTGCGTATATAGCTCTCCCTCGCCCTCCATTTGGCAAATCTGATCCTAATTCTATCCTCCTGATTCCTGCTTACAAGCAAACATTTAAGCAGGAAGCACCAGTGACTCGGTCAATAAAAAAGTGGTCAGATGAAGCAGAAGCTAAACTACAGGACTGTTTTTTCTAGAAGAGACTGGAATATGTTCCGGGATTCTTCCGATGGCATTGGGGAGTACACCACATCAGTCACTGGCTTTATCAATAAGTGCATCGAGGACGTAGTCCCCACAGTGACCGTACGTACATACCCCAACCAGAAGCCCTGGATTACAGGCAACATTCGCACTGAGCTAAAGGGTAGAGCTCCCGCTTTCAAGGCGCGGGACTCTAACCCGGAAGCTTATAAGAAATCCCCTTATGCCCTCCGGCAAAAAAATCAAACAGGCAAAGCATCAATACAGGACGAAGATCGAATCGTACTACACCGGCTCTGGCACTCGTCGGATGTGGCAAGGCTTGCAAACTATTACAGACTTCAAAGGGAAGCACAGTCGAGAGCTGCGCAATGACACAAGCCTTTCAGACAAGCTAAAAAACGTATATGCTCGCTTCGAGGCAAGTAACACTGAAACATGCATGAGAGCATCAGCTATTCCAGACGACTGTGTGATCACGCTCTCCGCAGCCTATGTGAGTAAGACCTTTAAACAGGTCAACATTCACAAGGCCGCAGGGCCAGACGGATTACCAGGATGTGTCCTCCGAGCATGCGCTGACCAACTGGCAAGTGTCTTTACTGACATTTTCAACCTGTCCGTGTCTGAGTCTGTAATACCAACATGTTTCAAGCAGACCACCTGTGCCCAAGAACACTAAGGTAACCTGCCTAAATGTCTACCGACCGTCTGTAGCCATGAAATGCTTTGAAAGGCTGGTCATGGCTCACATCAACACCATTATTCCAGAAATCCTAGACCCACTCCAATTTGCATACTGCACCAACAGATCCACAGATGATGACATCTCTATTGCACTCCACACTGCCCTTTCACACCTGGACAAAAGGAACACCTATGTGAGAATGCTATTCATTGACTACAGCTCAGCGTTCATCACCATAGTGCCCTCAAATCTCATCACTAAGCTAAGGACCCTGGGACTAAACACCTCCCTCTGCAACTGGATCCTGAACTTCCTGACGGGCCACCCCCAGGTGGTAAGGGTAGGTAATAACACATCCACCACACTGATCCTCAACACGGGGGCCCCTCAGGGGTGCGTGCTCAGTCCCCTCCTTTACTCCCTGTTCTCTCATGACTGAATGGCCAGGCACAACTCCAACACCATCTTTAAGTTTCCTGATGACACAACAGTGGAAGGCCTGGTCACCAACAACGATGAGACAGCCTATAGGGAGGAGGTCAGAGACCTGACTGTGTGCTGCAAGGACAACAACCTCTCCCTCAATGTGATCAAGACAAAGGAGATGATTGTGGAATACAGGAAAAGGACGACCGACCACGCCCCCATTCTCATCGACGGGAATGTAGTGGAGCAGAATGAGAGCTTCAAGTTCCTTGGTGTCCACATCACCAACAAACTAACATGGTCCAAGCACACCAAGACAGTCATGAAGAGGGCATGACAAAACCTTTTCTCCCTCAGGAGACTGAAAAGATTTGGCATGGGTCCTCAGATCCTCAAAAGGTTTTACAGCTGCAATATCGAGAGAATCCTGATGGATTGCATCACTGCCTGGTATGGCAACTGTTCAGCCTCGGACCGCAAGGCACTACCAGAGGGTAGTGCGAATGGCCCAGTACATCACCGGGGCCAAGCTTCCTGCCATCCAGGACCTCTATACCAGGTGGTGTCAGAGGAAGGCCCTAAAAGTTGTCAAATGCTCCAGCCACCCTAGTCATAGACTGTTCTACTACCGGAGCGCCAAGTCTAGGTCCAAGAAGCTTCTAAACAGCTTCTACCCCCAAGCCATAAGACTCGTGAACAGCTAATCAAATGGCTACCCGGACTATTTGCATTGCCCCCCCCCCCCTTCTACACTGCTGCTACTCTCTGTTATTATCTATGTATAGTCACTTTAATAACTCTACCTACATGTACATATTACCTCAATTACTTCAACACCAGTGCCCCCACACATTGACTCGGAACAGGTAAACCCTGTATATAGCCCCGCTATTGTTATTTACTGCTGCTCTTTAATCATTTGTTATTCTTATCTCTTAATTTTTTTATATAGGTATTTTCTTAAAACTGCATTGTTGGTTAAGGGCTTGTAAGCATTTCACTGTATGGTCTACACCTGTGTATTCGGCGCATGTGACAAATGAAATTTGATTTGATTTGAATAGTAGATTGAGGCCTAAACCAGCATAATATTCTAGTTCATTTAGAATTGAGCTAGTTACAGTATGTTATAGTTTTGATTGTAATATTTACAGAAACAGCTGCATCAGTAGCCTCCAGGGACTGATCCAACAGTGAGCTGCACATCTGTACCTCCTACGGGGGTTAAACACAATAAACACTCTAATAGCTGAGAAGCTGAGAAACTCATCAGACGCAAAGTAACCATTTGACGAAATAAGTGGAAGCATGTGGGCTTACTGGCTCCTGAAACTCTTTTTTTAATGGGCTCTCCTGCTTAGGAATTGACGTGCGAGATGCTGCTTGTCTCACAAGAAACAAACAAACAAATAGAAGCTCTCCACTGGGCACAGACGTCAATTCAACGTCTATTCCACATTGGTTCAATGTACTGTAATTTCATTGAAATGACCTGGAAACAACGTTGACTCAACCAGTGTGTGCTCAGTGAGTTATAGGCACAATCCAACAGCTGTGAATCTGTACGCAAACAAAGATATGAATATAGAACTACGTACTGTAACAAGCTGTGCAGTGTTCATTTGGAAAGGTTGACTTAGATGGAATTGAGAGATGAAACATTTATGTCTTCACCCCATTTCTCTGCCAACAGAAACACTTAGTACTGTATGTAGGGCTACCTCAATGGGTGCTAGTGGTTGTAGAAGTTTTGAAAGCTAACCTTTGCTTAGTACACAAATCCATGATGGCATGGCAGGAAACACATTGGCCCACCAGATTAGAAATCAACAGTTTATAGGATAAGCTTTCTATGTATTTTATATTCAGAGGACTTTATAGGCGAAGCATCTGTATCCGGTTTCATAACCTCATCTACACAGACAACAGAAAATGATTTTGACGGAGATCTCCGCGATGTTGCGTGTGCTTAATACAACTCACAGTAAATACGATTATATACGCGTTATAAACCTGCCACATTCATCTCGGACCATTTTCAATTGGTGTTGCGATTAAGTCCAAGCTATTCTGTGACATCATTCAAGGGATAGAAAAATTAATCTACATGAGACAGATGAAATATGATACACAAGATAGCTCACGGGAGGCATCTTATCTTGGTATATGATGCTTCATCAGCCATTCTTTCATATTGCAGCAGCATCTGCATAATTTTTTTTTTCAAACCCAGCAGAAGAGGTGGATGAGTGTGTGTATTTCACACATAAATATGTGCATAATCTCACATGTATCACTTCTTCAAACAGCCTCTTTTAAAGGGCCTGCCCTCTCAGGGATGTAATGATGGGCTTAAGGGGAGATTAAGATAATTACACACTGGTCACAGGGGCTTTGTGGGTACAAAGCTTTGTGGGTGCATTTCAATTTAAAACTCCAAATGGCCTAAATGAGGGATACTGAAGCGATGCGTGCCAAATATATTAGAGAGAGTTGTGTCCTCATAGGGTTTGTTTTAAACGAAGGCTATTCTTAAACAAAATGGCCTCTAATGACTTTATCTTTAATCTGAAGATAGAAGACCCATGGGGCTCCTACAGTGGTCTGTAATGGAGATGCTTAAACTAACTTCCCTCCCCTATGCCCTAGCACCTAACCAGCCCTTATCCAAAATTAATACTGTCAGGAAATGTATAAATAAAAATAGGATCAGGAGGCCTGTATTTAGAGTGGACAACAATGTTAAGTAAAAACTAACCTCAATTGGAAGATATACACAACATTCTAATGGTGACTTACATACTAAACTCGTCACAGACAGGAAAGAAACAGCAGGACTGTGAATGCTAAGGCGTATTTAACACACACACACGCAAATCAACACGGTCCTGATTGACTGACACTTGTCCATTGTCTGACACTTGTCGAACCCAGTGTGAAAAACGTCCATCTCTCAGTTGGATCTCTGTAGTCATTGTCAGAACTGTGTGTCATAAACACATACATATCTCCACTCCCTGTGGGCTAAACTCTTCCCTGTGAACCACTACCTCACAAAGACAACTTTGACATTTCAAACTAATGATACTGACGGAGAGAGAAAGTGAATGTGTTATGTCCCTCTAGCTGGGCCATCACTGTAATCAGAATTATACAAGAGAGATGGGCAGAATAGGTATTAAACTCAGCTTCTGTTCAAGTGCTTTTTTCAAAGCCTCACTTTCCATTGCAAACTAGTCAAATCCCTGAGGGAATTTTCTCAATCCCCATCTTCAATACATCGCAATTGCATACTCGGCCAATCAAACGCCAGTCCCTGCAGTTATTGTTGTCATACCAAATGAAAACTGATGAAACCCATCAATCAGTTGATGCTCCCCCATCTTATCAACATGACAACCTGGAATTATCAGTAAATGACATGTAGAAATGGAATTAGTCTTCGGTTTGAAAATATATGTCTGAATGCCTAGTATTAGCCCGGGGGAGTTATCACAGGGAATTGTTTCAGTTCTGAGGTTTGTGGACCAATCGAAACATTGTTCTATGCTTAGACGGAGCGTCGTAAATGCATTCCCTCATTTAACCTCCCTCCTCCGATTATGTTTCCACAGAGTGTGTGTACTTTACATTGCGAGCCCTGTAACATGTCATTCTGAACAGCGGGAGATAACCGCAGTGCTTTCTTGGCTTTCAAAGTCTCAAATCTACCTTTGATTTCTTCTCCTCTCCCCTTTGGATTGATAGCATCTGGCAGAAATGGAGAGAACAAGAAAGAGATTAAAAAAGAGAGAGGTGGGTAAAGAAAGGTAGCGGTGGAGAGCGGCTTAGCGTGCAGTCATATTAATCATGCTAATCTGTGGAGAGGGGTGTGCTTAAAAGTACATTAACCTGTTCGTAGCAACGCAGATAGCCAGTCTTTCCGAGGGTGCAAACCCAGCAGATAAATAGCTGTAGATGGGGAGGCTGACACTAGAAAACTATGTTGTTCACAGTGGGAAAAACATCACAGATATCCACCTGTCGCAAAGGGGGATGGGGAGTGCAGAGTCTGCAGACAAATGTTAGTCATCAGGTCCCCTGTTTCGCAATGGGCAGTGTTGAAGGGAAACAAGCTCCCTGAGGCTTCCAGGAAATGTTTCCCTAGTTGGTCTATTTTGGCCATAATGGTGCATGTGATGTGATGGATTACAGGGACAAAGCACTGTAGTAGCATTAAGGAAGAGCCCTCTTCTCACTAAGATAATGTTTGGCACCCTATTCCCCCATAGGGCTCTGGTCAAAAGTAGTGCACTATATAGGCAATAGGGTGCCATCTGGGACATGTCCTTTCTGTCTGACATACACCCATAAGAACTAGAACACTAAATACCTATTATTTTGCTATCGGTATGCACAGAACATACTACTACTGCACCGGCTTCCTAAAAACACACAGACACAGCTTGCACTAAATACATTATTTTAAACTAATATGATGGCAGTGGAAAACATTTTATCGCCAACGTATGTTTAATTGGTTTGGGTGTCCACAAATAAAATGATCAATACATTCATAACTACAGTAAGTTGTTCAAATGCAATCCTCCCAACACTAACATTTTGAATCTAACAGCTTGTGAACCTAACATTGGCTATTTATCAGCTTCAACGTGCGTGCAGAAAATGATGGCTCAAAAAGCAGAAATGATGAATTAATTAATGAATTAAAGGTCAGTAAAAGAGGAATCACATTCTGAGTCAATAGCACTGTGTGGTGTAATCACATCTTGGAGAAGGGACACTGAGCCATTTCCAAATACCAAGGATGTAACGACAAGGAAGGCTTTATAAAGAACCTTGAATATGCTGTACAAAGTTCAATGCGTTAGTCAACCTTCAAAGTACCTTGTACATCTCACATCTATCTCTCTATTGTTAAAGGGAAATATTCAGACAATTCCCTGATGATGCAGAGGTAGGAATTGTCATTCTCAGTGTAGAGGAATGGGGATAGGGAAGGCTTTTCAGAGAACAACCTTCAACTTTTCTATGCCCCAACCAAACCTTGCTCACCATCCTATCAGAAAGACACAATAAAAAAAGTTCTCCCTCACCTTGGATCATCTCTTTGGAACATGCTTTGGAAAGATACAAAGCTACAGTGTGTAATGCTACTGGCTTCTTATTTTGGACCAGTGCTCTGCAGAATACATTGGCGAAAAAGCTGTCACAAGGCCAACATGGTCAATATATCACTCAACCGCACACAGTCTCTGGTACAGCCCAGATAGGACGTGGGCCAGGAAAACTGGGCTTGGGAGCCGAGAAGGCTGAGCATTGGATCTGTTATTTATCACTCTGCCATAAAACATGTGGAACAGGACACAAGAAGAGAGGGATGGAAAAGTGTCAGACTGGAGGACCAGGGTTGGGGAGGAGCCCATTTCTCCAGTGATTTAAGGCTTTTTCAGATCAGTCCTGTCATGGAGAAATTACCAATGACTGACAGGATGTATTTGAAGGACAGACCGAAGATGCCATGAAGTCAATGAAATGATGCATAGATTGCATACTGTAGGAAAACATGGCAGGGAAAATGGTGGTATGATCAAATGGTCTTGACCTTGGAGACCTTGGTCCTTTACAGTCTTTATTATGACTATATAAATTATACTTGTTGGGCGCATGGATAAGTCATTACTGAGCTTCATTAATGTCTCATTAGTTCAGTAGTGTTGTCTCTATGACCTATAGGTCTGTTAATTAGAAATAATGATTTATGAAATTCACTATCAACTGTCGTAGAGTGAATGGGAATCGAGGAGAGGGGGAGAAATAATTTGCATCAATGTGTCTTCAAAGGTAAAGGAAATGCATTACGGGGGCTTTTATGTACAGTGGGGTCTGAAATTATTGACACCCTGTCACGTTCCTGACCTGTTTTCTGTTAGTTTTTGTATGTGTTAGTTGGTCAGGACGTGAGTTTGGGTGGGCAGTCTATGTTTTCTGTTTCTATGTTGGTTTTGGGTACCTGATATGGTTCTCAATTAGAGGCAGGTGGTTTTCATCTCCTCTGATTGAGAATCATATTAAGGTAGGTGTTTTCACTTTGTTTGTCGTGGGTGGTTGTCTCCTGTGTCAGTGTATGTTACGCCACACGGGACTGTTTTCGGTTTTGTTTGTTCGTTCGTTTTATGTAGTCAGTTTTCCTGTTCATGCGTTCTTCGTGTTTCATGTGAGTTCGTCGTCCAGGTCTGTCTACGTCGTTTATTGTTTTTGTATCTATTCAAGTGTTCGTCGTGTTTTCTGTTTTGTTTATTAAAAATCATGTCGTATCAAACCGCTGCATTTTGGTTCAATCCCTGCTCCTCCTCTTCGGATGAAGAGGAAGAGGAAAGCCGTTACACACCCTTGATAAAGATGAGCAAAAATTAAGAATTAAAATACTTAGCTATGCTCAAAAACAATTGAAAATGTATTATTTTATACTAATACAATTGCTCAGAGAAAGACATTTTGTTTAATAAGTAAAAACAAATAACTAAATTATTGACACCCCTGTTTACAATACCTTTCAAAACCTGAATTTCTTGCTTCACCACTAGGTCTGTGGCCATGGATTTATTGGCAAGAATACATTTCTGCAAGTTGCTAAAAGTTGCCAGGAATCAAGTCAATAATCGCGTGAATTATGGTTATTTGAGATGGTTATTTGTTACCAAGAACATATATCCACACACTCTCAAATATAAGAGTATGGTTACAGTACAGTGTTGTTCCCTGGTGTACAAAAATTTCACAGTTACAGTACACGTAAGGTACCTTTACAGGTACTCATAGGAACTCACATGGTACTGATGTGTGGATAATCTAATATAATGTTACATTTTCCTACCCAATATATTGTGGGAGGTGGACATTTACCAGTTGTGAAGTCTTAAATACCAGTTGAATGCACTCATGTGCTTTGAACGCATTGAAAAATGCCAATTGGCTAATGGCCAACAAGCTGCGTCAACCATAAACTAAAAGTACAGCTATCATGCTTGTAAACACATTATATAGTTCAAAAATAATATTAATAGATTGCTTTCTATAAATAATGTTTTGTTGTTACATTTAACTGCCGAAAATGTTGTTATCGAGGTCATTTCCTTAGCAGGTGATGTCAGAGGTCAGTATGTGGGAAAAGTCGGAGCTCAGGGATAATAGATGCATTTTCCACTAGTAATTACCAGTTGAAGGGCCTTTCAAGTGGATTTTATCCCAGTCATATATTGAAAATTCCCACTTCCCACTTATACTGAACAAAAATATAAATGCAACATGTAACAATTTCAACAATTTTACTGAGTTACAGTTCATATAAGGAAATGTTACAAATGTTACATTAGCTTCCTTACAGAAAACACACAAACCTTCACACATCTAGATGGCCGGGCGGGGTGGGTGTGGAGCCAGAGGCAGCAGTGGGGTCAAACTGTAGAACCCAGTTCCTACATTTTAATATAAAAATAGATTTTATCAAACAAAACTATGCTACATTTTATCTCTGGAACCCTCAGGATGACAAATTAGAGCAAGATTACTGAATGCAAGTACATTATTTACCTTCAGGGGGAATGTATCACACTAGTTGCCGTGATAAAAGTGTTTTGGTGTTGTGCACATCCTCAAACAATAGCAGTGTACATTTTTGATGTAATAGCTACTGTAAATTGGATACTGCACTTAGATTAACAATAATTTAGGCTTTCTGCTCATATACTGTAAGACATTTCTTTGTCCCGGGATGTTGGCTGTTGTTTACAATGTCATTCTAGTCACATTATCTCATATTGAGCAACAGATCCCGTAGAGGTTAATAATTATCGCCCTATTTCTAAACTTTCTTGCCTAGCTAAAATATTAGAAACCTTGATTAATTCTTAGTTAAGATCTTTCTTATTTTTGAAAACTAACAGGTCTGTGAGAGCCGGAATTCTTACTGGTTGGTAGGTGATCAAATACTTACAGTATGTCATGCAATAAAATGCAAATTAATTACTTAAAAATCATACAATGTGATTTTCTGGATTTTTGTTTTAGATTCCGTCTCTCACAGTTGAAGTGTACCTTTGATAAAAAATTACAGACCTCTACATGCTTTGTAAGTAGGAAAATCGGCAGTGTATCAAATACTTGTTCTCCCCACTGTATATGATATTGTCTTTATATCTCCAAATCATTGTAATGTGGTTAACCTTAAAAATCTAAATGAAAGTTATTCAAATCTAAAAGATCAAATTAAACCAGAAAGCTCCCTGATACCACGACAGCCCTCAAAGAACTTCACTGGACTTTATGCAAACTGGAAACCACATATATATATACTGTATATTTTAACCTTTATTTAACTAGGCAAGTCAGTTATGAACAAATTCTTATTTTGAATGACGGCCCAGGAACAGTGGGTTAACTGCCTAGTTCAAGAGCAGAACATCATTTTTTCTTGTCAGCTCAGGGATTTCATCTTGCAACCTTTCGGTTACAAGTCCAACACTCTAACCACTAGGCTACCTGCATATACTGAGGCTGCATTTGTTGTAGCTGGGGATTTTAACAAAGCAAATTTGAGAAAAAGGATCCCGATTTCTATCAACATATCGACTGTAGTACGCGCGCTACCAAAACACTCAACCACTGTTACTCCAACTTTCGGGATGCCTATAAGGCTCTCTGCCGACCTCCTTTCGGCAAATCTGACCATGACTCCATGTTGTTCCTCCCTTCCTATAGACAGAAACTGAAACAGAAAGTACCCGTGCTAAGGACTATTCAACACTGGTCTGACCATTCAGAATCCACACTTCAAGATTGTTTTGTTCACGTGGACTGTGATATGTTTCGGGTAGCTTCCAAGAATAACATTGACTGAGTTCATCAGGGGGTGTAAAGGAGATGTTGTACCCACTGTGACTATTAAAACCTACCAGAAACCGTTAACCAGAAACCGTGGATAGATGGCAGCATTTGTGCAAAACTGAAAGCGCGAACCGTCGCATTTAACCATGGCAAGGTGACTGGGAATATGGCAGAATACTAACAGTGTAGTTATTTCCTCCGCAAGTCAATCAAACAGGCAAAACGTCAGTATAGAGACAAAGTGGAGTCGTAATTCAACAGCTCAGACACAAGACGTATGTGGCAGCGTCTACAGACAATCACGGACTACAAAAGGAAAACCAGCCACGTCGCAGACACCGACGTCTTGCTTCTAAACAAACTAAACTCTTTCTTTGCCCACTTTGAGGATAACACAGTGCCACCGATGCGGCCCACAACCAAGGACTGTGGGCTCTCCATCTCCATGGGCTCTCCATTTAAGCGTGTTAACCCTCGCAAGGCTGCCGGTCCAGACAGCATCCCTAGCCACGTCCTCAGAGCATGCACGGACCAGCTGGCTGATGTGTTTAAGGACATATTCAATCTCTCCCTATCCCATTCTGCTGTCCCCACATGCTTCAAGATGGCCACCATTGTTCCTGTACCCAAGAAAGCAAAGGTAACTGAAATTAATGACTATCGTGCTTTGAGAGACTAGTCAAGGTTCATATCACCTCTGCCTTACTTGTCACCCTAGACCCACTTCAATTTGCTTACTGCCCCAATAGATCCACAGACAATGCAATCGCCATCACACTGCACACTGCCCTATCCCATCTAGACAAGAGGAATACGTATGTAAGAATGCAGTTCATTGACTATAGCTCAGCATTCAACACCATAGTACCCTCCAAGCTCATCATTAAGCTCGAGGCCCAGGAACTTAACCCCGCTCCGTGCCACTGGGTCCTGGACTTCCTAGGTAGGAAACAACACCTCCACTACGCTGATCCTCAACACTGTGGCCCCACATGGGTGCATGCTCAGTCCCCTCCTGTACTCCCTGTTCACCCATGACTGCGTGGCCAAGCACGCCTCCAACTCAATCATCAAGTTTGCAGATGACACAACAGTGGTAGGCTTGATTACCAACAATGTCGAGACAGCCTACAGGGAGGAGGTGAGGGCTCTGGGAGTGTGGTGCCAGGAAAATAACCTCTCACTCAACATCAACAAAACAAAGGAGATGATAGTGGATTTCAGGAAACAACAGAGGGAGCACTCCCCTATCTAAATTGACGGGAAGGTGGAAAGCTTCAAGTTCCTCGGCGTCCACATTTACAGGTGCACAATCGAGAGCATCCTGTCAGGCTGCATCAGTACTTGGTACAGCAACTGCACTGCCCGCAACCCCAGGGCTCTCCAGAGGGTGGTGCGGTCTGCCCAACGCATCACGGGGGGCAAACTACCTGCCCTCTAGGACACCTACAGCACCCGATGTCACAGGAAGGCCAAAAAGATCATCAAGGACAGCAACCAGCCGAGCGACTGCCTGTTCACCCCACTATCATCCAGAAGGTGAGGTCAGTACAGGTGAATCAAAGCTGGGACCGAGAGACTGAAAAACAGCTTCTATCTCAAGGCCATCAGACTGTTAAATAGCCATCACTAGCACATAGAGGCTGCTGCCTATATACATAGACTTGAAATCATTGGCCACTTTAATAAATGGAACATTAGTCACTTTAATAATGTCTACATATCTTGCATTACCCATTTCACATGTATATACTGTATCCTATACTGTACTATTCTACTGTATCTTATTCTATGCCGCTCTGACATTGCCCGTCCATATATTTTTACATTCCTAATTCCATTCCTTTACTAGATTTGTGTGTATTGGGTATATGTTCTGTAATTGTTAAATATTACTTGTTAGATATTACTGCACTGTCGGAGCTAGAAGCACAAGCATTTCGCTACCCCCGCAATAACATCTGCTAAACACGTGTATGTGACCAATACAATTATATTTCCTTTGATTTGATTTATTTGATTTGATTATGGGAAAAGACTGCACTTCACCGTTGCACTTGAATCATTCCAACTGTGAATGAATAGTCCCACTACTCTACGAAACCACACACTATTGCAGAGACTTTGATATTACCAGCCGCAAATGATATGGTGAAAACGATGTGTGAGGAGGCAGAGGCACAGAAACTCACATCAATACCTTTGTCAGATAACACTGTTAAATGAAGAATGTATGCTATTTCTAGGAATCAAGAGAACTGACAGAACGACTCAAAAACTCCCCAGCTTATGCTCTCCAACTGGTCATTAGCTGTGAGGGCCGAGATGCCCTGCATTGACTTTTGTTCACTATACATGTCTGGGATACAATTTACGAGGACATATTGTTCTGTCTCACGATTCCCAAGCATGAAATTGAACATAGGACGTTCAGTGTACTGCGTGGCTATATTGACGGAAACCAGATTCCATGGGATTAAATGGTGGGCTTTTGCACAGATGAGGTTCCATCTATGGTGGGACTGCTGGCAGGCCTTTGCACTTTGGCTATGATTGAGTCTCCTTCTGCCATATGGATGTATTGTAAACTCAGCAAAAAAAAGAAACGTCCCTTTTTCAGGACCCTGACTTTCAAAGATAATTCGTAAAAATCCCAAAACTTCACAGATCTTCATTGTAAAGGGTTTAAACACCATGCTTGTTCAATGAACCATAAACAATTAATGAACATATACCTGTGGAATGGTCGTTAAGACACTAACAGCTTACAGACGGTCGACAATTAAGGTCACAGTTATGAAAATTTAGGACACTAAAGAGGCCTTTCTACTGACTCTGAGAAACACCAAAAGAAAGCTGTCCAGAATCCCAGCTCATCTGCGTGAACGTGCCTTAGGCATGCTGCAAGGAGACATGAGGACTGCAGATGTGGCCAGGACAATAAATTGCAATGTCCGTACTGTGAGACGCCTAAGACAGCACTACAGGGAGACAGGACGGACAGCTGATCGTCCTCACAGTGGCAGACTACGTGTAACAACACCTGGATCGGTACATCCAAACATCACACCTGCGGGACAGGTACAGGATGGCAACAACAACTGCCCGAGTTACACCAGGAACGCACAATCCCTCCGTCAGTGCTCAGACTGTCCGCAAAAGGCTGAGAGAGGCTGGACTGAGGGCTTGTAGGCCTGTTGTAAAGCAGGTCCTCACCAGACATCACTGGATACAACGTTGCCTATGGGCACAAACCCACCATCGCTGGACCAGACAGGACTGGCAAAAACTGCTCTTCATTGACGAGTCGTGGTTTTGTCTCACCAGGGGTGATGGTCGGATTCGCGTTTATCAACGAAGGAATGAGCGTTACACCGAGGACTGTACTCTGGAGCGGGATCGATTTGGAGGTGGAGGGTCCGTCATGGTCTGGGGGCGGTGTGTCACAGCATCATCGGACTAAGCTTGTTGTCATTGCAGGCAATCTCAACGCTGTGCATTACAGGGAAGACATCCTCCTCCCTCATGTGGTACCCTTCCTGCAGGCTCATCCTGACATGACCCTCCAGCATGACAATGCCACCAGCCATACTGCTCGTTCTGTGCGTGATGTCCTGCAAGACAGGAATGTCAGTGTTCTGCCATGGCCAGCGAAGAGCCCGGATCTCAATCCCATTGAGCACGTCTGGGACCTGTTGGATCGGAGGGTGAGTGCTAGGGCCATTCCCCCCAGAAATGTCCGGGAACTTGCAGGTGCCTTGGTGGAAGAGTGGGGTAACATCTCATAGCAAGAACTGGCAAATCTGGTGCAGTCCATGAGGAGGAGATGCACTGCAGTACTTAATGCAGCTGGTGGCCACACCAGATACTGACTGTTACTTTTGATTTTGACCCCCTCCCTTTGTTCAGGGACACATTATTCCATTTCTGTTAGTAACATGTCTGTGGAACTTGTTCAGTTTATGTCTTAGTTGTTGAATTATGTTATGTTCATACAAATATTTACACATGTTACATTTGCTGAAAATAAACGTAGTTGACAGTGAGAGGACGTATTCTTATTTTGCTGAGTTTATGATACACCGAGAGCAACTGGCATCAAAAGAGCTGAGCATGGAGATACACTGCAACATGTAACTTCGATTGTAAACTACATCAAACCACATCCTCTGCATGCATGCCGGTTTGCAAAACTATGTGGAGACATGGGATCAGTGCATGACAATTTCACACCAAATCTGGGTGGTTATCGAGGGGGAATGTGTGCTTAGGGTCGTTGTCCTGTTGGAAAAGTGAACCTTCGCCCCATTATGAGATCCTTTTCATCGTGTATCTCTCTGTACTTTGCTCCGTTCATATTTCCCTCGATCCTGACTAGTCTCCCAGTCCCTGCCGCTGAAAAACATCCCCACAGCATGATGCTGCCACCACCATGCTTCACCGTTGGGATGGTGCCAGGTTTCCTCCAGACATGAATCTTGACATTCAGGCCAAAGAGTTCAACCTTGGTTTCATCAGACCAGAGAATGTTGTTTCTTATCGTCTGAGAGTCCTTTAGGTGCCTTTTGGCAAACTCCAAGCGGGCTGTCATGTGCCTTTTACTGAGGAGTGGCTTCCGTCTGGCCACTCTACCATAAAGGCCTGATTGTATGGTTGTCCTTCAGGAAGGTTCCCCCATCTCCACAGAGGAACTCTGGAGCTCTGTCAGAGTGACCATTGGGTTCTTGGTCACCTTCCTGACCAAGGCCTTTCTCCCTCGATTGCTCAGTTTGGCCGGGCGGCCAGCTCTAGGAAGAGTCTTGGTGGTTCCAAACCTCTTCCATTCATGATGTGTGTTTTTTCTGTAATTAATATAATTCAGAGCTCATCTATAAAAGAGACCTTGGTCTCAGTATGACTCCCTGATAAAATAAAGGTAAAATAAAATAAAATATATTGTGCCAGTGCTTAGCTAGCTACATTATAGAAAAATGGGGAAATGCTAGCTAGCTAGCTTTACCACCCCGTGTTAGCACATTTTACTAACTAGTTAGTATATTTTGCTAATAGTTATTGCTTTGAGTCTGAAATTAGGAATTTAATTTGAATGGCTTGAATATGAATCTTTGTCAAATCCTTTAAAGAAAAGTAAAACTGAAAAATTGTCTAATGTCTCCTTATTTCTCCAGGTTAGCCTATTGTCTGCAAAGGTTGTTACATTGTAACTACAAAGTCATTCAACATTTCACTTCACTTTACATTGTTGCTTAATACTGGGTAAGTGCATTGTAAATACATGTTCATCCCTTGTAACAACATTGTAATTACAGAGTTGGTTGTTAAAGATTGTTTCATTGTAAGTTCAATGTAACTAAAAGGCTTTTACCTAATGTTCTCCTGTCTCATAAGTTATCCTGGTTAGTCTATTGTCTGCAAAGGTTGTTACGTTGTTACTACATAGTAATTATAAGGCTGTACCCTACTCCCTACTGGGTTTCACTTTACGTTAAGTTGCTTGTTGGTACATGATAATTACAAGTATATCAATGTAAGTACATTGTTATTTTATTACACTTTATTCGGAATAGCCTTTGAGCCAGGTTGTAACATAGAAATAAACCAATAGAAAATGACCGGTGTGCCTTGTTACAATTGTTGTTACCAGGTCCTAGCTTATTTTTTAAACCCTGGTATTACATGTGGTTTCGATGGTAGTGGCACCTTGTAGTTTGATGAAACAAGGTCAGATTTTGGTCCAAGTTATTAACATGGTAATTCACAAGTGACTTTCAAACGTGTAATTACAAAACATTTGTTACATAGTGGAACAATAAAATGTGTAATAACATCCATAATTACACATGTGGAATAACCTTCAGCAAGTGAATGTGTAATTACACATTCTTTGCTCCAACTCCGTAGTAACTGATAGCGCTACAACCTTATTCCCATGTAATAACATCGTAACATTTATGTAACTACTATGTTGTTACTACAGTTATTATTGTTTCGTTACACAATAATAGGGGAAACTTAATGTAAGTGTTACAGAAATTTAGATGGATAATTCCAAATTAAGCAAGATGAAAAAACGGGCTGTATTTACGTTAAATATTTGTTTGTGTTTTTTATTTATTAAGTTTAACCAAATGGGGAAAGTAAGTTGAGTGTTGAAAGCAATAGCTTTGGTAACTATCAAATAAAAAAGTTAGCATTGAATCATATGTTTGGTTTCAACAAATTTAGAATTTTTCATTTGAGAACTACTTGTAACCAATTTAAGTATATTTTTTTAGGTTGATCCAAAGAGTATTTTTTTACAGTGTAGGAATATGGGACCAAATCCAAAACTTTTGACTACTACACATTAATGAATAATGCCCATCTCTGAATGTAGACAATTAACTAGTTGCCGTTACATAATTCCCAATTCTATTTTCATGTAAACGTCATTCTAGTCAATGTTTACATCCCTGCTATCATGACTAGTAGCAGTGCGTGGGTACAGTCACTCTGGAAGCCAAGCCAAGCCAGTAAAGAAAGCCATATTACAACCTATGTTGTGATAATTGTGTTTACTCTATAACCCATTCGTTCATACGCCACCGTGATATACAATACAACTAAACATACGTTTGTTTTATCACAAAACTGGAGAGCGACAAATGTCCAGTGAAGACCACAACGCAAATATTGCATGTAACAAACAGTTATATGACCTGCAGCATGTTCAAGCCAGTTAATGTTTTTGACAGTTTACTAAACAACTACTGATTTAAAACCAGGGAGTTACCACAAGTCAGAACAAAGACAACAGGAGCACAGCCTCCTCTATTCCAACACCATTTCAATTTAAACACTTAAACATCATCAAATCAAAAAGAAAATACAGTATATGCTTAGTTTAATACACTGAAAAATAACTTAAAGATACCAAAAACTAAAGTGGCCATCAAAAACATTGAGAGGCTGCTGCCTACATACAGTACAGACTCAAATCATTGACCACTTTAATAAATGGCTCACTAGTCACTTTAAATAATGCCACTTTAATAATGTTTACATATCTTACATTACTCATCTCAGATGTATCTTATACCATCTATTGCACCTTGCCTATACCGCTCGATCATCGCTCATCCATATATTTATATGTACATATTCTTATTCCATCCCTTTAGATTTGTGTGTATTAGGTAGTTGTTGTGGAATTGTTAGATTACTTGTTCAATATTACTGCACTGTCGGAACTAGAAGCACAAGCATTTCGCTACACTCGCATTTAACATCTGCTAACCATGTGTATGCGACCAATAACATTTGATTTGAACTATTTAGTCCAATCAATGTTGCTAAATACCATGTGGCTTTCCAGGGTACTGATTTGTGTGTGTGTGTGTGTGTGTGTGTGTGTGTGTGTGTGTGTGTGTGTGTGTGTGTGTGTGTGTGTGTGTGTGTGTGTGTGTGTGTGTGTGTGTGTGTGTGTGCGCGTGCGTGTCCGTGCCAATGTGGCAAACAAAAACAAAAACTTTTTTTTTATGCATGCCAGCAAAGCCACTATACAACATTTGCTTATTTTATTAGACCTCTGTGGTCTAAAAAGGAAGGAAAATACAATTGCAAGGATCCACTTTTCTAGACAGTATACTGACACACAGACAGTGCATTGCGCAAACAAAACAACCTTCACAATATCAACTGGAATTACTTGGGTTTATTACTGTCGTGTCTTTGACTATGCCAGATTGATTGCTATGACATGCTATTCTATAAAATTATTTCTCCGTAATTAATATTACCTGATTGAACTAATCATGTAAATATTAATTAACTAGAGAGGGACACCACGAAAGAATATTTATAGAGCTGTTATCTTTCGAATAAACTCTTAAAGATTTTGTAATATTTTACTAAATAACAGTCACATTAATCGTCATTTTATTCAGTCTCATCTGAAAGTTGTAAGTCCTTGATTATCTGCAAGAATCCTGGCTAACAAGTTGAATCAGCAATACAAAATTGGGTTTAATTATTTATTTACTAAATACCTAACTAATCACACAGAAACACATATACACAATTAAATCATAACTTGATCACAAATTACGTCATACAGAAAACGTCCCTAGCGGGCGGAATAGATATGACAGCTTGTTACACAAAGGGAAGGGGGGGAGTCCTAGTGAAAGCGCGGGAGACTTGAGCATAGGCGAGCTGTGCTATCGTAAATCTTATCTTATGCATTCTAAATTACCGCCATTTGAAGAGGAAAATGCAATGAATATTTACTCTGAGCTGCGCTTCAGTAGGTTGGTGGTAGATGGCCTGTGT
Organism: Salvelinus namaycush; assembly: GCF_016432855.1. Classification (NCBI taxonomy): domain Eukaryota; kingdom Metazoa; phylum Chordata; class Actinopteri; order Salmoniformes; family Salmonidae; genus Salvelinus; species Salvelinus namaycush. Next base: position 23,937,317 of record NC_052313.1, read on the forward strand.
CGCCAACCCGAGTCCTCTGTCCTTTGAAGAAGTCTCTGGTAGTCACGGGAACACGTTGTGGGTATTAGACGGGGTACTTGGACTGTCCTTCCGAACCTGCGTTTAGCTGTTGCTAACTCCAAGGCTAGGAGATATCACTTCTGTAGTGAATACGAGTTCAAAGTTCATACCATTCACAATCAAAGTCCATGCTGATGTTGGCCTAGTTCTGTAGTTATTGTCTGAACCATCTTGACATCGGATCGTCATCCAAAATGTACCCGGAACAGGAAGTTATCTTCTGGGAAAATGGCTTTTATAGTGGAGGGAGAGGGGTGTGTCTGAAAGGTTTATTACCCAGGTCTCTTCACAGGGGCGGGCCCCTGGTTGAGCAGAAGCCAAATTTATGAAAACACAGATCTCTCATTTGGAAGGTAAAATTACATTTCACCTCTTCACAAACAATGTCATATTCAAACATTTGAATTAAACAACAATTCCATGTGAATCCGATACCTCTGACGTTTAGACTTTTCACAGTAGCGTTTATGTCATTCTATCATTGATGAGAATGTGTCAGAGGGCAACCGAACTGACATAATATACCTTAAGTACCACCGCATATGTACAGTTGGTTGGATTACCAGAATATAGTTCATTTCCCCCAACTTCTGATGTTACCCAGAATCTCTATGTTAACCCATGGGTTTCCTTATGTCACATCAGTTATAGTGGGGAGAGAGAAAAAGGGGGAAAGAGGTATTTATGACTGTCGTAAACCTACCCCCAACCCAACGTCATGACAGTACTGAACCTTTTATTGAAACAAATATTTGAATGGGAAGACACTGTCTCTGGCAAACATGGTTACAGACCCAACAACATATAGTATCCCCTCCTCGTGAAGAAAAGCATGAGCTAATTATAATACACGACTTAAGCAAAACAATGAAATCATTCCAACATTGCTTAAAATTATGAATAACTACCAATGAGATAGACATATATAAGCAATATAACAATTGAGATGTACAAAGTATGGCATAAGAGAACCATGTGGACCAGTGGATAAGATGCAAGCCGAAATTTAGTTTAAGACATTAATGAGCGAGTAGTCGATATACTGTATATACAGTATTGTCGTGTCTTTGCTATCATTAAATTGAAGACTTATAGTTTTTATCAAAGATTCCTGTAATTAGGGATTACGCGATCACTTGAGTAATAACGTAACTAATTAACTATGAATTCGAGGGCACCAGGGAAAGTTATTAGATTACAAAGTTATAATTTCCCAATATAACCTTTCAGATATTTTCATATCTGATCAATAGTCTTCTAATTAATGATTTATTTACTTTACCTCACGTTAGTCTCATTCCAAACGTCGTAAATTGTTGATTATCTGCACGAACCCAGTCTTCACTATGAGTCATCCATACATCAATTGTCTTAAATCATTTATTTATTACTAACTAATTAATTCACAGAAATGCATAAACAAACTTAAAATAGTTACATGAAATGATGGGAGAAATATGCCCTAGTGGGCTGAACCGGCATAGCTTGTTAGACAAAGGGAAAATGGCGTTCGACTAAGAATTCACTACAGAGTCCATAATTATAACAATTGACATGCTAATCCTTACATATGAACGCTCACTCATTCGGGAACAATTGCAATCAATATATATATAGTTACGCTCGGTGTGTGTCGTCTTGATCGTTGGAGAGAAGTTCGTTTCTGTTGGAGATTCGTAGGTCTCTGTCTTGGCTATTGTGGATAGTTCAGAGTGACATTCGTTATAGAATGCTTGTTTCGGCGGTTGTCTTTCTTCGCGTTCAATGATACCGAATTCCTAGCTACAGACTAGTAGTCAATATCAAAACTTGTTATTATTCGTATAAGAGTTTAACCACGTGGTATGGTTAAAGATTCAGCAATGTTACCTTAACCTTCGTTCTCCCCATGGAGAGAAAACATGGTCTAATGGTAATTTCTCAGAGTCTACTTTTATTCAGATAGCAGGAAGGGGCTGTCCTTGGGTGTCTGACCAAACTGGCTCAGGGGCGGGTCCTCGGGTTTAGTTCAAATCAAAAGGATTTGTATTTTTCTTAATTAAACAGTCCAAAATCATATTACACAATTATACAAACAGTATCATACTCACTCATTCATTTTATACAACAAACAGATGTAAACCTCATATCTGAGGTTATTATATAAACAGCGGTATGGTAATGTAGTCCCACAGTCTCTCATGAGTTTCCCACGTGGTGGCCAATGGGCATGTTAATAGCTGGACTCTCCACCGATCCTTTATACTTTTCCAGGAACATGAAATATGTTCGTACCTCAAGTTCTGTGAGGTGGGAGAAAATTCCTTTGTCCTGAAAGTTTACCCTCTGTCTAATACTGTTGGGCCATGAGGAGATTCTCAGGAATTTACGACCTCTCTGTGACCACAGCATGGGTTGAAGGGGCAGGGAACGGCAGGGAGAGGGGGATGGGGTTTGCAATACCCAAGCAGGCGACGTCATGACAGTATATTAGTTCAACGCTTTTGAAATGGACAGCGACAAAATTCAGAACATGGGTCATTCTTACAGTATTCTCCCTTTACACCAATTTAGAACTGTAGGATAAATTAACCTGTTTGGCGTGCAAGCCCGACGTCGGTACACTTATGACAACAGCAAGCTCAAAGTGCAGGGCGCGAAATTCAAAAGATATTTTTTTTAAATATTTAACTTTCACACATTAACAAGTCCAATACAGCATATGAAAGGTACACATCTTGTGAATCAAGCCAACATGTCCGATTTTTAAAATGTTTTACAGGGAAGACACAATATGTAAATCTATTAGCTAACCACGTTAGCAAAAGACACCACTTTTCTTACTCCATCAGTTTTTTACTCCATCAGTAGCTATCACAAATTCGACCAAATAAAGATATAAATAGCCACTAACCAAGAAACAACTTCATCAGATGACAGTCTGATAACATATTTATTGTATAGCATATGTTTTGTTAGAAAAATTTGCATATTTCAGGTATAAATAATAGTTTACATTGCAGCTACAGTCAGAAATTGCACCGAAAGCAGACAGAAAAATTACAGACACCAACGCCAAATAACTAAATACTCATCATAAAACATTTCTGAAAAATACATAGTGTACAGCAATTGAAAGACAGGCATCTTGTGATTCCAGACAATATTTCCGATTTATCAAGTGTTTTACAGCGAAAACACAATATAGCGTTATATTAGCGTAGCCACAATAGCCAGAAACACTTGGGCGCCGACGACCAGTTCACATGCACGACAGATATTAGAAATAGCATCATAAAATGTTTCTTACTTTTGGTGATCTTCCGTCAGAATGTTGGACAAGGTGTCCTTTGTCCAGAACAGTCGTTGTTTGGATCTGGAACGGCAAATTTCCCTCTTGATTTAGCATGGGCACTTGCCAAGTGGCACGGATCTCTCCAACGTCAACAAAGTCAGAGAACGGAACACGGCAAAACTCCCGAAAAAATTTCAATAATCTGATTAAACTATATTGAAAAAACATACTTTACGATGATATGGTCACATGTATCAAATAAAATCTAAACCGGAGATGTTAGTCGTCCATAACGGCAGCTAAACAGAAGGCAAATCCATGTCCCCTTTCGCGCGCTCCAGAAACAGGAAATGGACGGTCACGTCATACAAAGAGCTTTAATTCCACCTCAGACCAAGATAAACACGAAATTTCTTCTCTCACCGCCTCTTGACAACCAGGGGAAGGTGTATGAAGTGTACGTAGACTCTTACGTATCATGCCCATGTATAGGCAGGAAGTTGAACAGAGCATCGATTTCTGACATTCCACTTCCTGGTCAGGAAATGTGCTGCAGAATGAGTTCTGTTTCACTCAGAGAAATAATTCAAACGGTTTTAGAAACTAGAGAGTGTTTTCTATCCAATAGTAATAATAATATGCATATTGTACGAGCAAGAATTGAGTACGAGGCCGTTTGAAATGGGCACGATTTAACTGGCTACTCAATACTGCCCCTTGCAGCCATAAGAAGTTATTAAGGGGACATATAAGCAGACAATGAAAGCTCTTACAACATTCAATGATGACATTTCTCTAAAACAGGCAATAGGCTACATTTGCACCGCCAAGTCAGAACAGTAGGCTAAGTTCTGAGGGGGAGAGGGACCAAATTATTAGGGTGAGACATGTGCTACTAACAGCTTACTACACAACATACACATAGTATTACTTTCTTAGCTACAGTATACATATCTCCCTGGCATATTACATCATTTATGCAGCAGTATACAAGATATACAAGGATTTGTGATGCTTTCAAGACAACTGGGAACTCAGAAAAAAACAAGGTTGAATCATGACGTCAGTGATCTTCAGGTCGGAGCTCTAGAAAGAGAAAATAAATAAATGACAAATGTGTATGTACACTACCGTTGAAAAGTTTGGGGTCACATAGAAATGTCCTTGTTTTTGAAAGAAAAGCACATTTTTGTCCATTAAAACAACATCAAATTGATCAGAAATACAGTGTTGTCACGCCCTGGCCTTAGTTATCTTTGTTTTCTGTAATAGTTTGGTTAGGTCAGGGTGTGACAGGGGGGATGTGTGTGTGTATTTGTCTCGTCTTGGGTGGTTGTATTGTATAGGGGGTTTTGTAGAGGTTATGGGGTTGTGTTTAGTGTAGGTGTCTAGGTATGTCTATGGTTGCCTGAATGGTTCTCAATCAGAGACAGCTGTCTTTCATTGTCTCTCATTGGGAGCCATATTTAAGGCAGCCATAGGCATTAGGCTATTGTGGGTAATTGTCTATGTGTAGTGTTTAGTGTCAGCACTATTTTGTTTGAATAGCTTCACGGTCGTCTGTTTGTTGTTTTGTTCGTTTATATAAGTATTCGTGTTCATCTTCTTAATAATAAAGAAGGATGTATTGTTATCACGCTGCGCCTTGGTCCACTCTTCCTCAAAGTTACGACGATCGTGACAAGTGTAGACATTGTTAATGTTGTGAATTACTGTTGTAGCTGGAAACAGCTGATTTTTAATGGAATATCTACATAGGTGTACAGAGGCCCATTATCAGCAACTATCACTCCTGTGTTCCAATGGAACACAATTTTCCATTTGTGTTAGCTAATCATTTTAATAGGCTAATTAGATCATTAGAAAACCCTTTTGCAATTATGTTAGCATAGCTGATAACTGTTTATCTGATTAAAGAAGTAATAAAACTGTCCTTCTTTAGACTAGTTGAGTATCTGGAGCATCAGCATTTGTGGGTTCGATTACAGGCTCAAAATGGCCAGAAACACAGAACACCCGTATCAATGTCGACAGTGAAGAGGCGACTCCGGGATGCTGGTCTTCTAGGCAGAGTTCCAATTTCTCGGGTGAGATTCAGCCACTTGCCAATTGATGGAAAATTATGAAAACACAGAGGGAGAAGAAAGATAAATTATTTTATCATTTTTATTGTTCCAATATTTGGGGAAGCCTGGCTTCCCTTGGCACCCATGAATACACGCCACTGATCATGACTTGTGCCAAGTAATACTGAGCTACTTCCAATGGAGAATTTCCCAGTGAGAATTAAGCTTCAGTCATGCGTTGAATGGAACAATTTAGTTTTGCTTAATAATGCTTTTAGAACAGTGGGAACATGGGAAGGGAGAGTCGTTGCTGCTTTACTGCAGAACCCAAAGGATTCACTACTCAATTCACTCAGCATTAATATGCAACACCCCTTAAAACGTCCATTATTACCCTGTAGGCTAAACCAGCGTATAGGAATGTATCAGAGAAAAGAAACCTCCTTAAAAGCCTTGTGGGAGATGAATGAGGATCATTTAATAGTGAGCTTTAGGAAATGAAAAGAGCTCTATGAAAGGATTGGAAATTATTACTTTTTCAGTCCCCTCATTGTGCGCTATACTCTTATGAAAGGCCAGGAATTTCTGTCACTTGTTATTTTGTATATCGGCTCCCTAGAGGACCTGGCCAGCGGTGGTCTAATCCTGGTTCTGAGGGTCTGTAAGGTCTGGTGGATTTCATTTCTCTTCCTGTTTATCTGCTTATCTGAGGCATTGTAATTTGATGGAGTCACCCCACCTGATTAGGATTTTCTTTCTTTCTTTACCTTTTTTCCCCCTATGTATGGTCTGAAAAACGGCCACGTCTCGGCTTTTCAGGACCACGGCAATGACTATGAACAATTCTGGGGTGAGTCAGTCTTGCAGAGAGTCCATAGAGGACTGTAATGACATTCATAAGCTTTCTCTTCCTCTGTCTCTCCAACTAGCCACTGAAACCCTATTTCCCACAGGACTGACAGAATGCCAAAGTGCCTCGGCTGCAACGTTTGGGGATCTGTGGGTGGTTGGTGGTTACAACAATTGGTGCTGAGCTTTTGCCCTATAGTGCTGTATGGGAGCCATCACAATTCAGTGAAGCTAAAGCTGTTTGTCTAAAAAAGCTATTTGCCATGCAATATTTATGTGGTTATTATATAATCATACAAGCACAGTTATATGAGGTGCAACGGTTCCTTATCCAGTGTGCCAAAACTGGATGAAATAAATAAATTAATCATTAAACATTAATCCCCACATTTATCTTGACAGTTATTTACAATGACAAGAAAAATACAACAATATGCTATACAGTATGTCACACTCGCTTGTCTGTCACACAAGGATTTGAAAATCCCCCTTTCCTCCCCCCTCTCTCCGGAAAGAAGATGGACATGTCCCCATAAAAACATCCTGTTTCTCCCAGATCAGTCTTGGAAGCACAAACAGCACCCCATTAAGCCCTAGCCAACATATAATCACTGTGCAATCGGCCCAATCACCACGCTAGCTACGCCAGCCCCTTATCAGCCGCATGCTGTACACAGAGCACTGAACAGGCCTGCAGCCCAATCAGATCTCCATCCTCATCATGAGCAAACCAGCAACCCACTGCCACTTTTAATTTGATTGGGCAAATGGTGTGTTAATGGGCCACATTAGGAGTTAGTTGGGAATGAGTGAACAGCAGTAACCTAATGCAAAGTTTACTATGAAAGATTTTGGAGACAAGTCTTTTTTAAACCTCCCACTTAGGGTTGGGTGTGTCAATGTGTAATTTATGCATGCATAATCTATGAGCAGAATTACTGTCTTTCCTCAATTAGAGAGTTTTCTGGAAGCTGTGCGGCGCCATTTTCTCAAAATGTTACCCCACGTGGCCCTTACAAAATTAACCATGGTAGAAAAATTAACAAAATACAATGGTTTTGTACTAGGAGCATGTTGTAACACCCGTCGGAAGAAGTGGACCAAGGTGCAGCGTCGTACATGTTCATGATACTTTATTTACTCAGAACACCCAAACAAAACAACAAAAGAATAACAAATGTCACGTTCTGAAGGCTTCTCAGAGCTAACAAAAAACAACATCCCACAACCTAAGGTGGCAAAACAGGCTGCCTAAGTATGATTCCCAATCAGAGACAACGATAGACAGCTGTCCCTGATTGAGAACCATACCCGGCCAAAACATAGAAACACAAAACATAGAATGCCCACCCCACATCACACCCTGACCTAACCTAAATAGAGAAATAAAACGGCTCTCTAAGGTCAGGGCGTGACACATGTAGTGAAAAATTAAAGCATAGTAGTTACTTACAATGTATAATGATGGTCTGTGTCCCAATGTTTTTTCAGGTAATTTGACCAAAAATGTAGTAATTTATGGTACTCACATAATGCAACATTGACTACCTGCTCTGCAATGGAAAATAGTAGTCCTAGTGCCCTCTTAAACCACTTTAGCTCATAGTGAAAAACCACAACACATGATCTTGTAAGTGTATTGTATATACCCTCTTAAACCTTGGTACCTGGATAGGGTATGGTGAGAAGAATGAATGGAGTCTGAAACCTTGAGGTTTTACATTAGTTCATCTCTTCAAGTTTTCAGTTGGCTCTCTCTCATTCAACTGACTTGGCTACTCTTATACAAATCTAAATAGCCAACATACTAAAAAGCTATTTGTAAAACGGTATAATTTATAATCTTATCTCATAAAAACATTTTCATCATGTAATTATCAACATTTCCCTAAAAAGAGCAAGTTACAATGTTTCCCTTTGTTTACACTCCGCGTGAATGTTTGTTGGTCCTGCTGCCATGACTACGACAGGCTAACTTGACTGGAGCTAACTTTAGCCGACGTTAGCTTCTATGCTAACAGACGTTCATAAATTAATTAAACTATCATAAAAAACTAACAACAATTATATCATTACACTCCACTTAACTTGGTGTTTCATATTTAATGCTTTATAACTACTCAACGTGACGATTACGTTTAAAATAATTTGTTTATCTGGTGCTTCTGGTGGCTCTCTCATTCAACTGACTCACTGACTAGGCAGGCTAGCGCGAGAGCCACTGTAGAGTGAGAACACGTGTCGCAACCACTCAAGTGAGCGGCTCCCTCTGTGGGCCAATACAAGCACAACACCTCTTGACTTTTAATACTGTAACATTCTCCCACATTTCCGGTTGGCAACACAGGGATCCTAAACATGAGCAAAAAACTGTACTATTATCAAAGAAAGTATTACTCCTTTTTCAAAGCAACTATTTCCCTTTTTCTTTGATGTTACAGACAAACTAGGACCAACAATAGTAGCCTGCCTCTGACTTTAGCAGAAACTTGCCCATACTAGTGTATGGGGGGGGGGGGGGGGGGGCGTATTTATTTAATGCATTATACTGCAATTGTACTATTGTAATGCACAATTAATAAAGATGGTACCATATAATAATTTTTGGTACCATTCACATAATTGTGCGTTACCATGGTAGAATGTATAACGCAGTTTAAAATCATGGTATTTCCATGAGCCACATCTATACAATGGTATAAATTAGGCAATAGTATAAATTCAGCAAAACCATGGTATTATTTAGGTGCACGGCAGTAACATCATACTTCAAAGCTAAAACCATGGTACATTTCCATGATTAAGACTATACCGTGGTATGTGAAAGTACCATGGTATGAATGAAAGTACCATCAAGCCAATAAGCGTCAGTGCCTCGCCATTTGAGTGACACCTAGCAAGATGTACACACAGCAGAACAAGAGAGAGAGGAATGAGGTGGTGCACATATCTGCACATATGTGATGTAGTACCCAATTTTCGAGGACCACTTTTGGCTCGTGAATGCCACTTTCAAAGCTACTGTCTAAAAAGTGTACAAAAGTACTTGAGAATCTCTATAAGGTGGTCATTAAAACACTTTACCAAGACTTGCTGTTTTAGAAATGCCCATTTCACTCCGCAGTCTACTTCCCATTAGCCTCACATACACATCTCACATGACCAAATACTCAAGACATATATAAAGGAGGAGAGGCTAACACACAATTCAAAGATGAGGGGGGGTTTTACTAAGACTTGAAATTTAAATCGATTTGTGTGCCCCATGGCAATTTTTTTCTAGGGCTGAATTATCGGTTCTTTCAAAGCTGTTTTTAATATCAGTCCACAATGAGATATGCTATGTCTGAGTAGTTGCTGTTTGGTTAAATAATGTTTATGCTTTTTGTTCTCCATTACTGTTCTTTGCTATTAATGTTAATATCATCAGAGGGGTTTGGTAGTAAGACAAAGCACAAAGTCTTCAGCGTGTCACATGTAAATATAAATATATATTTAAAAAATATAGCCTATAACACAGCATTATTACTCTATGCAGCTGTGACAATGTCATTCAACTCAAATCAAAGTGTACTTGTCACATGCGCCGAATACAACAGGTGTAGACCTCACAGTGAAATGCTTACTTACGAGCCCAAACCAACAGTGCAATTTTTAAGTAAAAAATAGGTATTAGGTAAACAATAGATAAGTAAAGGGGTGGCGGGACAAAATGCAAATAGTCCGGGTAGCCATTTGATTACCTGTTCAGGAGTCTTATGGCTTGGGGGTTAAAGCTGTTGAGAAGCCTTTTGGTCATAGACTTGGCGCTCCGGTACCACTTGCCATGCAGTAGCAGAGACAACAGTCTATGACTGGGGTGGCTGGGGTCTTTGACAATGTTTAGGGCCTTCCTCTGATACCGCCTAGTGTAGAGGTCCTGGATGGCAGGCAGCTTAGCCCCAGTGATGTACTGGGCCGTACGCACTACCCTCTGTAGTGCCTTTGGGTCAGAGGCCGAACAGTTGCCGTACCAGGCAGTGATGCAACCAGTTAGGATGCTCTCGATGTTGCAGCTGTAGAACCTTTTGAAGATCTGAGGACCCATGCCAAATCTTTTCAGTCTCCTGAGGGGGAATAGGTTTTGTCTTGACCTCTTCACGACTGTCTTGGTGTGTTTAGACCATTCTACTTTGTTGGTGATGTGGACACCAAGGAACTTGAAGCTCTCAACCTGCTCCACTACAGCCCTGTCGATGAGAATGGGGGCGTGCTCGGTCCTCTTTACCTGTAGTCCACTATCATCTCCTTTGTCTTGATTACGTTGAAGGATAGGTTGCTATTCTGGCACCACCCGGCCAGTTCTCTGACCTCCTCCCTATAGGCTGTCTCGTCGTTGTCAGTGATCAGGCCTACCACTGTTGTGTCGTCTGCAAACGTAATGATGGTGTTGGAGTCGTGCCTGGCCATGCAGTCATGGGTGAACAGGGAGTACAGGAGGGGACTGAGCATGCACCCCTGAGGTGCTCCAGTGTTGTTGATCAGCGTGGCAGATGTGTTGCTACCTACCCTCACCACCTGGGGTCGGCTCGTCAGGAAGTCCAGGATCCAGTTGCAGAGGGAGGTGTTTGGACCCAGGATCCTTAGCTTAGTGATGAGCTTTGAAGGCACTAGTAGACTTAGTCCTGTATTGGCGCATTGCCTGTTTGATGGTTTGTCGGAGGGCATAGCAAGATTTCTTATAAGCTTCCGGGTTAGAGTCCCGCACCTTGAAGGCGGCAGCTCTACCCTTTAGCTCAGTGCGAATGTTGCCTGTAATCCATGGCTTCTGGTTGGGGTATGTGCGTACAGTCACTGTGGTGTCGACGTCCTCGATGCACTTGTTGATAAAGCCAGTGACTGATGTGGTGTACTCCTCAATGCCATCGGAAGAATCCCGGAACATATTCCAGTCTGTGCTAGCAAAGAGGTCCATTAACCATTACAGTATGTGTCATATCATGTAACCAATATATTCCTTCCTCTGAAACATATTCTCTGAATTATTGCTATGCATCAAGATTCATATTCAGCTGTTTAAGAAACAATATACTAAGGTCTTACACTTCTCTCCTCATTTAACACTGATTTGAGTCTGAGAGAGGGGGGAGAGGGCGAGAAGAGAGAGAAGGAGAGAAGAGAGACAGAGAAAAGAGAGACAGAGAAGTGGTGTGAACCCAAGGCGCCTAGTGAACACCTGCGTTGTTGTGACAGCAATCAAATGTACTACTCAATAGGCCTTAAATTCAACATGGTAGCGCATCTAATTAACTGTGAACAAGTTGCAGCTGATTCTGCCCAATTAAACCCATCTTGATCCTTCTGCCCAGCTAACAAACTAAATCAATATGTGTGATAATAAGTATACACACTGTGACCATTATCAAGATATTTACAGTTCTTAAACAGATACTGTACAATTTAAAATGTAAAATGAATATAAGAGTTGGGTATTGTTTTCAGATGTTTTGAAAAAATGTCTCTTCAAATCAAATCAACGTTTTTGGTCACGTGCACAGGATACAGGGTGTAAACAGTGCAATACACATTTGTCACAAAAGAATAGACAATAAGTATTACAGTTTTTCTCATTTGCTAAGATACTTTTAATGAAACTGAGGTCTTCATCTCTATGATAATCTAACCAACATATTTCTTTGCAAAACTGTAAGTAATTTCTCATTGCTTTCACACACAACGCAAATGCTAAGCACATTTTTGCCCAACAGTAAACACAACTCTCTACAAAAGACGAAAAACTCAGTTGAGTAAATCATGTCAAACTAAATTTAAACATTTTGTCACAACTGATACAAATTACACCCATGAATGTGAACCTATTCTACACATGTGCAAAACCTCTTTGCACAATTGTTCAATCAGCAATCAGTCCTTATTCATGCATAAAAGAGGTCACCTCTGAGTTGCTGTTTGCAAGAATGGACCAAGTAAGAGGCCAAGTGCAAGGACAAAGGAGAGATAGAGGGGCCCATAGAGGAATAGGGGTTCAGATGCATGGAGGTGGAGCGTTTATGATTATCGTCCACATGACCAGATGTCCCTCCTAGATGCAATGAATGCAGGTTGTCTGGCAATCACTTCAGAGGACTGCCAAGCGTGGATGTGCCATGCAAGGAAATGTTTTACTTGCGGCATTGCGAGGGAAAACATCCAGTGTGATGTTGATGAATACTTGTGGCCTGATCGACAAGAACAAATGGACTGAATGTGGTGTATGTGTTGTTTGTGCTGCCTTTTTTGACATTGCTTTGTTTTTGCAGTGATTTGTTAGCTTGGTGAATTGTATCTTTATTCTCTGTGTATACTGTACAGCATCACTGAATTTGTAAAGGACAAAATGGAAAAAGGTTAAATAAAGACTTTTGCATTGGTTTGATAAAATCATTTTAGGAGATAAACAGTACAGCCCATGCTGTGATAATATGTTTACTTGCCTTTCATGATGCATACTATCATTATAGTATCAACAAATGGCATAGACATATAAAAGAGGGTTAACCGTGTTAGGGTATATTGATAGTTGTAGTTAGTATTTATTGATTGATTAAAATAACTTTCCATTACATAATAAGTTGTATGTTTTGATGGAGGTAATTGATTTGTGTCATGTATTTAATGTTTTTAGAGTCTTAATACATTTTGCTAATAAAATGTCTGAAACGTGTTTCAGTTTGGGGTTGCGTGTTAACTGTTTTGAAAAAAGTAAATTCTGTTTGGACAAATGTGCTCAAGCAATCGTGAAAAACCGTAAGTGGTATTTTTTTATAGCAATGTATGAAAATACACTAAGTGTAAAAAACATGCTCTTTCCATGACATAGACTGTCCAGGTGAATCTAGGTGAAAGCTATGATCCATTATTGATTAAATCCACTTCAATCAGGGTAGATGAAGAGGGGAGAAGGATTTTTAAGCCTTGAGACAATTAAAACATGGATTGTGTATGTGTGCCATTCAGATGGTGAATGGGCAAGACAAAAAATGTAAGTGCCTTTGAACAGGGCATGGTAGTAGGTGCCAGGCGCACTGTTTTGAGTGTGTCAAGAACTGCAACGCTGCTGGGTTTTTCACACTCAACAGTTTCCCGTGTGTATCAAGAATGGTCCACCGCCCAAAAGATATCCAGCCAACTTGACACAACCATGGGACGCATTAGAGTCAACATGGGCCAGCATACCCTGGAACACTTTCAACACCTTGTAGAGTCCATGCCCCGGTGAATTGAGGCTGTTCTGAGAGCAAAAGCGGGTGCAATTCAATATAAAGAATGTGTTCCTAATGTTTTGTACACTCAGTGTCCATGCCTATAATATACATTATAGACTATGAAATGTGCTAAAGGGAATAGTGACATTGTTAAGTAGCTAATACAAATAATAATAAATAGTAGCAGCAATGGTGCGTGTGTAAGGATGGGTAAGTGAAAGTCAATGCAGATAGTCTCTTATAGTAAAGGTGAGTACAGGTCTGTGCTGCAGCTATACAGCTGTTCAAAAGTCTTATGGCCTGGGGGTAGAAGCTATCTCGGAACCTGTTGGTCCGAGAGCTGATGCTCCGGTCCCACCTGCCAAAAGGTAGTAGAGAGAGCAGTCCATAACTGGGGTGGCTGGAGTCCTTGGCGATCTTCCGGACCTTCCTCAGATACCGCCTCATGTAGATATCCTGCATGGCTGGGAGCTCACCCCCAGTGATGGGCTGGGCAGTCTTCGCCACCCTCTGTAGAGCCTTGTGGTTCAGGGTGGGGTAGTTGCCGTACCAGGCGGTGATGCAGCCAGACAGAATGCTCTCAATGGTGCACCTGTAAAAGTTCCTGCTCTGAGGTGGCCATGCCAAACCTCTTCAAACGTCTAGTTTCAAGTTTAAAGTTGTATCTACGGGTTACGCATGGTATACATCGTCCAATGTAATGCAGGTTCCTTCTCGACGGTGCAATAGTAAAACATCTGAATACAAACATAAAATGGCAGTAGAGTAGAATAAATTTTTTAGCATAAGTATAATACAGGAAGGCACAATTTATACTACAATATTTACATGTGTATTGGGGAAGGGGGTGGAGGGCAAGTGTATACATTGAGCAGTATAATAAGAGTCTTGTGGCAGTAGTTCTGATGTGTGCTAAGGTGCGGAGAATCAGAGTAGGTGGTAAATTCATTTCAAGTGTTCAGTGGTCTGATGGATTGTATATAGAAACTGTCTCTGAGTCTGTTGGTATCAGACCTCATGCTTTGATATCATCTGCCCGACGGTAAAGGAGAGAACGGCTCGTGGCTGGGGTGTGTAGGGTCCTTGATGATGTTTCCTCAGGCACCATTTAGAGTCCTGGATGGGTGGAAGCACAGTCCCAGTGATGTACTGGGCCGTCTTCACCACCCTCTGGAGAGCCTTGTGGTCGTGGACAGAGCAATTCCCGTGATGCAACCGGTTAGGACACTCTCGATGGTGATGCAATAGTATTTGGAAAGGACCCGGGGTGGCATGCGACATTTCTTCAGCCCCCTTAGGAAGTAGAGATGCTGTTGCACCATCTTGACAAGAGTCGTGGTGTTGTTGGTCCATGACAAGTCCTCAGTGATGTGGATGCCGAAGAACTTGTGACTCTCTATTACAATCCCATTCATGTGGATTGGAGCATGTTCCCTCTGCTTCCTGAAGTCAACAATCAACTCCTTTGTTTTGCTGATGTTGGGGGAGAGGTTGTTGTCATGACACGACAATGCCAGTTCATTAACCTCCTCCCTGTAGGCTGACTCATGTTGGTTGTTGGTTATCCTGTTGAGGACAGAGGGCGCTGTTTTCACTTTGGGGGAAAATCGTGCCCAATTTAAACGGCCTCGTACTCAATTCTTGCTCGTACAATATGCATATTATTATTACTATTGGATAGAAAACACTCTCTAGTTTCTAAAACCGTTTGAATTATATCTGTGAGTAAAACAGAACTCCTTTTGCAGCAAACTTCCTGACAGGAAGTGGAAAATCTGAAATCGATGCACTGTTCTAGGGGCTGCCTATTAAAGTCCTTGATAATTATTAGTTTAGATGCACTTCATACGTCTTCCACTAGATGTCGACAAGCAGTGAGAGAAGAAATTGAGTGTGTAACTTGATCTGGACTCGAATCATAGCTCTTGGCATGACGTGTCACCAGTTTCCTGTTTTCTGGAGAGCGCGAGGAGGGACCTGGATTTGCCTTCTGATAAGCTGACGTTATGGACGACTAATATCTCCGGCTTTGATTTTATTTGATACATGTGACAATATCATCGTAAAGTATGTTTTTTCAATATAGTTTAATCAGATTATTGAAAAAAAATTGGGAGTTTTGCCGTGTTCCGTTCTCTTCCGTTTGTTGACGATGGAGAGATTCGTGCCACTTGGCAAGTGTGCTTGCTAAATCGAGAGGGAAAAAGGCCGTTCTAAAACCAAACAACGATTGTTCCAGACAAAGGACCCCTTGTACAACATTCAGATGGAAGATCAGCAAAAGTAGGACCCATTCTATGATGTTATTTCATATATCTGTCGTACATGTGAACTAGTCGTTTGCGCCCAGCTTTTGGGTACTCTCTCGCTATACCTAAGCTGGATGTCGTAATGAAGTTATTTTTAGAATTCTAACACTGCGATTGCATTAAGAACTAGTGTATCTATCATTTCCTATACAACATGTATTTTTTAGTTATGTTTATGAATAGTTATTTGGTCAGAATATGTGTGTCAGAAAAAGTGTCAGAAAAATATCCGGACGTTGTGGGAAAAAGATGCTACGTTAGCACAACGTTAGCACAATGTATAACCACTGATTTCAGCTCTAAATATGCACATTTTCGAACAAAACATAAGTGTATGTATAACCTGATGTTATAGGACTGTCATCTGATGAAGCTTATCAAGGTTAGTCAAAATTATATATCTTGCTGGTTTATTCGCTATCGCTAACGTGCCTATTGCTATCGCTAACGTGCCTTGATGAATGAATGCGGTAGTGTGGTAGGCTATTGTAGTAAGCTAATATAATGCTATATTGTGTTTTCGCTGTAAAACACTTAAAAAATCGGAAATATTGGCTGGATTCACAAGATGTTTGTCTTTAATTTGCTGTACACCATCGATTTTTCAGAAATGTTTTATGATGAGTATTTAGGTATTTGACGTTGGTGTCTGTAATTATTCTGTCTGCTTTCGGTGCAATTTCTGATTGTAGCTGCAATGTAAACTATGATTTATACCTGAAATATGCACATTTTTCGAACAAAACATAGATTTATTGAATAACATGTTATAAGACTGTCATCTGATGAAGTTGTTTGTTGGTTAGTTTGGTTGGTTCTTGGTTAGTTAGGTTGGCTTTGTGCATGCTACCTGTGCTGTGAAAAATGTCTGTCCTTTTTTGTATTTGGTGGTGAGCTAACATAAATATATGTGGTGTTTTCGCTGTAAAACATTTTAAAAATCGGACATGTTGACTGGATTCACAAGATGTGTATCTTTCATTTGCTGTATTGGACTTGTTAATGTGTGAAAGTTAAATATTTCTAAAAAATATCTTTTGAATTTCGCGCTCTGCCTTTTCAGTGGAATGTGGGAGGAGTTCCGCTGGCGGAACGCCAGAGCCAGACAGGTTAACAGGCCTACAACCGTGGTGTCATCAGTAAACCTTTATTTATTTCATTTCTTGAACATTTATTTAACTAGGCAAGTCAGTTAAGAACAAATTCTTATTTACAATGACGGCCTACCAAAAGGCAAAAGGCCTCCTGCGGGGTCGGGGGCTGGGATTAAAAATGTTAAATAAATCAAATATAAATATAGGACAAAACACACATCACGACAAGAGAGACATCACAACACTACATAAAGAGAGACCTAAGACAACAACAGAGCAAGGCAGCAACACATGACGACACAGCATGGTAGCAACACAACATGGTAGCAGCACAAAACATGGTACAAACATTATTGGGCACAGACAACAGCACAAAGGGCAAGAAGGTAGAGACAACAATACATCACACAAAGAAGCCACAACTGTCAGTAAGAGTGTCCATGATTGAGTCTTTGAGATTGAGATAAAACTGTCCAGTTTGAGTGTTTGTTGCAGCTCGTTCCAGTCTCTAGCTGCAGCGAACTGAAAAGAGGAGCGACCCAGGGATGTGTGTGCTTTGGGGACCTTTAACAGAATGTGACTGGCAGGTGTTGTATGTGGAGGATGAGGGCTGCAGTAGATATCTCAGATAGCGGGGAGTGAGGCCTAAGAGGGTTTTATAAATAAGCATCAACCAGTGGGTCTTGCGACGGGTATACAGATATGACCAGTTTACAGAGGAGTATAGAGTGCAGTAATGAGTCCTATAAGGAGTATTGGTGGAAAATCTGATGGCCGAATGGTAAAGAACATCTAGCCGCTTGAGAGCACCCTTACCTGAAGATCAAAAATTACGTCTCCGTAATCTAGCATGGGTAGAATGGTCATCTGAATCAGGGTTAGTTTGGCAGCTGGGGTGAAAGAGGAACAATTATGATAGAGGAAACCAAGTCTAGATTTAACTTTAGACTGCAGCTTTGATATGTGCTGAGAGAAGGACAGTGTACCGTCTAGTCATACTCCCAAGAACTTGTATGAGGTGACTACCTCAAGCTCTAAACCCTCAGAGGTAGTAATCACACCTGTGGGAAGAGGGGCATTCTTCTTACCAAACCACATTACTTACTTTGTTTTAGAGGTGTTCAGAACAAGGTTAAGGGTAGAGAAAGCTTGTTGGACACTAAGAAAGCTTTGTTGTAGAGCATTTAACACAAAATCCGGGGAGGGGCTAGCTGAGTATAAGACTGTATCATCTGCATATAAATGGATGAGAGAGCTTCCTACTGCCTAAGCTATGTTGTTGATGTAAATTGAGAAGAGCGTGGGGCCTAGGATTGAGCCTTGGGGTACTCCCTTGGTGACAGGCAGTGGCTGACACATCAGATTTTCTGACTTTGTACACTGCACTCTTTGAGAGAGGTAGTTAGCAAACCAAGCCAAAGACCCTCAGAGACACCAATACTTCTTAGCTGGCCCACAAGAATGGAATGGTCTACATTATCAAAAGCTTTGGCCAAGTCAATAAATATAGCAGCACAATATTGCTTAGAATCAAGGGCAATGGTGACAACATTGAGGACCTTTAAGTTTGCAGTGACACATCCATAACCTGAGCGGAAACCAGATTGCATACCCGAGAGAATACTATAGACATCAAGAAAGCCAGTCAGTTGATTAGTGACAAGTTTTTCCAACACTTTTGATAAACAGGGCAAAATAGGCCTAACAGTTAGGATCAGCTTTATCTCCCCCTTTAAATAAAGGACGAACCGTGACTACCTTCCAAGTAATGGGAACCTCCCCAGAAAGGAGAGACAGGTTAAAAAGGTTGTAGATAGGCTTGGCGATGATAGGGGCAGCAACCTTCTCTTGGGTACGTGCGACGTTAGCGTCCCACCTCTTCAACAGCCAGTGAAACTGCTGGGCACCAAATTCAAATACAGAAATACTCATTATAAAAATTCAGAAAACAAAACATATTTTACATAGGTTTAAAGATTAACTTCTTGTGAATCCAACCACGATTGTCAGATTTAAAAAATGCTTTACGGTGAAAGCATACCTTACAATTATTTGAGAACATAGCCCAGCAGACAAATCATTACAAACAGTAACCAGCCAAGTAGAAGAGTTACACAAGTCAGAAATAGAGATCAAATTAATCCCTTACCTTTGATGATCTTCATATGGTTGCACTCAGCAACATTCATTTACTCAATAAATGTTCCTTTTGTTCGATAAAGTCTCTTTATATCCAAAAACCTCAGTTTTGTTCGCGCGTTTTCTTCAGTAATCCACAGGCTCAAACGCATTCAAAACAGGCAGACAAAAAATCAAAATTGTATCCGGAAAGTTCATAGAAACATGTCAAACGATGTTTATATTCAAGCCTCAGGTTGTTTTTAGCCTAAATAATCGATAATATTTCAACCGAACAATAACGTCGTCAATATAAAAGGTAAACAAGAAAGGCACTCTCTCGGTCGCACACATGAAAAAACTCTGTGACACTTTAGGGTCCACTCATTCAGACTGCTCTTACTTCCTCATTTTTCAGAATACAAGCCTGAAACAATTTCTAAAGACTGTTGACATCTAGTGGAAGGCATAGGAACTGCAATTTGAGTCCTAAGTCAATGGATACTGTAATGGCATTTAATAGAAAACTACAAAACAAAAACAAAAAATACTTCCCGAATAGATTTTTCTCAGGTTTTCGCCTGCCAAATCAGTTCTGTTATACTCACAGACACTATTTTAACAGTTTTGGAAACTTTAGAGGGTTTTCTATCCAAATCTACCAGTTATATGCATATCATATCTTCTGGGCCCGAGAAGCAGGCAGTTTAATTTGGGCATGCTTTTCATCCAAAATTCTGAATGCTGCCCCCTACCCTAGAGAAGTTAACCTCTAACACCTCCCAAACCCGGATCCGGGGGCACCCCCATCAGTAGAAAAGCTACTAGCATAGCCTAGCATAGCGTCACAAGTAAATAGTAGCATCTAAATATCATTAAATCACAAGTCCAAGACACCAGATGAAAGATACACATCTTGGTAATCAAGCCATCATTTCTGATTTTTAAAATGTTTTACAGGGAAGACACAATATGTAAATCTATTAGCTAACCACGTTAGCAAAAGACACCACTTCTATACTCCACCATTTTTTTTACTCCATCAGCAGCTATCACAAATTCGACCAAATAAAGATATAAATAGCCACTAACCAAGAAACAACCTCATCAGATGACAGTCTGATAACATATTTATTGTATAGCATAGGTTTTGTTAGAAAAATTTGCATATTTCAGGTATAAATCAGAGTTTACCATTGCAGCCCCCATCACAACTCTCACCAAAGCGACTAGAATAACTACAGAGACCATCGTGTATTAGCTAATTACTCATCATAAAACATTTCTTAAAAATACACAGCGTACAGCAGATGAAAGACACAGATCGTGTGAATCCAGACAATATTTCAGATTTTCTAAGTGTTTTACAGCGAAAACACAATATAGCGTTATATTTGCTTACCACAATAGCAAACATCACCCCAGCATTGATTCAAGGTAAAAAGAGCGATAACGTATAAACCACCAAAATATATTAATTTTTTCACTAACCTTCTCAGAATTCTTCAGATGACAGTCCTGCAACATCATATTACACAATGCATATAGAGTTTGTTCGAAAATGTGCATATTTAGCGGCACAAATCGTGCTTATACATTGAGAATAGTGTCCAAATACTCAAGCAATCTGTCCGGCGCCATCTTGGAAAGGCCCCTATTCTTATCGAAAACTATTCATAAACTTGACTCAAAAAATATATACAGGTTGGACAGCAATTGAAAGACAAATTAGTTCTTAATGCAATCGCTGAATTACATTTTTTAAATTAACGTTACTGCGCAATACTGGGTGCGATAAAGCAAGGCTACACTGCACGTAATGGCGTCTTATGCATTTGATTTTTTTCAACAGAACAATGAATTATCAGCATAAATAGTTCTTACTTTTTGATGACCTCCCATCAGAATCTTGGGATAGGTGTCCTTTGTCCAAAATAATCGTTGCTAGGTTGTAGAATGTCGTCTTCCACGTTGCAATTAGCAGTAAACATTAGCCATGTGGGCCAGAGATACCCAACTTCCTACAGTGCCAAGAAAATAAATACCCGAAAATCGCAATATACTGACATAAACTGATATAATTCGGTTCAAAATAACAAGATTATGATGTCTTTAAAGCCTATATCGAATAAAAACAGAGCCGGATATAACTAGAAGCTTAAACGGGAGCTTCTAAAACGACATGCCAAGGTCCTCAGTGCGTCAGCGCGAAGAAGCAAAAGAAGGGACACATCGATTCCAATCAATTTATAGACTTTCTGATCTGCCTAGAGACTCCATTTCAAGGCCCTCTATTCGCTGACACCCAGGGGAAGGCGTATGCAGTGCATCTCAACCAATAGAAGACAGGCAAAGTTATACACAGGTCTGAGAACAGGTTGGAAAAATCTGCATTCTCAACTCCACAAAGGGAAATTGCTCTAAGTCCAGTTCTGTTTCACTTACAGACATAATTCAAACGGTTTTAGAAACTAGAGAGTGTTTTCTATCCAATAGTAATAATAATATGCATATTGTACGAGCAAGAATTGAGTACGAGGCAGTTTAATTTGGGAACATCAAGAAAAAAATAGTGCTAACAGCTCCCCCTATCGACAAGAAGTTAAAGAAGAAAGGGTCTAAACCATCTGACCCAGATGTTTTTTTGGGGGTCAAGTTTCAGGTGCTCCTTTTAGCACCTCGGACTCAGTGACTGCCTGCAGGGAGAAGCTTTGTAGCGGGGCAGGGGAAAAAGAGGGAGAAGCATTGAGGATAGTCGCATTAGAAGGGGTGGGAGATGAAGAAAATATATTTTTTAGAAATATTTAACACATTAATCACACATTAACAAGTCCAATACAGCATATGAAAGATAAACATCTTGTGAATCCAGCCAACATGTCCGATTTTTAAAATGTTTTACAGCGAAAACACCACGTATATTTATGTTAGCTCACCACCAAATACAAAAAAGGACAGACATTTTTCACAGCACAGGTAGCATGCACAAAACCAACCTAACTAACCAAGAACCAACCAAACTAACCAAGAAACAACTTCATCAGATGACAGTCTTATAACATGTTATTCAATAAATCTATGTTTTGTTCGAAAAATGTGCATATTTGAGCTATAAATCAGTTTTACATTGCAGCTACCATCACAGCTACCGTCAGAAATAGCACCGAAGCAGCCAGAGTAATTACAGACACCAACGTCAAATACCTAAATACTCATCATAAAACATTTCTGAAAAATACATGGTGTACAGCAAATGAAAGACAGGGATCTTGTGATTCCAGCCAATATTTCCGATTTCTTAAGTGTTTTACAGCGAAAACACAATATAGCATTATATTAGCTTACCACAATAGCCAGAAACACAAGCCATTTACCAGCAGCAAAAGTTAGCGATCGTAACAAACCAGCAAAAGGTATATAATTTTTGACTAACCTTGATAAGCTTCATCAGATGACAGTCCTATAACATCAGGTTATACATACACTTATGTTTTGTTCGAAAATGTGCATATTTAGAGCTGAAATCAGTGGTTATACATTGTGCTAACGTAGCATCTTTTTCCCACAACGTCCGGATATTTTTCTGACACTCACATATTCTGACCAAATAACTATTCATAAACATTACTAAAAAAGACATGTTGTATAGGAAATGATAGATACACTAGTTCTTAATGCAATCGCCGTGTTAGAATTCTAAAAATAACTTCATTACGACATCCAGCTTAGTTATAGCGAGAGAGTGCCCAAAATCTGGGCGCAAACTACTAGTACAACATGTTCGACAGATATATGAAATAGCATCATAAAATGGGTCCTACTTTTGATGATCTTCCATCAGAATGTTGTACAAGGGGTCCTTTGTCCAGAACAATCGTTGTTTGGATTTAGAATGTCCTCTTCTCCAGTCAATTAGCACGGAAAGCTAGCAAAGTGGCGCGAAGCTCTCCTTCCTGAACATACGCAGACAAAGCAACACGCCTAACGTCCCGAAAAAATTTCAATAATCTAATAAAACTATATTGAAAAAACATACTTTACGATGATATTGTCACATGTATCAAATAAAATCAAAGCCGGAGATATTAGTCGTCTATAACGACAGCTTTTCAGAAGGCAATACCAGGTCCCTTCGTGCGCGCTCCAGAAAACAGGAAACTGGTGACACGTCATACAAAGAGCTTTTATTCGACCCCAGATCAAGTTATACACTCCATTTCTTCTCTCACTGCCTGTCGACATCTAGTGGAAGACGTATGAAGTGCATGTATACTAATAAATATCAAGGACATTTATAGGCAGGCCCTAGAACAGAGCATCGATTTCAGATTTTCCACTTCCTGTCAGGAAGTTTGCTGCAAAATGAGTTCTGTTTTACTCACAGATATAATTCAAACGGTTTTAGAAACTAGAGAGTGTTTTCTATCCAATAGTAATAATAATATGCATATTGTACGAGCAAGAATTGAGTACGAGGCCGTTTGAAATGGGCACCTTTTATCCAGGCTACTCAATACTGCCCCTGCAGCCCAAAGAGGTTAAAGTAACTAACTTTGGCCTTCCGGATAGCCTGAGTGCACTTATTTCTCATTTGCCTGAACGAGAGCCAGTCAGCCTGAGTATGCGTGTGCCAAATCCAATTCTCGAGGTGGAGTAACTCTGCAAGATCACAGTCCAACCCGGGGCTGAACCTGTTTATAATTCTCATTTTCTTTATAGGGGCGTGTTTGTTAACAATACCACTGAAAATATCAAAATATAAGGTCCAATCGTCTTCGACAGAGGGGATAAAGCTGATTCTATACCATTTTACAGAGGCCAGGTCATGAAGGAAGGCTTGCACATTAAAGTTTTTTAGCAAGCATCTATGACAAATCAGGACAGGTTGTTTCACTGAGCAGCCATTACGAACACAGGCTGTAAAACAGTGATCACTAAGGCCTTTACAGAAAACACCAGACTGATACCTATCAGGATTGTTTGTGAGGATAACATTGAGGAAAGTAGCCTTTTCTGGGTGTTTGGAGTCATATCTTGTGGGATTGGTAATAATCTAAGAAAGATTTAGGGAGTCCCATTGCTTTAGGACTTGGTCAGGTGGTTTAAAGTCTCAGACATTGTGTTTCAATGAAAGCAAAACGCAGCGTGTGAAAAATACATTCTTTTTAATTATAACGACGAAACAAAAACAAACTGACGATCGTGAAGCTATTTAAACAAATCGTGCTGACACTAAACACTACACAATGACATAGACAATTACCCACAACAGCCCAATGCCTATGGCTGCCTTAAATATGGCTCCCAATCAGAGACAAATTAATGACAGCTGTCTCTGATTGAGAACCATTCAGGCAACCATAGACATACCTAGAAACCTACACTCAACACTAACCCATACACTCTAACAAAACCCCCTAGACACTACAACCACCCAAGACAAGACAAAAACACAAACATCCCCCCTGTCACACCCTGACCTAACCAAAATATTACAGAAAATAAAGATAACTAAGGCCAGGGCGTGACAGTACCCCCCCACCCAAAGGTGCGGACTCCGGCCGCAAAACCTGACACAGAAGGGGAGGGTCCGGGTGGGCCTTCCTACGGCGGCGGCTCGGGTGCGGGACGTGGCCCCCACTCCACCATAGTTAATACCCGCTTTGGTGGCTCTGGCGGATCCTGGCTGACTGGTGGCTCTGGCGGATCCTGGCTGATTGGCGACTCTGGCTGCTCATGGCTGGCTGGCGACTCTGGCTGCTCATGGCTGGCTGGCGACTCTGGCTGCTCATGGCTGGCTGGCGACTCTGGCTGCTCATGGCTGGCTGGCGACTCTGGCTGCTCATGGCTGGCTGGAGACTCTGGCTGCTCATGGCTGGCTGGCGACTCTGGCTGCTCATGGCTGCCTGGCGACTCTGGCTGCTCATGGCTGGCTGGCGGCTCTGGCTGCTCATGGCTGGCTGGCGGCTCTGGCTGCTCATGGCTGGCTGGCGGCTCTGGCTGCTCATGGCTGGCTGGCGGCTCTGGCTGCTCATGGCTGGCTGGCGGCTCTGGTTGCTCATGGCTGGCTGGCGGCTCTGGCTGCTCATGGCTGACTGGCGGCTCTGGCTGCTCATGGTTGACTGGCGGCTCTGGCTGCTCATGGCTGACTGGCGGCTCTGGCAGATCCTGGCTGACTGGCGGCTCTGGCAGATCCTGGCTGACTGGCGGCTCTGGAAGATCCTGGCTGGTTGGCGGCTCTGGAAGATCCTGGCTGGTTGGCGGCTCTGGAAGATCCTGGCTGGTTGGCGGCTCTGGAAGATCCTGGCTGGTTGGCGGCTCTGGAAGATCCTGGCTGGTTGGCGGCTCTGGAAGATCCTGGCTGGTTGGCGGATCTGGAGGATCCTGGCTGGTTGGCGGCTCTGGAGGATCCTGGCTGGTTGGCGGCTCTGGCGGATCCTGGCTGGTTGGCGGCTCTGGCGGATCCTGGCTGGTTGGCGGCTCTGGCGGATCCTGGCTGACTGGCGGCTCTAGCGGCTCCTGACTGACGAACGGCTCTAACGGCTCGGGGCAGACGGGCGGCTCAGACGGCGCTGGGCAGACGGGCGGCTCAGACGGCGCTGGGCAGACGGGCGGCTCAGATGGCGCTGGGCAGACGGGCGGCTCAGATGGCGCTGGGCAGACGGATGGCTCAGATGGCGCTGGGCAGACGGATGGCTCAGATGGCGCTGGGCAGACGGATGGCTCAGATGGCGCTGGGCAGACGGATGGCTCAGATGGCGCTGGGCAGACGGATGGCTCAGATGGCGCTGGGCAGACGGATGGCTCAGATGGCGCTGGGCAGACGGATGGCTCAGACGGCGCTGGGCAGGCAGGCAGCTCAGACGGCGCTGGGCAGACGAGCAGTGCAGGCGGCGTTGGGCAGACGGCCGACTCTGACCTGCTGAGGCGCACAGTAGGCCTGGTGCGTGGTGCCGGAACTGGTGGTACCGGACTGGAGACACGCACCTCAAGGCTAGTGCGTGGAGCAGGAACAGGGCACACTGAATTCATGAGGCGCACTATAGGCCTGGTGCGTGGTACCGGGCTGAGGGCACGCACCTCAGGGCGAGTGCGGGGAGAAGGAACAGTGCGTACAGGGCTCCGGAGACGCACAGGAGGCTTGGTGCGTGGTACCGGAACTGGAGGTACCGGGCTGGGGACACGCACCTGAAGGCTAGTGCGGGGAGAAGGAACAGGGCATACTGGACCCTGGAGACGCACATTAGGCCTAGTGCGTGGTGCCGGAACTGGTGGTACCGGGCTGGGGACACGCATCTCAGGGCTAGTGCGGGGAGCAGCAACAGGATGCACAGGACTCTGGAGACGCACAGGAGGCTTGGTGCGAGGTGTAGGCACTGGTGGTAATAGGCTGGAGACACGCACCACAGGGCTAGTGCGTGGAGGAGAAACAGGGCTCTGGTGACGCACAGGAAGCCTGGTGCGTGGTGTAGGCACTGGTGGTACTGGGCTGGGGCGGGGAGGTGGCGCCGGATATACCGGACCGTGGAGGCGTACTGGCTCCCTTGAGCACTGAGCCTGCCCAACCTTACCTGGTTGTATGCTCCCCGTAGCCCGACCAGTGCGGGGAGGTGGAATAACCCGCACTGGGCTGTGTAGGCGAACCGGGGACACCATGCGTAAGGCTGGTGCCATGTATGCCGGCCCGAGGAGACGCACTGGAGGCCAGACGCGTTGAGCCGGCTTCATGGCACCTGGCTCAATGCCCAATCTAGCCCTGCCAGTGCGGGGAGGTGGAATAACCCGCACCGGGCTATGCACACGTACAGGAGACACCGTGCGCTCTACCGTATAACACGGTGTCTGCCCGTACTTTCGCGCTCCACGGTAAGCTCGGGGAGTTGGCGCAGGTCTCCTACCTGACTTCGCCACACTCCCTTGTAGTCCCCCCCAAGAAATTTTTGGGGCTGACTCACAGGCTTCCTACCACGTCGTCGTGCTGCCTCCATTCGCCGGTATCCCTCCTCGCACTGTTCCAGAGAATCCCAGGCGGGCTCCGGCATTTGCCTGGGTCGATCGCCCACCTGTCGATCTCCTCCCACGTAGTATAGTCCAGATCCTGCTCCCATTGCCATAAATCCTGTGTATGTTCCTGCTGCCGCTTGACACCCTGCTTGGTCCCGTTCTGGTGGGTAATTCTGTCACGATCGTCTTGACGTGGAAGAGAGGACCAAAACACAGCGTGTGAAAAATACATTCTTTTTAATTATAACGACGAAACAAAAACAACAAACTGACGATCGTGAAACTATTTAAACAACTCGTGCTGACACTAAACACTACACAATGACATAGACAATTACCCACAACAGCCCAATGCCTATGGCTGCCTTAAATATGGCTCCCAATCAGAGACAAATGAATGACAGCTGTCTCTGATTGAGAACCATTCAGGCAACCATAGACATACCTAGAAACCTACACTCAACACTAACCCATACACTCTAACAAAACCCCCTAGACACTACAACCACCCAAGACAAGACAAAAACACAAACATCCCCCCTGTCACACCCTGACCTAACCAAAATATTACAGAAAATAAAGATAACTAAGGCCAGGGCGTGACACACATTCTGCCTAGTGTGTGCGCGTTGTTGAATTTTTCCCGCATGATAAAATCTCATTCAAAATTAGGTGGAGTTTTTGGTGTAACAGTAACATTATACTATCATTGTGATCTTCCAAGACATTCATTTAGCTATGATCTAACTTTACTAAACCAGCACCATTGTGAGAAGTGGTGCTCATGTGTGGCTGTTTTATGAAAATCTACTCTGAATATTTGGCCAAGGAAACATTTCTGGTTGCTCTCAGGAAATGTAAAACAGTTAGGATGGGAGTCTTTTAAAACAGGATTGAGTGAAGTAGCAGCAAATATGTTGAATGAACAAATAATGAGCATGGAGAGCCTCACAAGTTTGATGAAATGACCTTATATCTTTCAGTTTAATACGGCTATTTACTTATTTTTGTAGGTCGTCATCAGAAGAACGCTTTTTGTAAGTAGTTAAATCTTTAGGAGGCCTAACCCTCCTCTCCAAGTTCAGCTAGAATTTAGTCCGAAAAGATTTGAGAAATATGATTGGTTGAAGATAGGCCAATGACACTGGCCTACATCTCCTCTTGCACTGGGCAGGATATCAGATCTCAGCAACGATTGGATTGGAGTGTTTAACATCACCAGTAGAATAGGCTACAACATCCTTATAATGTATTTTCATAAGCGCAATGTGACTGCAAGAGACAGGTTGAAATGTCTGACTGAAATACGGGACAGATCAACCTTTTTTTGGTGGTGATGTTTGAATTTGTTGATAAAATGTGGGACATGATTGTTTGGTTGCGGAACATGTGACAAAGGACCAAAATGCGGGACTGTCCCGCACAATCCGGAACATGTGGTCCCCCTAGTCTGCGCATACCCTGAGGAGATGCCCGAGGAGGCGCCCGGGTGTCCCGTCTGGTCCCCCTGCCCTGCGAGTAAAAGTCTTTCTTACGTCAGCCAAGCAGAGCGAGATCACATACAGTAATCTTCAAGGATAGCAGGAGCTCTCATTCACGGCTCTGTGTTGGTCGCCTGAAAACGAGCATAAAAAGCACTCAGCTCGTCTGGTAGGGAGACATCGGTGGGTAAAACACAGCTGGATCTCACCTTAATCCGTAATGGTCTGCAATCCCTGCCCCGTGCAATGTGTGTCGGATCTGTTGTAGTAAGATTCCAGTTTGTTCCTGTATTGTCCTTTCGCTTGTCTGATGGATTTATGGAGGTTGTAGCCAGATATCTTGTAAGCATCCGTGTCCCCAGAGTTGAATGCGGTTGTTAGCCCTTTTAGCATAGCTCAAATTTCACCACTAACCCATGGCTTTTGGTTGGGAAAAACCTTCACTGTGGGGACGATGTCATCTTTGGCTGATGAGTCATTGTAAATAAGAATTTCTTCTTAACTGACTTGCCTAGTTAAATAAAGGTTAAATAAATAAAATACACATTTAAATGAGGATCTATCCGCACGCCTTTGTTCAAAGTTCTCGTTCTCTAGTAAGGGCTCATGCTTATCTGCATTCAATGCTTTTAAGTTGTGACCCATGTCAAGATATTACGTTATTTCAGCAGATACTCTGTCTTGCTTTTTATCTGTTTTGAATTTTTTTAATCTTTGGCTGATGATGAGGACTAATTCCCACACCTTAGTTCTTGTTTTCTAGTAATGGCTCGTATTGGAGTGCTGAATGCAACCAAATATCTGGATTCAATGCGTTTACATTGTGACCCATGTCAAGATAATACATTTTTTCAGCAGATACTCAGCCTTGAAATAATTTGTTTGGCTGATAATGAGGACCTATCCTGACACCTTTCTTCAGAGTTCTTGTTTTCTGATAATGGCTCTTGCTGCAATAGTGAATACAATAGATATCTTGCATTACAAGCTTTTAAGTCTGTGTCCTCGATGGAAAAAGGGAAAAGCTGCTGTTCTCAATGGAACATGGAATGCATTCACAGTGCCAACAATTACAGCTGATGGATGAAATGGGAGTAATTCAGATGTGCTCCTTTAACCTGTGTTCCAATGAACTTCCTCTATGCTCCAATACAGCTGTGATGGAACCAGTGTTAGTGTGGAAGAATGAGGTGTCAGTGCTGTTTTCCGGTTGGCTTTTAATTGGCTTCATTGACACAGCATTTGCATGAAACTCTTAATCTGTACTTTTATCAACTGAAAAAAAACTATGCACCCATTTAGAAGTTATTTGTAATTTGTCTCATAATCAGCTCTAGATTATTTTAATTGTCACCCTGTTGAAGGAGGATTAAGTTTTACTCTACAAAAAATCTCAACTGTTTCATGAAGCAAGCAGTCTCATAGATGATAGACAGCCTTATATCTCTCACCAGACTATAAATCTAGATTTGTTGTTTATTATTCACAGTGGCGTCAGAGGTATGATGTAATCCGAGACTAGGTCACTCTCCATGGGGGACGCAATCACTCTACTCCCCTGCATGACAGATGGATGTGTTACATTGGAGCCCTTCTTAACCAAATTAATGTATTACCTTCTCTATGCTACTGCCAAGCAGCACAGTGTTTTGCTGAACAATGACAATCACCTTGCAGTTGTTCACTTCAATGGCCTATATTTCACTATCTCTCACTCCGGGGCTGATGCCCATTTTTTATAGGGTTGAGATTGATACATCAGTTTCCTATCCTCTGCCCTGTTCGGGCAAAATAATTAATTTCAATCTGCTTGTAGCCAACTATTCTTATTGTGTTTGGAGACAGATTCTGCTTCACAAGTATCTCTAGACTCAGATTGCCCTTATTGGTGTATCAGACTGTCAAATGTGATCGAATTCGAGTGACTAATGTATGTTCAAAGACATTTCCGGGAACACTCTAAAGTCTACAGAAAATCACAAAAGTTAGAGGCAAATACTCAGTAGAATGAAAAACTGAATCTGGAACATCTGGGTCTTTACTTTGCCGGTTGAAGAATCCATTCCTTTCAGACAAATCCAAGAACTGTGGCTGCCTTTACTTTTTCTGTAGAGCTCTGAACATAGCTCATTTGAATGATGGCTCCCATAATGCTTTGTTCCTGTGTATGGTAAGCCTCCATTATGGTGTGTAGACATATGCAGATAATGTAGGCCAATCATATCCAAGCAACTCAGTGAAGTACTCATTGTTGGCGCTGATGTGTCCCTATGTTGCTCATAATAATGAGGTATTATCTTTTGAAGCTGGAACTAATGCTGCACACCATGGCTGCTATACGCCTCTTCCTTTGTTTGTGTGACATAACACATGCCATAGATCCCTACAGTGTGATGATAAACAAAGTAAGGTATCCAATATTACACTGGTGAAAGTGATAGATTGGCAATCTTTCTCACCACAATATGAATGTTCTTCTCCTTGCATTATACATTGACAAAGTATATTTGCTCCCAGAAGATATATCATTTAGAGAAATGTGTAATATTGTAAATATTGTAGTATCGTACACAATACATCATTAATTTTCTCAAAGAGGCCGTGGAATTAGAGCACCAGGCGGAGATGCTGGACTATTTTTAATTATATGGGGTCTGGAGGGATTCCGAAAAGAAATGGAACAAATGAAAAAGTAAATAAACATCTCGGTGGAACTCTCATCGCAGGCTGTTCCAAACTAGGCCATCTGTGCAGTGCAACAAAGGTGTCACAGTGAGCCTGTTGGATTAGAACGTGTTGAGGAATGGAGGCTCACTATGGTCTAATTCCATGATAGATATATAGATCAGAACATATGTGGGATTATTTTGATATTTCAAGATCCTGGCATATTTCTAACATGTTTTCAGCTCATCTTAATATAATATAAAAGGATGGTGGTGTATGAAAAATTAGTTATTAAGCAGTAGGTCTATGTCCAGTATCTCGGCATTGCCACTTCTATCGAGGAAAGGGCTTCTTTGTTCATCTTCGATGTCCGAACAGGATTTTCTTAATGTAATTAAAGCTGTGACAAGACCACGAATGAAATTCCGAGAAGCCTCCCTGGAAAACTAGATCAAAGTAGATAAAAGGAATATGGAATCAGTGCGGTTTGGGCTGATAGTAACAGAACGGCTCACTGAACTACATACAAATGTTTCTCACAGTACATGTACAGTACATAACATAAAGTAGCCTGCATGAGTTGAGAAAAGCAGATATAGACCGTTTTTGTTATATGCCAGTAACATGGTAAATGCTAGTAATCATGGATTAAAGACTTGGTTTCCACGCCATGTTTTTTCTACACTTTACAATTGATGTGAATCGTTTGGCTCTATAATCAAACCGAAGTCATCCTACCGTAATGATAACATTGTCATATCTCGATCACAAGGCGTATGCTAAATTGACGCGTCAAAGACCTCTCTCTCTGTCATCACGGTAGTGTTTGTTAGTGCCTGGCAGCGTCTGGTAACCAACAAAAGTGGGCATCATTTAATAAATGGTGTGTTCTCTTCTTTTACTGGCAGTAATCTGTCTAGCTTTGGCGTCTACCCCTCCATCTTATTATGAGGTGCCTCTAACCTCGCCCGGGGGGCTCTGTTGCTGCTAAGCCAAATCTGCACTTCTGAAACATTTTAATTGTACACCCTGGTATGAAAACACACCAGTGGTGGTCTGCAGTACACTGCAGCACTGCCTGCCAGCAGGGTTGAGCCTAGTTAAAAATAAGGGCTTTGTGTTTTAGCCCCACATTCCTTCATTTAGCCCTTTAAAGTGTGCGATGGATGAAGGATCCCTGTGTGTGCTTTTCATTTGCAACCTGAATGACTGGCATCGAGTTTAGTCAGAGTAGAGCTAGCTAAATGCTTACCAATGACTGTATACAGTACCAGTCAAAAGTTTAGACAATACTACTCATTCAAGGGTTTTTCTTTTTTTTTAAACTATTTTCTACATTGTATAATAATAGTGATTACATCAAAACTATGAAATAACACATATGGAATCATGTAGTAACCATAAAAGTGTTAAACAAATCAAAATATATTTTATATTTTACGTTCTTCAAAGTAGCCACCCTTTGCCTTGATGACAGCTTTGTACTCTCTTGGCATTCTCTCAATCTGCATCACCTGGAATGCTTTTCCAACAGTCTTGAAGGAGTTCCCAAATATGTTGAGAACTTTTTGGATGCTTTTCCTTCACTCTGCGGTCCAACTCACCCCAAACCATTTAAATTGGGTTGAGGTTGGATGATTGTGGAGGCCAGGTCATCTGATGCAGCACTCCATCCCT
Source organism: Salvelinus namaycush (assembly GCF_016432855.1). Lineage (NCBI taxonomy): Eukaryota > Metazoa > Chordata > Actinopteri > Salmoniformes > Salmonidae > Salvelinus > Salvelinus namaycush. The sequence goes on from NC_052313.1 coordinate 23,970,160, forward strand.
CTCCTTCTTGATCAAATAGTCCTTACACACCCTGGAGGTGTGTTGGGTCATTGTCCTGTTGAAAAACAAATGATAGTCCCACTAAGCGCAAACCAGATGGGATGGTGTATCGCTGCAGAATGCTGTGATAGCCATGCTGGGTAAGTGTGCCTTGAATTCTAAGTAAATGTCACGATCGTCATAATAAGCGGACCAAGGCGCAGCGTGAGAGACATACATCTTCCTTTGATTAGACGAAGACGTAACACGAAACACTCTTACAAAACTAACAAAACAATAAACGACCGTGAAGCTATAAACGAAAGTGCACACACAAGCTACTAACGTTCAACATAGACAATTACCCACAATCACCTAAAGCCTATGGCTGCCTTAAATATGGCTCCCAATCAGAGACAACATTAAACAGCTGTCTCTGATTGAGAACCAAACCAGGCAACCATAGACTTTCCTAAACCTCTCTACTTAACCCAACCCCATACACTATACAAAACCCCCTAAACAATACACACACCCTAAACTAGACAAAACACACAAACATCCCATGTCACACCCTGACCTAACTAAACTAATAAAGAAAATCAATATAACAAAGGCCAGAGTGTGACAGTACCCCCCCCCCCCCAAAGGTGCGGACTCCGACCGCAAAACCTGACACAGAAGGGGAGGGTCCGGGTGGGCCTTCCTATGGCGGCGGCTCGGGTGCGGGACGTGGACCCCCCTCCACCATAGTCACTACCCGCTTTGGTGGCTCCTCTGGAACGGCGAGTCCCGGACTGAATACCATCCCAGAGGGCGCCACTGGACGGAGGGGCAGCTCCGGACTGAGGGGCAGCTCCGGACTGAGGGGCAGCTCCGGACTGAGGGGCAGCTCCGGACTGAGGGGCAGCTCCGGACTGAGGGGCAGCTCCGGACTGAGGGGCGGATCCTGGCTGGCTGGCTCTGGCGGATCCTGGCTGGCTGGCTCTGGCGGATCCTGGCTGGCGGGCGGCTCTGGCGGATCCTGGCTGGCGGGCGGCTCTGGCGGATCCTGGCTGGCGGGCGGCTCTGGCGGATCCTGGCTGGCGGGCGGCTCTGGCGGATCCTGGCTGGCGGGCGGCTCTGGCGGATCCTGGCTGGCGGGCGGCTCTGGCGGATCCTGGCTGGCTGGCGGCTCTGGCGGATCCTGGCTGGCTGGCGGCTCTGGCGGATCCTGGCTGGCTGACGGCTCTGGCGGATCCTGGCTGGCTGACGGCTCTGGCTGGTCATGGCTGGCTGACGGCTCTGGCTGGTCATGGCTGGCTGACGGCTCTGGCTGGTCATGGCTGGCGGCTCTTGCTGGTCATGGCTGGCTGACGGCTCTGGCTGGTCATGGCTGGCTGACGGCTCTGGCTGGTCATGGCTGGCTGACGGCTCTGGCTGGTCATGGCTGGCTGACGGCTCTGGCTGGTCATGGCTGGCTGACGGCTCTGGCTGGTCATGGCTGGCCGACGGCTCTGGCTGGTCATGGCTGGCCGACGGCTCTGGCTGGTCATGGCTGGCCGACGGCTCTGGCTGGTCATGGCTGGCCGACGGCTCTGGCTGATCCTGTCTGGCGGACGGCTCTGGCGGATCCTGGCTGGCTGGCGGCTCTGGCGGATCCTGCCTGGCTGGCGGCTCTGGCGGATGCTGGCTGGCTGACGGCTCTGGCCGGTCATGGCCGGCTGACGGCTCTGGCCGGTCATGGCCGGCTGACGGCTCTGGCCGGTCATGGCCGGCTGACGGCTCTGGCCGGTCATGGCCGGCTGACGGCTCTGGCCGGTCATGGCTGGCTGACTGCTCTAGCGGCTCGGGACAGACGGGCAGCTCTGACGGCTCGGGACAGACGGGCAGCTCTGACGGCTCGGGACAGACGGGCAGCTCTGACGGCTCGGGACAGACGGGCAGCTCTGACGGCTCGGGACAGACGGGCAGCTCTGACGGCTCGGGACAGACGGGCAGCTCTGACGTCTCGGGACAGACGGGCAGCTCTGACGGCTCGGGACAGACGGGCAGCTCTGACGGCTCGGGACAGACGGGCAGCTCTGACGGCGTTGGGCAGACAGGCAGTTCAGGCTCCGCTGGGCAGACGGGCAGTTCAGGCGCCGCTGGGCAGACGGCAGACTCTGGCCGGCTGAGGCGCACTGTAGGCCTGGTGCGTGGTGCCGGAACTGGAGGTACCGGGCTAAGGACACGCACCTTCAGGCTAGTGCGGGGAGCAGCAACAGGACGCACAGGACTCTGGAGGCGCACAGGAGGCTTGGTGCGTGGTGTAGGCACTGGTGGTAATGGGCTGGAGACACGCACCTCAAGGCTAGTGCGGGGAGCAGGAACAGTGCGTACAGGGCTCTGGAGATGCACATTAGGCCTAGTGCGTGGTGCCGGAACTGGTGGTACCGGGCTGGGGACACGCATCTCAGGATGAGTGCAAGAAGCAGGAACAGGACACACCGGGTTGTGAAGGTGTACTGGAGACCTGGTGTGTATATCCGGCATCAAATCTTCCGGAACTTTAACACAAGTTTCAGGCTGAGTACGAGGAACTGACACAGGTGGCATCGGACAGCTAACACGCTCCTCAGGGAGAATGCCATGCATACTCTGCCAAACCAACAGCTCTCTCTCTTCACTCTCCTCCAATTTCGTCAACAACTCCTCGAATGTCTCATAATCTCCCCTTCGTTCACTCTCCTCCAATCTGTCCAATAACTCCTCGACAATCTCAGACTCACCCCTCAACTTCGCCGACTGCTCCAAGTGCCCCCCCCCCCCCAAGAATTTTTTGGGGCTGTCTCTCGGGCTTCCTACCGTGTCGCCGTGCTGCCTCCATCTCTGCCTTAGGGCGGTGATATTCCCCTGGCTGTGCCCAGGGTCCTCTCCCGTCTAGGATTTCCTCCCACGTCCAGGAGTCTTGACATCGCTGCTGCTGCTTTTTACCATGCTGCTTGGTCCTGGTTTGGTGGGTAATTCTGTCACGATCGTCATAATAAGCGGACCAAGGCGCAGCGTGAGAGACATACATCTTCCTTTTATTAGACGAAGACGTAACACGAAACACTCTTACAAAACTAACAAAACAATAAACGATCGTGAAGCTATAAACGAAAGTGCACACACAAGCTACTAACGTTCAACATAGACAATTACCCACAATCACCTAAAGCCTATGGCTGCCTTAAATATGGCTCCCAATCAGAGACAACAATAAACAGCTGTCTCTGATTGAGAACCAAACCAGGCAACCATAGACTTTCCTAAACCTCTCTACTTAACCCAACCCCATACACTATACAAAACCCCCTAAACAATACACACACCCTAAACTAGACAAAACACACAAACATCCCATGTCACACCCTGACCTAACTAAACTAATAAAGAAAATCAATATAACAAAGGCCAGAGTGTGACAGTAAATCACAGACAGTGTCACCAGCAAAGCACCCCCACACCATTGCACTTCCTCCTCCATGCTTCAAGGTGGGAACCACACTTGCGGAGGTAATCCATTCACCTACTCTGCATCTCACAAAGACACGGTGGTTGGAACCACAAATCTCAAACTTGGACTCATCACACCAAAGGACATATTTCCACCGGTCTATGTCCATTGCTTGTGTTTCTTGGCCCAAGCAAGTCTCTTCTTATTATTGGTGTCCTTTAGTAGTAGTTTCTTTGCAGCAATTCGATCATGAAGGCATGATTCACACAGCCTCCTCTGAACAGTTGATGTTTAGATGTGTCTGTTACTTGAACTCTGTGAAGCATTCATTTGGGCTGCATTCTGAGGTGCAGTTAACTCTAATGAACTTATCTTCTGCAGCAAAGGTAACTCTGGGTCTTCCTTTCCTGTGGCGGTCCTCATGAGAGCCAGTTTCATCATAGCGCTTGATGGTTTTTGCGACTGCATTTAAAGAAACTTTCAAAATCCTTGACATTTTCCGTATTGACTGACCTTCATGCTTTAAAGTAATGATGGACTGTCATTTCTCTTTGCTTCTTTGAGCTGTTCTTGCAATAATATGGACTTGGTATTTTACCAAATAGAGCTATCTTCTGTATACCACCCCTACGTTGTCACAACACAACTGACTGGCTCAAATGCATTAAAAAGGAAAGAAATTCCACAAATTAACTTTTAACAAGGCACACCTGTTAATTGAAACGCATTCTATGTGACTACCTCGTGGAGCTGGTTGAGAGAATGCCAAGAGTGTACAAAGCTGTCATCAAGGCAAAGGGTGGCTACTTTGAAGAATCTCACACTTTTTTGGTTACTACATGATTCCATATGTGTCATTTCATAGTTTTGATGTCTTCACTATTATTCTGCAATATACAAAATAGTAAAAATAAAGAAAAACCTTTGAATGAGTAGATGTGTCCAAACTTTTGACTGGTACTGTATATGAATGGACAAAACAAAGCCATTGATCACGTGACACCATTCATTTCTATGTGAAGAATAGCTGTCACGCCCTGGCCTTAGTATTCTTTGTTTTCTTTATGTTTTTTAGTTAGGTCAGGGTGTGACATGGGGAATGTATGTGTTTTGTAGTGTCTAGGGGTGTTGTATGTGTATGGGGCAGAGTAGAGTGTAGTTGTCTAGTTATGTCTATGGCTGCCTAGATTGGTTCTCAATCAGAGACAGCTGTCATTCATTGTCTCTGATTGGGAGCCATATTTAAGGCAGCCATAGGCAGTAGGCTTTTGTGGGTAGTTGTCTATGTTGTACGTTTGTAGCTTGTGATTGCACTTACGTCTTTAGCTTCACGATCGTTTGTTGGTTTGTTTCGTTTCGTAATAGTGTTCGTTGCGTGTTTTTCCCTCTTCTAAATAAAGAGATGTATTTTGCACACGCTGCGCCTTGGTCCACTCTCTCTCACGAAGACGATCGTGACAATAGCACATTGAAGCCAAATTAAGTTGGTTAAGATGACGTCTCACGGAGACATAACATGCACAGTTTGAGCTACTCCAGGAAGTAACGTTGCAGGCTAGCTCAGTGCTACCCCCTCTCAGTGAGCAACTCAAATTGAAGGCCGACCGGTGTACTGCAGGCTGCCTTTAGCATCTAAATCATCCTTATAACTTATTTTGTGTGTGATTTTTTTTTATAATTGGTTCAATGAAATACATCTGGTGTATTACAAGCAATTATTGGTACCATGATTGTCTTCTAAAAAAAACAATTTACACAAAGACTGACCACGAAGATTGCCATTTTTCCATTCACTATAATGGGGGATCCTGTTTTCTGCTTAAAATGCCTGCAGTACCGCAGTTGGCCTCGAACTTTCCTGGCTTCAATGAGAAGTGGCATTCGATCTCCCCTGATGCTTACACTTGCGATCTAGCTAAAATTGGGGTTAATTCCTAGATTGTGAATGGTGCTCTTCAATTTATTTTCCACCTGCCCCACTGATATTGTTTGGTGTCAAATGAGCCACGTTGTAGGTAGGCTACCTTGAAACAGCTGAGGTATTGGTTAGTTTTGAAGTGCAGTAGTGGACTGGACTGGACTGGATAATGAATCACCTGCCGATTGACAAAGGATGATTAATGATAGTCGTCAAGGGATTTGTCATTAAGAGGTTTCCTACCATTTATTCTAGAACAGTAATTCATCATACTGGAGAAATTCATAATTAAATCATACTGCAAGCCATGGAGAAAAAAAGTATTATCTGCCAGTAAAATGGGTAAATCAATTGGTGGTTCATGATTTGTTTTATGTCAAGACTGATATTAAAACAGGCATGAATATATAATTCTAATCAAGTTATGTAACATGTTTACAGGTCCCTGGTAGAATCAAAGCCTTGAAGCAAACATTCCCTGCTAACTGACCGGCATCAAAAGCAAATTGAAACCGTGAGACGAATTGAGCTGCCTCTGCATTTGAGTCACTTGTTTTTGTAAATGTGACTACACTGTCCATATGGTGTGTTTCACATTCAACCATGAAAATTGCCATCATAAACTGTGCATCATAAACTTTAGGATCCCTCTAAGATGGCGGCTAGGATTTTATTATGAGAAGACACCACACTCTAGTCGAATGTAGCCACACTCTCCACGATCACCTCAACCTGGCTCCACCTCTCTCTCTCTCTTAATTTTTAGACAGATGACCAAGACAATTAAATGTCAAGAGAGATGGCTTTTGCAAGTAGTGTAATGGGTGCGACCACTCTCTCCACAATCCACCCCTGCACAATAAATGCTTGTACTGACTGCTTTCAGCTACTGCAGTCGGAGAAGGCGTAGAAAGCGAAAGAGCTACCCACTTGGCACAAACTGGTTAAATCAACGTTGTTTCTAAGTAATTTGTCAACTTGTGACGTGGAATCTAGTGAAAGTTACATTGTATTTGAAAAAAGTTATCAACCTAAACTGTTATTTTGAAGGGGAAACTTCAACCACAGGATTATGTCATCATGGTAACCCATTTTCAACATAGACAAACTTTGTATAAAATATATTGAATTTGTACCTTTGAAACAATGTAAGATCTTCAACCTTATATCCACTATCAGAAGAAAAAAACAATAGGGTGGGAAGCACCTCCTGCTGGAGAATTGATCTATCTACAGCTATTCATGTGGTCTCCGATCCAGGGTTTTAACCAAGCCCTTTGATATTTGTCACTGACTACCACCAATGTGCTATCATGAGAATGATTATTGAGAGATCTCTTCATAACTAAATAGATTCACTGTTGCTATCAAAGTCATTCCAAAGGGTGTGTTTAATAGAGCAAATGAAATGTGATCATACTTTATAAGTCATATATCATCAATGATACTATTTAGGCCTATATAGCATTTGCAAAGTCATCACCAGCTATTGTTTCAATTCAACCCAGGGTTCAACAAAAAAAATTACAATACATATAGGCCTAAGGTTTAAAGCTTTGGTTGATTTCATATGCAAGTTAATCATGTTCAAGTTAATAATTCAAATCTTGGATTCACGTCTCCATCTCAACCAAAAATCTATGTTAAAGAACAGCACTAATTCAAATCAAAATTTATTTAAAGTGCATTTAAAGTTTGATTTGATTTGATTTAGTCCTATTCTGTAACTTAGAGTTTTGTTTGTGATGGAGATGTGAATCCAACATTTAAATTATTTATTTGTATACAAACTGGTTTTGGATATGTACAGCAGTAGATATATTAGAGTGAGCTATGTCAAGAATCCAGTATATAAATAAATATGCGGAGTGTATAAACAGTATAATTCAAATGTAATGTACAGTAATATAAATATTAGAATGAGCCATGTTGAGAATACAGTATTTAAATACACAGTACAAAACACCATGGGAAAATAGATAAAATTGCAGGAATTTAGCTTCCAGACCAGAGTATATATAAATATATATTGTGCCTTCAGAAAGTATTCACACCCCTTAACTTTTTCCACATTATGTTGTGTTACAGCCTGAATTTAAAAGGGATTCAATTGAGATTTTTTTGTCACTGGCCTACACACAACACCCCATAATATCAAAGTGTTTTTTTATATACATATATATTTAAACAAATTAATAAAAAATTAAAAGCTGAAATTTCTTGAGTCAATAAGTGTTCAACCCCTTTGTTAAGGTAAGCCTAAATACGTTCAGGAGTAAAACATTGCTTAACAAGTCATATAAGTTGCATGAACTAACTCTGTGTGCAATAATAGTGTGTCACATGATTTTTGAATGACTACCTCATATCTGTAAGGTCCCTCACTCGAGCAGTGAATTTCAAACACAGATGCAACCACAAAGACCAGGGAGGTTTTCCAATGCCTCACAAATAAGGGCACCTATTGGTAGATGGGTAAAAAAAAAAAAGCAGACAATGGATATCCCTTTGAGCACGGTGAAGTTATTAGAAGTTATTAATTACACTTTGGATGGTGTATCAATACACCCAGTCACTACAAAGACACAGGTGTCCTTCCTAACTCAGTTTCCAAGGAGGAAGGAAACTGTTCATGGATTTCACCATGAGGCCAAGGGTGACTTTAAAACAGTTACAGAGTTTAATGGCTGTGATAGAACTGAGGATGGATCAACAACATTGTAGTTACTCCACAATACTAACCTAATTTACAGAGGGAAAATAAGGAAGCCTGTAAAGAATAAAACATATTCCAAAACATACATCTTGTTTGCAACAAGGCACTAAAGTAATACTGCAAAAAGTGTGGCAAAGCAATTCACTTTTCTTTCTGAATACAAAGTGTTATGTTTGGGGAAACTCTGAACCAACACATTGCTGAGTATCACTCTCCATATTTTCAAGAATAGTGGTGGCTGCTTCATGTTATGGGTATGCTTATAATCATTACGGATTGGGGAGTTTTTCATGATAAAAAAAAGAAACAGAATGGAGCTAAGCACAGGCAAAATCCTAGAGAAAAACCTGGTTTTCACCATACATTGGGAGATGAATTCACCTTTCATGTCACGTTCTTTCAAAATTGAACCCAGAAGCAGACCAGGACAAGGAGCGTAGGAAGAAGGTGAGTATTTATTTACAAGTAAATGTGAATGGGTAGATATATCCAGGTGGCGTAGCGGGCAGCGGTGGTGAATTGATGGGAGTAAATAGGTGAATCCAATGGAGTAGCGGAATCCTCCGTCGACCAGGCGTGAATGGGGTGAATGATCCGGGTGAGTAACTGAAGGCAAAACAAACGGAGGTAAGTTCAAGGCAAGCAATACGTAAACAAAAATAACAAAACAAATACTATCCAACTGGAGTCTGATACTATGGCACAACATACTGTTCATGGCTAACGATCCGGCAGGGAATTGAAGTCAGGTCAGAGCTTTTGAAGGGGAGAGATGATGATCAGGACAGGTGTGCAGATTACTGATGGGACACAGGTGCGGGTGAACATCAATCTCCCAACAAACTAATTCGCCCGGCAACCAGACAGGGTGCGTTCCAGGACACCTGAAACACACTCCAGGACAGACACACAGGCAAACCCAGACTCAGGAAGCGGGATTCGTGACATTTCAGCAGGACAATAACCTAAAACACAAGGCCAAATCTACACTGGAGTTGCTTACCAAGAAGACAGTGAATGTTCCTGAGAGGCCGAGTTACAGTGTTGGCTTAAATCTTCTTGAAAGTCTATGGCAAGACCTGCAAATTGTTGTTTGGCAATGATCATCAACCAATTTAACAGAGCTTGAAGAAATTGTATAAAATAATGTGCAAATATTGTACAATCCAGGTGTGGAAAGCTCTTAGAGACTTACCCAGAAAGACTCACAGCTGTAATCGCTGCAAAAGGTGCTTCTACAAAGTATTGACTCAGGTGTGTGAATACTTACACTACCGTTCAAAGTTTGGGGTCACTTAGAAATGTCCTGGTTTGTGAAAGAAAAGCACATTTTTGTCCATTAAAATAACATCAAATTGATCAGAAATACAGTGTAGACATTGTTAATGTTGTAAATGGCTACTGTAGCTGGAAATGGCAGATTTTTTATGGAATATCTACATAGGCGTACAGAGGCCCATTATCAGCAACCATCACTCCTGTGTTCCAATGGCACGTTGTGTTAGCTAATCCAAGTTTATTATTTTAAAATGCTAATTGATCATTAGAAAACCCTTTTGAAATTATGTTAGCACAGCTGAAAACTGTGGGCTGATTAAAGAAGCAATAAAACTGTCCTTCTTTAGACTAGTTGAGTTTCTAGTCACGTTTAGTTGTTCGTTTATTGATTTATTGTTTTTTCTTTAAGTTTCACTTTGCAATAAATATGTGGAACTCAACATCCGCTGCCCCTTGGTCCCGTTCATACGACAACCGTGACAGACATTGTATTCCCATTTGAACTGTGTTGGGCTTTTAAATGGTTGAAAGTGCACTGAGTGATAATACATTTAGATGATAACTAAACCAAAAATAGTTTTTCCATTGGAATTTGGTTGTACTTTTAGATGGTTGAAAGCATAGTGATAACACATTGGAAAATTAACTAACTATTGGCTGTCTTTTTGAATGGGTGAATATAGGTTGTAATCTCATTGATGTCTCAACCAAATATTACCCAGTTATCCACGTTGAAATGATGTGGTCTGCCCAGTGGGTAGTTATTACCAAAAGGGCAGAGGGCAACAGAACTGTCAGCTTCATAACCCAACTTATTCCGGCTTTTTAGTCATTCAATTTGGTGAGAAATACGAAAAATTACCACAGCATTGTGAGATCAGCAGGCTTCCATTAGGTTGGTTGGCGAGCCTGGTTTATTGGAAGCTAATCGCAGAATAGTGAAATTGTATTAATGGGCAGGGCTGGTTGTCAGAGTCGACTTAATGAGGAAAAAAGACATAGAAATGTCTTTAATTGTCATCATTTATCAGGGGGGAATTTAGTAGAACTGTGAAAGTGGGCAGTTTTTACGTAATAAAAAATTAATGCAGCAGCTCTGCATCAAGACAGAAAGAATAGAACCGAGGAAAGGAAACATAGAGAGGGGGATGGATTGACAGAAAGTACAAATGTATTGCACAATAATCTTGCTCTTTTCAGCTCGTCATGCACACATTGCAATGGCAACAAGACAACTAGTCATTTGAATAACGTATTCAATGTTTATTTTTAATTAATATCATCCATGTTTGACTTCGTAATAAAAAAAGAAGATCCGAAGAGATAAATCGACAATCTTCATTCATTTTTTATCTCACTAAATGTGTTGTGGCAGGAGTTTAGTCAATATGCTTGGAGACCATTATGACAGAGCTAAAGAGAAAGAAAGAGCCTCCCTTTCAAAAGATCAAACAAGAGGCTACTGTCTATGCAACCCTGCCTTTTATTACAGAGGCAAGCCTGCCCTCCATGCAGCCTCTTTATCTTCCTTCTCAGCCCTCCAGTCAATGCAATGCCTCGCTTGTTACTGATAACGCGGTCATGTAGGTAGGAATAGTGAGTGGGGCGATTCTGTAGACGGCGCCGCTTCAAAAAGTAATTCCCTGATTCTTAACTTCACCACCACCTATGGATTGGCCAAAAAAATGCTATTGACTCTCTTGACCAATTATATTGAATGAGGAAAAACACATGACAGAAGTACTGTTAACATAGGACAGGCTGCTTTACTCTGGTAGTTTGTGTCTAAAAGAGACAGTGACAGACAAGTCAGATTATTTTTGCCATGGTCGAACTGATTCTGTTACAAAAACGTTTTCTGGTGAGTTTTTCTTGCATTGATCTGTGTCAGGTCTTGTGGAAACTCCATTAGGTGTGCGCATGTAATTGCTATTTAAAGTGGGTAAAATAGCAAACCGATGTCAGGGAAGAGGGGAGGGCTAAATGTCCTGCAGTAGCTCAACACAAGGTTATAAAAACTACATTCAAATGTGTTTTATTAAATAAAGTATTTCACATGTCATGGTATATCCTTGTAGATAACAATGTCACAAGGATAATCTAATTTAATTTACAACAAAGCTTTTTCATTGTCAGAACAGGCCTAAAAAAAAATGTTACTAAATGAATCACTCAAGTAGCCCCGTTCGGAAATTCGGATAACCGTGCCAATCCCTAACCACAACCACCACCCAACAAGCAACCCTGCATTCGCAACCCATTCAACAGTGCATATTAAACCACATTTCCTATTTCCTCTCAGACCTTTCCTCCTCATCCTATTCCACTATTCATATGTTTCTAATTGAAGAAATATGCTGTCTCAGCGTTCCCTTTCACGTCCAAGTCGCCCCCAGATGGCCTGGTCTCTCTCAGGCAGATATGCTGCATTGTTTCCCGTTTCCTGTCTGTTAGGATGACATGTAATTACTAAAGGTGTTCACAATATTGGCTTTCATTGTCACCCCCATGGGCTGGCTGTGGTCAGAAGGGAGCAGACACTGAATGGTATGAGAGGAAAATGACCTGAGTAGAGCACTATCTCCTGGCTCCAGGTGATAGTGGTTGTGTGTGTGTGTGTGTGTGTGTGTGTGTGTGTGTGTGTGTGTGTGTGTGTGTGTGTGTGTGTGTGTGTGTGTGTGTGTGTGTGTGTGTGTGTGTGTGTGTGTGTGTGTGTGTGTGTGTGTGTGTGTGTGTGTGCGCGCGCGCGCGTTGGTAGATTTTTAGCTGTGCAATGATGGCCACTCCAACCCATTAACCCTCATTAGTGGGCTGGCCTGGGATAGACAGAGTGTGCTGTCATTACTGCTGAGAGATCAGTGATTAATGGCGGGGTAAAGATAGCCAGGGGATGGTCATAATGTGTGGCATCTGTCATCCTTGCAGGCCTATCTGGGAATCAGAAGCAAATACTAATTTGAGCCCTGTTTGGATTCAAACTCCTGTTTAAGCATGGAAGTGACCAGTGAGGCACATGGTGGATGGTTTGACTTGAGCTCCCCTGCTGAGATGGCCAATCTCATAAATTAATATAAATGAGTATTCTAAACAAAATCCGAATAAGTAATTCATTATGAAACAGTAGTGCAATGCTGACTTCGATCTACTTACGTACATAACTTCAACTCATCCTCCACAGAATGGCTTGCAGGATAAATATGAAATAAATATGTCTTTCACTCTACCCACCTGTTAGCTATTCATATTAAATTTAATCTCAGCCTGTTACCAACATAGCCAGGCCATACACAAACAAACTTTGTGACACATTGTGGGCAGTACAGCTATTTTTCTACTATGCAATTAAAATGCAACATGGGTACAGCATGGTGGCCTTGGTTGTTCGGGTGACAGTTATGTATATTCTGATGTATGGCGCCATTAAGAACAAATGCCGTGCACACAGCCAGATGAGGCGCGACAAGAGGCCTCGTCTGAGCTATGGCAGGAGCACACATCTTGTCAGTGTCATCGCTGACCTCTATATCTCTTCGCTCAAGATGGATACATTTTCATGGCTGGCTTCAAGCTCTAATAGTCCATTGATTCATTCTCAATCTGACCTAGAGTCAGCGGGGTATGAGTTTATTTATTTTCCCCTCGACAATGCTCACTCTCTCTCTCATCCGTCTTATTACAATGTAATGGCAAACAACACCCTCTCCTCTCATTCTATCTGATGGTGCAGAGAAAAACAATTTTGGGGGATTTCAGATGGTTTATAACCCATGGCACCAAAAAGGAGGAAAAACACACGTAGCGGAGGCCTTGGGAGAGTTGGAGTGGGAAATCAATCACTAACACCAGTGCATCTCTCACATGGATGTTTGGGATGATTACAGACTGAAATGTTCTCCAAACTCCCTTTCAGAGCTGCATCCTTGACCACCTGCTGTCTGTGCCGTTCCAGACAGATTTCACAGTTAAGAATGGGTATCCACTGAGGAACAGCTAGTAGGAGGTTTGAACTGTTGGACCTCTCTCAATGTTTCATATTGTTTTTTGTGTGTAAATAGGTACATTGGGTTCATTGTGTTTTGTGTTGAATTTTGTATGTTTAACTTATTGCTCGGAGAGAATGTACAGTACAGGAACTGAAAACAACCTTAAATATAACTTCTATTAACATATTTCATACCAATCATTATTTTTTCTTGTTTACAAAACCTTTAGCAACCTAGTTTTATAGATTTTCTTTATTTGCTTATGTTGATAAAAAAATATATATATATAAGCAATTTTTCCAAGCTAACTTCAACATTGGTCAACTATGCCGCCGAGCTCGTGTCGGCCCAGTTCTGGCCATGGAACAGGAACATGTGGGTTACTTATAGACTTGACTGGTGTGCAATCATTCAGAGCGGGCCCAGAAATTCTCTTGCACATAGATGCATATTCCAGGCACTACTTGTTAGAGCAACTGGGCAGTGGTGAAGTTTGGTGGCCATGCATTCTAAAGGGGGGACAGTTGACCACAGGGTATCGCGGGCACACCCTGGAACTCTGGGTAATGAGAGATGGAGGGATCTGCATCCTTGGTGCCAAGGACAGCCTCTACCCCATGGGGGGTATATAATTGAGGCCGTCAATGCAAAGGTGGGGAGAGAAGATGGACAGAGCTTTTGGAGTTAGTTTAAATAGGCCCTGGAAGAATGTGTAGGCACAAATGTAAGCTTACATTTTGGTGGAGAAAAACTAGAAGGCGGTTCCTTTGAAAGGAAAATAAAGTAAATGTTTTGAATAATTCAGAATGAAAGGAAGTGGATAGATGGGTAAAGTCTGAGGAGTTTCGACAAACAATAATGTCAGTTTAATGCCAGACTGAAATGGGAACATTTGTAAATGGCAGCATCCATTGCAGATAGCTTTTATGTTTGCTCAAATCAAATCCATGAGAACAATCGAGACAGATAAGATGTTGTAGTCTCGCAGAGAAATGATTCAGTTGTCCTCTTATTTAGACATGTTCAATATAGTCACACAAGTTCACTGAAATGCCATGTTAGTGGTTGGTTTCAGTAGGTTCTTATTTTGTTACCACCGACAGTGTCACGCCCTGGCCTTAGTATTCTTTGTTTTCTTAATTATTTTAGTTAGGTCAGGGTGTGACATGGGGAATGTATGTGTTTTTTGTAGTGTCTAGGGTGGTTGTAAGGTTTAGGGGGTTTATTAGAGTAGTTGGGTTTATGTTTAGTATAGAAGTCTAGCTGTGTCTATGGTTGAGTGTAGGTATCTAGGAAAGTCTATGGTTGCCTGAATTGGGTCTCAATTAGAGACAGCTGGTTATTGTTGTCTCTGATTGGGAGCCATATTTAAGGCAACCATAGGCTTTAGCTGTTTGTGGGGAATTGTCTATGTCGAAGTGTTTTGTGTCAGCACTTATGTTTGATAGCTTCACGGTCGTCTGTTTTGTTTGTTGTTTTGTTTTTTCCTTCTTGAAATAAAAAGAAGATGTACTTTCCACGCGCTGCGCCTTGGTCCTCTCTCAGTCCTTTTGACGATCGTGACAGAATTCCCCACCAGAATCGGATCAAGCAGCGTGTGAAACAACAACAGGACCCACCTACACAGGACTATTGGAATTGGGAGGAAATTCTGGACCGCGAAGTACCAGGAGAATATAACTGCCCCAAAGCTGAGCTGGAGGCAGCGAAAGCAGAGAGGCGGAGATATGAGGAGGCAGCACGGAAACAAGGCTGGAAGCCCGTAAGTCAAACCCAAAAATTTCTTGGGGGGGGGGCTCTCGGGTAGTTTAGTTGGGTCAGTCGGGAGACGTGAGCCAACTCCTCCTGTTTACCGTAAGGAGCCGGTGAGGGCGGATTTGGAGGAGAGTGACGCAGAGACAGTAAAGGAGTTAATGGAGAAATTGGAGGAGAGAGTTATGAGGGATGTATTGGTTTGGTGCATGAGGCACGGCATCCGTCCGAATGAACGTGTTGGTGACTTAATGTCACCGGGAACAGTTCTCCAGACTCGTCCTGAAGAGCGTGCTAGCCGTCTGGTTAAGACAGTGCCTACAGCACGCACAAAGCCTCTTGTGCGTCTCCAGAGTCCTGTGCGTACTGTTACTGCTCCTCGCACTAGCCCTGTGGTGCGTGTTCCCAGCCCAGTACCACCAGTGCTGACACCACGCACCAAGCTTCCTGTGTGTCAACAGAGCCCTGTTCCTCCTCCACGCACTAACCCTGTGGTGCGTGTCTCCAGCCCATTACCACCAGTGCCTACACCACGCACCAGGTTTCCAGTGTGTCTCCAGAGCCCTGTTCCTCCTCCACGCACTCTCCCTGTGGTGTGTGTATCCAGCCCAGTGCCTCCAGTTCCGGCACCACGCACCAAGCCTCCTGTGCGTCTCCAGAGCCCTGTGCGCACTGTTCCTTCTCCCCGCACTCGCCCTGAGGTGCGTGCCCTCAGCCCGGTACCTCCAGTTCCGGTACCACGCACCAGGCCTACAGTGCGTCTCAGCCGGCCAGAGTCTGCCGTCTGCCCAACGGCGCCTGAACTGTCCGTCTGCCAAGCGCCGCATGAACTGCCCGTCTGTATTGAGCCTTCAAAGCCGCCCGTCTGCCATGAGCCTGCAAAGCCGCCCGTCTGCCATGAGCCTACAGAGCCTTCCGCCAGACAGGAGCCGCTAGAGCCTTCCGCCAGACAGGAGCCGCCAGAGCCTTCCGCCAGACAGGAGCAGCCAAAGCCTTCCGCCAGACAGGATCAGTCTGAGCCATCCGTCTCCGCAGCGCCATCTGAGCCATCCGTCTCCTCAGCGCCATCTGAGCCATCCGTCTCCCCAGCGCCGTCTGAGCCATCCGTCTCCCCAGCGCCGTCTGAGCCATCCGTCTCCCCAGCGCCGTCTGAGCCATCCGTCTCCCCAGCGCCGTCTGAGCCATCCGTCTCCCCAGCGCCGTCTGAGCCATCCGTCTGTCCCGAGCCGTCAGAGCCGTTAGTCAGTCAGGAGCCGCTAGAGCCATTCGTCAGTCAGGATCTGCCAGAGCCGCCAACCAGACAGGATCTGCCAGAGCCGCCAACCAGACAGGATCTGCCAGAGCCGCCAACCAGACAGGATCTGCCAGAGCCGCCAACCAGACAGGATCTGCCAGAGTCGCCAACCAGACAGGATCTGCCAGAGTCGCCAACCAGACAGGATCTGCCAGAGTCGCCAGCCAGCCATGAGCAGCCAGATCCGTCAGCCAGCCATGAGCAGCCAGATCCGTCAGCCAGCCATGAGCAGCCAGATCCGTCAGCCAGCCATGAGCAGCCAGATCCGTCAGCCAGCCATGAGCAGCCAGATCCGTCAGCCAGCCATGAGCCGTCCAGCCAGGATCCGCCAGAGCCGTCCAGCCAAGATCCGCCAGAGCAGTCATCCAGCCAGGATCCGTCCCTCAGTCCGGAGCTGCCGTCCCTCAGTCCGGAGCTGCCCCTTATCCTGGTGCTGCCCCTTATCCTGGTGCTGCCCCTTATCCTGGTGCTGCCCCTTATCCTGGTGCTGCCCCTTATCCTGGTGCTGCCCCTTATCCTGGTGCTGCCCCTTAGTCCGGTGCTGCCCCTTAGTCCGGTGCTGCCCCTTAGTCCGGTGCTGCCCCTTAGTCCGGTGCTGCCCCTTAGTCCGGTGCTGCCCCTTAGTCCGGTGCTGCCCCTTAGTCCGGTGCTGCCCCTTAATCCAGTGGGGTTAATGTGGAGGGTGGCCATTTGGAGGAGGCTACGTAAGCGGGTAGTGACTATGGTGGGGTGGGGACCACGACCAGTGCCGGAGCCGCCGCCGTGGACGGACGCCCACCCAGACCCTCCCCTAGACTATGTGCTGGTGCGCCCGGAGTTCGCACCTTAAGGGGGGGGTTATGTCACGCCCTGGCCTTAGTATTCTTTGTTTTCTTAATTATTTTAGTTAGGTCAGGGTGTGACATGGGGAATGTATGTGTTTTTTGTAGTGTCTAGGGTGGTTGTAAGGTTTAGGGGGTTTATTAGAGTAGTTGGGTTTATGTTTAGTATAGAAGTCTAGCTGTGTCTATGGTTGAGTGTAGGTATCTAGGAAAGTCTATGGTTGCCTGAATTGGGTCTCAATTAGAGACAGCTGGTTATTGTTGTCTCTGATTGGGAGCCATATTTAAGGCAACCATAGGCTTTAGCTGTTTGTGGGGAATTGTCTATGTCGAAGTGTTTTGTGTCAGCACTTATGTTTGATAGCTTCACGGTCGTCTGTTTTGTTTGTTGTTTTGTTTTTTCCTTCTTGAAATAAAAAGAAGATGTACTTTCCACGCGCTGCGCCTTGGTCCTCTCTCAGTCCTTTTGACGATCGTGACAGAATTCCCCACCAGAATCGGATCAAGCAGCGTGTGAAACAACAACAGGACCCACCTACACAGGACTATTGGAATTGGGAGGAAATTCTGGACCGCGAAGTACCAGGAGAATATAACTGCCCCAAAGCTGAGCTGGAGGCAGCGAAAGCAGAGAGGCGGAGATATGAGGAGGCAGCACGGAAACAAGGCTGGAAGCCCGTAAGTCAAACCCAAAAATTTCTTGGGGGGGGGGCTCTCGGGTAGTTTAGTTGGGTCAGTCGGGAGACGTGAGCCAACTCCTCCTGTTTACCGTAAGGAGCCGGTGAGGGCGGATTTGGAGGAGAGTGACGCAGAGACAGTAAAGGAGTTAATGGAGAAATTGGAGGAGAGAGTTATGAGGGATGTATTGGTTTGGTGCATGAGGCACGGCATCCGTCCGAATGAACGTGTTGGTGACTTAATGTCACCGGGAACAGTTCTCCAGACTCGTCCTGAAGAGCGTGCTAGCCGTCTGGTTAAGACAGTGCCTACAGCACGCACAAAGCCTCTTGTGCGTCTCCAGAGTCCTGTGCGTACTGTTACTGCTCCTCGCACTAGCCCTGTGGTGCGTGTTCCCAGCCCAGTACCACCAGTGCTGACACCACGCACCAAGCTTCCTGTGTGTCAACAGAGCCCTGTTCCTCCTCCACGCACTAACCCTGTGGTGCGTGTCTCCAGCCCATTACCACCAGTGCCTACACCACGCACCAGGTTTCCAGTGTGTCTCCAGAGCCCTGTTCCTCCTCCACGCACTCTCCCTGTGGTGTGTGTATCCAGCCCAGTGCCTCCAGTTCCGGCACCACGCACCAAGCCTCCTGTGCGTCTCCAGAGCCCTGTGCGCACTGTTCCTTCTCCCCGCACTCGCCCTGAGGTGCGTGCCCTCAGCCCGGTACCTCCAGTTCCGGTACCACGCACCAGGCCTACAGTGCGTCTCAGCCGGCCAGAGTCTGCCGTCTGCCCAACGGCGCCTGAACTGTCCGTCTGCCAAGCGCCGCATGAACTGCCCGTCTGTATTGAGCCTTCAAAGCCGCCCGTCTGCCATGAGCCTGCAAAGCCGCCCGTCTGCCATGAGCCTACAGAGCCTTCCGCCAGACAGGAGCCGCTAGAGCCTTCCGCCAGACAGGAGCCGCCAGAGCCTTCCGCCAGACAGGAGCAGCCAAAGCCTTCCGCCAGACAGGATCAGTCTGAGCCATCCGTCTCCGCAGCGCCATCTGAGCCATCCGTCTCCTCAGCGCCATCTGAGCCATCCGTCTCCCCAGCGCCGTCTGAGCCATCCGTCTCCCCAGCGCCGTCTGAGCCATCCGTCTCCCCAGCGCCGTCTGAGCCATCCGTCTCCCCAGCGCCGTCTGAGCCATCCGTCTCCCCAGCGCCGTCTGAGCCATCCGTCTGTCCCGAGCCATTAGAGCCGCCCGTCTGTCCCGAGCCGTCAGAGCCGTTAGTCAGTCAGGAGCCGCTAGAGCCATTCGTCAGTCAGGATCTGCCAGAGCCGCCAACCAGACAGGATCTGCCAGAGCCGCCAACCAGACAGGATCTGCCAGAGCCGCCAACCAGACAGGATCTGCCAGAGCCGCCAACCAGACAGGATCTGCCAGAGTCGCCAACCAGACAGGATCTGCCAGAGTCGCCAACCAGACAGGATCTGCCAGAGTCGCCAGCCAGCCATGAGCAGCCAGATCCGTCAGCCAGCCATGAGCAGCCAGATCCGTCAGCCAGCCATGAGCAGCCAGATCCGTCAGCCAGCCATGAGCAGCCAGATCCGTCAGCCAGCCATGAGCAGCCAGATCCGTCAGCCAGCCATGAGCCGTCCAGCCAGGATCCGCCAGAGCCGTCCAGCCAAGATCCGCCAGAGCAGTCATCCAGCCAGGATCCGTCCCTCAGTCCGGAGCTGCCGTCCCTCAGTCCGGAGCTGCCCCTTATCCTGGTGCTGCCCCTTATCCTGGTGCTGCCCCTTATCCTGGTGCTGCCCCTTATCCTGGTGCTGCCCCTTATCCTGGTGCTGCCCCTTATCCTGGTGCTGCCCCTTATCCTGGTGCTGCCCCTTAGTCCGGTGCTGCCCCTTAGTCCGGTGCTGCCCCTTAGTCCGGTGCTGCCCCTTAGTCCGGTGCTGCCCCTTAGTCCGGTGCTGCCCCTTAGTCCGGTGCTGCCCCTTAATCCAGTGGGGTTAATGTGGAGGGTGGCCATTTGGAGGAGGCTACGTAAGCGGGTAGTGACTATGGTGGGGTGGGGACCACGACCAGTGCCGGAGCCGCCGCCGTGGACGGACGCCCACCCAGACCCTCCCCTAGACTATGTGCTGGTGCGCCCGGAGTTCGCACCTTAAGGGGGGGGTTATGTCACGCCCTGGCCTTAGTATTCTTTGTTTTCTTAATTATTTTAGTTAGGTCAGGGTGTGACATGGGGAATGTATGTGTTTTTTGTAGTGTCTAGGGTGGTTGTAAGGTTTAGGGGGTTTATTAGAGTAGTTGGGTTTATGTTTAGTATAGAAGTCTAGCTGTGTCTATGGTTGAGTGTAGGTATCTAGGAAAGTCTATGGTTGCCTGAATTGGGTCTCAATTAGAGACAGCTGGTTATTGTTGTCTCTGATTGGGAGCCATATTTAAGGCAACCATAGGCTTTAGCTGTTTGTGGGGAATTGTCTATGTCGAAGTGTTTTGTGTCAGCACTTATGTTTGATAGCTTCACGGTCGTCTGTTTTGTTTGTTGTTTTGTTTTTTCCTTCTTGAAATAAAAAGAAGATGTACTTTCCACGCGCTGCGCCTTGGTCCTCTCTCAGTCCTTTTGACGATCGTGACAGACAGATTTGTTTGCCTTCTGTGGTTTTTATGGCGGGAGTAGTACATGGCGGGCATGAAATGAGGGGAACCCTGAGCATGAGCACAGAGATCAACATGAAAATATCATGTTTATAGAAGCTACAAAGACACCTCTGATGTTTCTCAAACGCAGATGGTTGCTATTGGTAGCGAAATCATGGCAACGGTGGGAAGTTGTTTTACAGATGGCTTGTTGGATCTTCATAAAAACAGTTTTTGGTCCATTTTTAAAGAGGCCAGGTTGTATAAAAATATGTATTGTATATGAAAAGAGCATGTTTGCAGGATATCTGTCACCGTCTTGGACTCCATAAAGACAAATATGAGCCAATGGAAAGTAACGGAAACAGATTTACTTTCGGCAGAACGTGGATGGTTTACCACTTTCTAAACCATCAAAGACAAGTAGTTAGTCTTGCATGTAGCTTTAATGTTGAGGTCATTCTTTTCTGTAATTAGCAAGCTTTGGAAGGCATTCCAGTTCTACAATACACCTTCCTGCAGGGAAACTGATGCGAGGCTCCAATCCTGCTGCTGGCAGCATCACTCACTGTGGTGGTCATCTCCTAACCTTTGCAGGCGATCTTGACAGTGTTTTTATTCGGTGATAACCCCTGGCGACCTCACTTAGAGGACAGGGCTCCAGTAATGAGAACATCCAAATAGGCCATGCTTCCTCTTGGTTATTTTGTCCCTGTGTTCGCCACCTGCCAGGGGAAAGGTTAATGGCTGTCCCTGAGACCCAGTCAGAGATGGTTAAGGTACCTAAACACGCCCATGACACCACCGTTTCATCATCCCTGGGAGGATATAGACCGACCAAGAAGAGAAGATAAAAATATATTTCTTCCCAGGTTGCCCTACAGGTTAAATAACTCTGATATGTAGTCATCTAAAGGTTGTTGGTCTGCCTGCTTGCATAGTTCCCTTTTTCAGTTTCTCTGCTCCCCCTCTCTGCTCCCCCATTCCTCTCGCTGTTCATATATCTCCCAAGGTCTCTCTTAGTTCGTCAGGATGGCATTTTTCTCCTCCAATCATTTCCCAGAGCGCTCGGGTGGCCAGCGACCTGGGGGCATAATTCTTCAGCTTTTTGACTGAGTTAGTGTTAGCAAGTGGAGAAAAGGGGGCTGCAACACGGGGATAATTTATTGTGTACAGTAAAAAGAGGGCAGTAAATTTAAAGGACAATTCCCCTGTCTCTTTATCAAAGGCACACCCGACTGCACCAACACTCACAGCACCATGCTCAGCCGCGGTTTAGCAAAGTATCCTGGAGTGCTTCTCCTGTCTAGGATCCTGTAGAATATTCCATCCTGAAATAATTTAGGTTTGGAGGTCCTGCCGAGTGTCACGCCCTGACCTTAGAGAGCCTTTTTATGTCTCTATTTGGTTTGTTAGTGGCACTTATGCCCTGTAAGCTTCACGGTTGTGTTTCGTTTATTGTTTTGTTGGCGACATTTTAACAAATAAAAGAAAATGTACGCTAACCACGCTGCACCTTGGTCCACTTCCTGCAACGACGGCCGTGACACCGAGGGTTATAATTACTGAAACATTAACTCCATAGGAGGCATATAGGTGGAAGCAGAAGGTTACGTGTGTTTGCACATGGTTGTGCATCAACTACGTTGAGAACGAGACCACCAAAAGTCGCTTATTATTCAGTTGTTACAGATTCAGCTGTTTGAACGTGCAAAGCATCCCCAAACCTTCTCCCCCAGCACATTACAGTTTTATTTAATTAATATCATATTAATTAAATAAAATACAATTTGTTGTTATGAATCTTTTTGTTGCCTTGCACAAAGGACAATAACGCATCTAATTGCCATGCAATGGTTGTCGTACTGTTACCCTCAGCCGAGATTAATCACCGCTCAATTCTAAGCACAGAAGTGACAGGAAGGAGATATTCTCGGCTTGACAACAAAATGTGACTGCTATGCAAACCATCAATATAGATCTCTGTCCCTCAGAGATCTGTATTGAGTTCATTTGACACATGGAATTGAAGTCAAGGGACTTGTCAAGTTGTGTTTAAAAAAAAATCTAAGTCTAAGAATTCAACCAAATGAAAATTCTGCATGTCTATTTACTCCAAAGGAATGTAGCACATATGACCAGTCAACCTTAATTAGCCAGCAAAAACTACTTTTGCAAAGTCTTATAACATCAGGCTGTTGGTCTATCTAACATTTGAAAGGTTCCAAAAGGGTTATTCGGCTGTCCCCATATGAGAACCCTTTTTGGCTGCAGGTAGAACCCTTTTGGGTTCTATGTAGAACCCTCTATGGAAAGGGTTCTGCATGGAACAGAAAAGGGTTCTAACTGGAACCAAAAAGGGTTCTTCAGAGGGTTCTCCTACGGGGACAGCCGAAGAACCCTTTAAGGTTCTAGATAGCACCTTTTTTTCTAAGAATGTAGACCAGACCCATGGGTAAAGCAATCCCATTTCTCCAAGGTCATCTTTCCAACTGCTATTGAGAATACTGTATGCATTACATCAAAACACGATGTGTGATGCAACAACCAGCGAGAGTTACCGTGGATACATAGTTTGTGGCGCCGCACCAGCCTCAACTCAAATAGCCTCCCTGGAGCCCCAGTCAGTCTGCAGTCAGGGCTCCCGTCCTACTCTTCTCTGGCTTTGAAGTGGCACAATTGAAGGACCTCCTGTGTTATAGCGCATACTATTTAGGAGACCTAATTGCAAGGACCTGAAGATAAAACTCAGAAGACAGATCTGAAAGACGGATTTAACTGTGGCTGTATGGGAAAGTTGGAAATAAGCGTGTTAAGAGAAGTCTCTGGACTAATTGTATCATGTTGTAAGCCACAAAATGTACATGTTAGTATCTATAATACTTCTTGCATAAATATGATCAAAAGGAGTGCATGAGGACAACGGTTTCATTGTTCTGATGCAAATGAATATATGGATCCCATCCTGTAGGCATACATACTGTTACTGATTATTCTGTGTAATCTATGGTGATTAATCACTCTGAGTAATTTGATATGGACTAATTTGCATATTTTATATTAATACCGCGTTTGTTTACAGTAATGAGCCACATGCAATTGAAACTCATTTCACCAGAATGGGAAAATGGCTGCTGGGTGAGCAGACACTGTGATAAGCATGAGCTCTTACACAAAATCTCAACATACTTGCATCAATTTATATCAATATTCAGATCTGGGAAAATTGGTTAAAGAAAAGGTGCTACTGATAATTCCCATGATGCTTCACTGTTCCCAAGAGACTATAAATCCAATTTATATCAGTATCAATACAATACCATTTCAATTAGCCATTTTAAGATCATATCTGACTCTGGTCCAATCAATTGAGATTGTTCATCTCTTGATTTAGTAGGTAGGCCTATCCTCTCTCTCTCTCTCTAACTCTGTGTGTTGGTACCATGAATATCATTTCTATGTACAATGATGAAACAGATATATCATCCAACCTCACCCCCTGCGCTGTTCAATCGATGCAGCCACACAGCATCCAACTGATGTTAGATGAATATATTTTACCCCACCTTTTTTGATCATAGGGGGGGATGTCGGCAGCACGCCACTATGCAATACAAGTGTTCGTCAAAAGAACAATCTAGATGGCAATATAGAGCATCGTGGTACTCCGTCAGAAAGGGGAGACCTGTTGGGGCAACCGAATCAATGTGCCAGCAACTGGATGTAAATTACATAGAAAAGACATGTACCGTCACGTAACTAGAAATCCCTTTCAGTCAGGACCAATGGACCATTCAAGCTACTCTTCACTGATGAGTTCCCTCCTTCAATAGTTATATTTGCTTCGAAACCCTCGTCTTTCCATGTAGAATGCCGTATGAGAAAACTTGGCCTCTCATTTGATATCATATCTCCTGCAGCCCTGCACATGGAGAGAAGCAATCCCTTTACCCCCCCCCCCCATTTTATTGAGAACACAATGGCCTGAACTCCACTCCAGTCGGCAAGAGAGAGCTAGGGCTCAGAGCGCAATACCAACCTGGCAGCTCATGCTCAGAGCCCATGTTGCCATGGCGATAATGATAGAATTCATAGTCTCCTCGTCCCCGTGTCGGTAATTCAGTTATTTTAGCTTCAGTGATAGAGCCAGGCCTGGGAGACCACAATGAAACAATAAATTAAAATTCTAATGAAAAATGTGCTCGCCCCTCTATATTCAACACTATTGGAAGATACAGGGGGCGGCAGAAGGGTAAATGGGCAGGCTTACAAGGAGCCAATCTTTAACTCTATAAATTTCATTCAATATCGTTTATTTTGGAACGTTGGTTAGAACCACAACTTTCATATTCAAATGCTCTGACAAGCATAGTTATTTCCTGTCTTCTAACACATAGCACAAATGACCATTTATTTATGTGGTCAGCAAACTCATTCTCCATGTGAGAAAGATATTGTTGTTTAACATGTTACTTACTTTTCTGTTCCACTGAGTCCAATTGATAAGGAAAAAATAATAAATATTCATAAAGCACATACTGGTATTTTGTTGTGGTCTGCTTGCTTGATAAGATCCTGTGTGTATGACCTTCATATTTTGATTTATATTTGAACAAATAAGGCCCAAAGAGTGAAAGATAAAGGCATGGAAGTTAGAAGATCCCAATCCAAGAATTGCCCTTATATTTGACTTTCACCAGCAAACCGATTATTCAATTACCAGTATTACTACTTCCTTCAACATTCCATTCAAGGGTGGGTTAACTTCATATCGAAAACCACCAGAAAATCATCTGTCAGCCAAAACTGGGCAGAAATGTTTACTGATTTAATTATAAGCTTGCACATAAACATAAACACTAACTATCATCTGGATGTCAAGACCGTGTTAACACGCTAAGCTAAAGCATAGAGCCTAGGCATTACTGTAACGGCAGTCTAAGTCGTCCTCCTCCTCAGACGAGGAGAGGCGAGAAGGATCTGAGGACCAATGTGCAGCGTGGTAATTTTCCATGATTTAATTAACACAAAACAAGACACTATACAAAATGACAAAACAAACTAACCGTCACAGTCCTAGCTGGTGCAGACAAAACACAAAGACAGGAAACAACCACCCACAATCCCCAACACAAAACAAGCCACCTATATATGATTCTCAATCAGGGACAACGATTGACAGCTGTCTCTGATTGAGAACCATATTAGGCTGAAAACAGAAACAGACGAACTAGACACACAACATAGAATTCCCACCCAGCTCACGTCCTGACCAACACTAAACAAGCAAAACACATAAGAACTCTGGTCAGGACGTTACAGTACCCCCTCCTGAGGTGCGGACTCCGAACGCACCCCTAAAACTCAAGAGGAGGGCCTGGGTGGGCATCTGTCCGCGGTGGCGGCTCCGGCGCAGGACGAGGACACCACTCCACCACTGTCTTTGTCCCCCTCCTTAGCGTCCTTTGAGTGGCGACCCTCGCCCACGACCTCGGCCTAAGAATCCTCCCCAAGGCCCACACATGATTTAGGAGGTAGCTCAGGACAGAGAGGTAGCTCAGGACAGAGAGGTAGCTCAGGACAGAGAGGTAGCTCAGGACAGAGAGGTAGCTCAGGACAGAGAGGTAGCTCAGGACAAAGAGGCAGCTCCGGACTGAATTGCAGCTCCGGACTGAATTGCAGCTCCGGACTGAATTGCAGCTCAGGACTGAGTGGCCGCTCATGACTCTAGGGCCGCTCATGACTCTAGGGCCGCTCATGACTCTAGGGCCGCTCATGACTCTAGGGCCGCTCATGACTCTAGGGCCGCTCATGACTCTAGGGCCGCTCATGACTGTAGGGCCGCTCATGACTCTAGGGCAGCTCATGACTGTAGGGCAGCTCATGACTGTAGGGCAGCTCATGACTGGAAGGCAGCTCATGACTGGAAGGCAGCTCATGACTGGAGGGCAGCTCATGACTGGAGGGCAGCTCATGACTGGAGGGCAGCTCATGACTGGAGGGCAGCTCATGACTGAGGGGCAGCTCATGACTGAGGGGCAGCTCATGACTGAGTGGCAGCTCATGACTGTAGGGCAGCTCATGACTGGAAGGCAGCTCATGACTGGAGGGCGGCTCATAACTGGAGGGCGGCTCTGGCAGCTCCTGACTGTCTGGCGGCTCTGGCGGCTCCTGACTGGCTGGCGGCTCTGGCGGCTCCTGACTGGCTGGCGGCTCTGGCGGCTCCTGACTGGCTGGCGGCTCTGGCGGCTCCTGACTGGCTGGCGGCTCCTGACTGGCTGGCGGCTCTGGCGGCTCCTGACTGGCTGGCGGCTCTGGCGGCTCCTGACTGACGGACGGCTCTAGCGGCTCCTGACTGGCGGACGGCTCTAATGGCTCGGGACAGACGGGCGGCTCAGATGGCGCTGGGCAAACGGATGGCTCAGATGGCGCTGGGCAGACGGATGGCTCAGATGGCGCTGGGCAGACGGATGGCTCAGATGGCGCTGGGCAGACGGATGCCTCAGATGGCGCTGGGCAGACGGATGGCTCAGATGGCGCTGGGCAGACGGATGGCTCAGATGGCGCTGGGCAGACGGATGGCTCAGATGGCGCTGGGCAGACAGATGGCTCAGATGGCGCTGGGCAGACGGATGGCTCAGATGGCGCTGGGCAGACGGATGGCTCAGATGGCGCTGGGCAGACGGATGGCTCAGATGGCGCTGGGCAGACGGATGGCTCAGATGGCGCTGGGCAGACGGATGGCTCAGATGGTGCTGGGCAGGCAGGCAGCTCAGACGGCGCTGGGCAGACGAGCAGTGCAGGCGGCGTTGGGCAGGCAGGCAGTACAGACGGTGCTGGGCAGACGAGCAGTGCAGGCGGCGTTGGGCAGACGGCGGACTCTGACCTGCTGAGGCGCACAGTAGGCCTGGTGCGTGGTGCCGGAACTGGTGGTACCGGACTGGAGACACGCACCTCAAGGCTAGTGCGGGGAACAGGAACAGGGCACACTGGACTCTCGAGGCGCACTATAGGCCTGGTGCGTGGTACCAGAACTGGAGGTACCGGGCTGAGGGCACGCACCTCAGGGCGAGTGCGGGGAGAAGGAACAGTGCGTACAGGGCTCTGGAGACGCACAGGAGGCTTGGTGCGTGGTGCCGGAACTGGAGGTACTGGGCTGGAGACACGCACCATAGGGAGAGTGCGTGGAGGAGGAACAGGCCTCTGGAGACGCACTGGAAGCCTGGTGCGTGGTGTAGGCACTGGTGGTACTGGGCTGGGGCCACGCACCATAAGGCGAGTGCGGGGTGCTGGAACTGGAGGAAATGGGCTGGGGCGGGAAGGTGGCGCCGGATATACCGGACCGTGCAGGCGTACTGGCTCCCTTGAGCACCGAGCCTGCCCAACCTTACCTGGTTGAATGCTCCCCGTAGCCCGTCCAGTGCGGGGAGGTGGAATAACCCGCACTGGGCTGTGTTGGCGAACCGGGGACACCATGCGTAAGGTTGGTGCCATGTACACCGGCCCGAGGAGACGTACTGGAGGCCAGATATGTAGAGCCGGCTTCATGGCACTTGGCTCAATGCTCAATCTAGCCCGGCCAGTGCGGGGAGGTGGAATAACCCGCACCGGGCTATGCACACGTACAGGAGACACCGTGCGCTCTTCCGCATAACACGGTGTCTGCCCGTACTCCCGCTCTCCACGGTAAGCATGGGAAGTGGGCGCAGGTTTCCTACCTACCTTCGCCACACTACCCTTTAGCCCCCCCCCCCCCCCCCAAGACATTTTTGGGGTTTCTTCACGGGCTTCCAGCCACGCTTCCGTGCTGCCTCATACCACCGCTCCTGGGCTTTAGCTGCCTCCATCTCTTCCCGAGAGCGGCGATATTCTCCAATGTGAGCCCAGTGTCCTTTACCCTCCAGAATTTCCTCCCATGTCCAGGATTCCTGTGTAGTGGGCCGCTGCTGCTCGTACTCACGCTGCTTGGTCCGAGTTTGGTGGGTGGTTCTGTAACGGCAGTCTAAGTCGTCCTCCTCCTTAGACGAGGAGAGGCGAGAAGGATCTGAGGACCAATGTGCAGCGTGGTAATTTTCCATGATTTAATTAACACAAAACAAGACACTATACAAAATGACAAAACAAACTAACCGTCACAGTCCTAGCTGGTGTAGACAAAACACAAAGACAGGAAACAACCACCCACAATCCCCAACACAAAACAAGCCACCTATATATGATTCTCAATCAGGGACAACGATTGACAGCTGTCTCTGATTGAGAACCATATTAGGCTGAACACAGAAACAGACGAACTAGACACACAACATAGAATTCCCACCCAGCTCACGTCCTGACCAACACTAAACAAGCAAAACACATAAGAACTCTGGTCAGGACGTTACAATTACAGCTGTGGGATCTTAATTTGATTACTCATTTGGTGCTGAGAATGTTCCTGCACTGCAGGAAATGTACACTTATAGTGTATTCAAGGTTTAAGAAGGCTTCTAAAGTTTGTAATTTCGACTTTAAAATGTCAGACTTGATTTTCCCTATTAAAAAAGTTCCATTAATTATGATCCACATAATAATTCCCATTTTCTGTTGCTGCAGGATTATTTTCCTGCTGTAGCAAAGTGGCTCAAATTAAGATCCTACATCTGTAGCTATGGGAGCAAACACCGGTAATCAGGTCTCGGGCAAGTCATCATGGCAGCAAGGTTTACTGAACTACCTCAGCTACATCTGGTTTTCAAGTTTAATATTTGATCTAGCTTGTCCTAATTTGAGCTTGCAGTGAGATAGGCCTATGTGGTTTTAACCCCCTAGAGTCAATTTCTGCAGCCCTGTGGAAATCGAATTAGCATAATGCAAAAATCCCTATCAGAATCCGTTAGTTTAAACTACAGATATCTGTTTCTTTGCATCAGATGCGTCTCAATCCACTGCATCCGCCGATGTCGCACTTCCGCATCTACTGTAAAAGGTGGCAGAGCCAGAGTGGTGTTTGTCAGACCATGAGACATCCTGAAAATCGGTCTTCTCACGCAATCGTCTGTAGCATCCTAACGGTTTGGCCTACAACACTATTATGACCCTATGGAAAGATGAGACTCTCACAAACACCATGGCGTTCTGTTTTGCTCTACCACTCCCACAAGCTCTACCACTCCTACAAGTCAGTACCGTCAATCTGCCAACTTCTGTCTGTAGCGTCCGAACAGTTTGGGCTACACACTAACCCCTCTGTGGAAAGATGAAAATCTCATGAACACATACATGTTGGTTGTTTTGCTCTATCACACCCACAAACCTCACAAGACTCGTCTGAAGGTCCCCATACCTGTAAAAATTATAGATTTTATTTTATTTAACATTTATTTAACTAGGCAAATCAGTTAAGAACTAATTCTTATTTGCAATGAAAGCCTATATAAGGGTGTAAATACATGTATAGTTTCTTGATCTTTCTTAAATCTCTCAGATATAGGACAAACACTTCAGATTTATTTTTATTTTTTTACTATCTGTTTATCCATGGATGAAGATTTTATTCAGTGCGTTTCTTTGGGCTTCTAAAGCCAAATTAAACATTTAATCAAATACATTTTGTATATATTTTTTTTGATACCTTAAGGGGTCCTAAAACTCAAATAGCTAAACGATCCTTAAAACAAATGACCATCTTAAAACAATTCCATATGTTAGCTTAGTAGCTTAGTGAAAGCTATCAGAAATAAACAACACAATGCGTAAGCCTCAATTAACACTTAGCAACGGCTATGGAGGAACGCTCAGACAGAAATCGCATTGGCCCAACTCTCTCTGTATATGACTGATTCATTTCAATGAAATTAACGACACTATTTCTGCTGATACACGTTATCCGTATCTAAGGTAGTAGACAGCTGGTGACATCGCCGTCCGACAAAATGCTATCAGGTATTTATTTATTTTTTTGTAATCTAACTATTTAGTGATAGAAACATGATACCATCAAAGCAAGCTGTAAAATGACTCCCAACTTAGAACACAGGAACCTTAGTAATGTACAGTAGCTCGTTTGCTAGTTAGCTAGCTAGTTACAACAAGTAGATATGTTTCTAGCTAGCAGGAGCAGATACTGTAGCTTTATCACTAGCTAGCATGTCATTCCAGGACAATCAGCGTTTTAGCTTTCAGTTTATTGCAAGTATTACATTTAAGACTAGAAAAATCTATAGGACAAGTAGTGTAAATCTAATACAGTCATCAAGGCAGGACCCACTAATTTCATTCATACTGACAAATAATAAATACCACATTATCCCTGTCAATAGTTGGAGTAGAATGATTGCAGAGCACCATGCCTCATACTGTCAGAATGTTAATTTCCTAGCTCACTAGCTACATTCCTTTGCTGTGCTGATTTCCTTTATTCATTCTTGTCTCTCAATTTTGTCTCACATTATCTATTCAGCTCTTCTGTGTCCTGCCCCCAGAGATCAACCAATTGCAATTTACCAAGCATGGGCTGATTCACTCACTCACCTGTGAGGAGAATCATCCTACAGCAGTTTGAACTAGCCCTGCGGTCACTATTTAGACATTGGGACCTCATATGCATTTGAATGTTCTCTTTTCTTTTCTGGATTGTGTCTTATACAGTCTAGTGCATTTTAGAGTGGAAGAACACCCACTACACATTCACGTGCTTGCGCATCTTTATTCATTATTGTCTCTCACATGATCTATTCACCAAGTCCTGCAGTTTGAACTAGCCCTGACGTCACTATTTAGACATTGAGACCACATATGCATTTGCCTGTTGTCTTTTCTTTGTGGGTTTTGTCTTAAAACAGTCTTGTCAGGGCGGCAGGTTAAGAGCGTTGGGCCAGTAACCGAAAGGTTAATGGTTCGAATCTCTGACAAATCTGCCGTTGTACCCATGAGTAAGGCACTTAACCCTAGTTCCTTGGGGCCTGGGTACATAAGATATGTGTTGATGACAGTTGTACAGTCTCCATCACAGGCCCAGGCTTTTGGCATAAATGGTAAAGCTCTCATTTCTGGACGGCAACATTGTAAGATTGTGCCCTCCAAAACACTTGATTTACATCGATTGGTAGGTTAGACTATTTATATAGATACATCAAATACTTCCTGAGACACCTTTACTATTTGTCTTCTTACTCAGTAAATGGTGAAACACCATTTGTGATGGTGTTCTTTGTTTGTATGTATATGCATTAAACATACATTATGGAAAACGTCTCACTCAGTCATACTGTAGTTAGTAGAATAATGAATGGTTTGGCAAAATTTTGGCACTTAACTTTTAGAAGTTTTTTGGGAAAGTTAATCATTTAAACCACCTAAATATACTCACGTTCACTGAATATTTAGTACTTGAAACTCAAACATTAATTTCCCAACTGCTTTTTATATAATCTCTTTATAATGCTCCATACCCTATATTCCAGTGCATCCAATATTATGCATGCCCAACATGGTATTGGGCAGCTGCTATTTTAGAACTCGTCTGGCTAAGAAATCAAACTCTAGTTCTCTTATACATGACACACACACACATATTTGTATCTACGTGCTTTGATTTGGGTTTCTATACAAAGTATATGATTGAATGTGCCTTTAAGCCTGCAGCTAGTTACTTGGAATGCCAAAACATGATTTAACAACTGAATTCATGTATAATGAATGTATAATGAAACACAAATTGACATTTACAGTAGTTGGCTAGGCTAGTCTGTAACCTTGTCTAGCTTTCAATAAATTGTCTAAATGGTCAACAGAGTTACCTGTTTTCGCAAGAGGCTATGTTTACATTGTAGATAGAAGCAGTCCATTGGCTGCCTTCATCACAAGGGGTATATACGGGAGTTTTGATTGGTTCCAAGTTTAGTCATTTGTCAAATTTGCCTCAGCGGCCGAGTGTTGAAATACACTTTTTATGAGAAAATGTGCAAGAATTGAAAGTGCCAACAAATGTTACAGTCATCATAAGACTGTTTTACTGTGATATACAAAAAAATAAACTCCTCCCTTGACGGGGATTGTTTTAAGGCAGGCGTCAAACTCATTCCACGGAGGGACGAATGTCTGCGGGTTTTCGCTCCATCCTTGTACTTGATTGTTGAATTAAGGTCAGTAATTAGTATGGAACTCCCCTCCCTTCCTTATCTAGGTATTAATTTAAAGACAAAACCAACAACCTGCAGACACTCGGACCTCCATAGAATGAGTTTGACACCCCACCTACCTATTTTAGAATGTGCCTATGTTCAGTGTTAATAAACGTATCTAATGAAATGACCCTTTCTCGGCCATTTAGCAGACTCTCTTATCCAGAGCGATTAGGGTTAAATTCCTTGCTCAAGGGCACATCAACAGGTTTTTCACCTAGTCAGCTCAGGGATTCAAACCAGCAACCTGTCGGTTACTGGCACAAAGCTAGGCTACCTGCAGCCCACAATTGCTTACTGTGTGGATTGCAAATGAGAATATTATTAAGAAAACATGAAGTCCAGTTATCGAGCATATAATCTCGGTTAATCCAGAACTAAAGTCTTACATAACTGGTCAGATGTTTGATTAAATTCTGGGTCCATACATGTTAATAAGAGAAGAGATAAACCGAAGAGCCGAAGCGCTCCATCCTCTGTCTGCATTTTACGGGCAACTCTATGGGCCAAATGTCCCCTCCCCTTTCAAAATTCTAAAGATGCTCACACCTGTGAAATCGTGATTTGTCCAAATAACCAGTGATGAAAAAACCAAGCACTGGAACAAATGCCAGTCGTACTTCGTAACTCTCTTGCGTTGTGTTTTTAAAGAAAGGACTGTCCAGCCAGCGATCCTAGATGTTTGGTGTTTATTTTGACAATAGACACAAGGAAACACATTAGATGTGCAGGACAACAGTATGTTAATGGCTGTAGATTTGTGATTCGCTGCTTGCATGTCAATATCAGACAGAGAATGTTGTAATCAAATGTACAGTGCATTCAGATAGTATTCAGTCCCCTTGACTTTTTCCACATTTTGTTAAGTTACAGCCTTATTCTGAAATATATATTTTTTAAGGGAAAAAAATAGTACTTATTTACATACAGTACCAGTCAAAAGGTTGGACACACCTACTCATTCAAGGGTTATTCTTTATTTGTACTATTTTCTACATTGTAGAATAATAGTGAAGACAACAAAACTATGAAATAACACCTATTGAATCATGTACTAACCAAATAAGTGTTAAACAAATTAAAATATATATTTTAGATTCTTCGAAGTAGCTGCCCTTTGCCTTGATGACAGCTTTGTACACTCTTGGCATTCTCTCAACCAGCTTCATGAGGAATGCTTTTCCAACAGTCTTGAAGGAGTTCCCAAATATGCTGAGCACTTGTTGGCTGCTTTTTCTTCACTCTGCAATCCAACTCATCCCAAACCATCTCAATTGGGTTGAGGTCGGGTGATTGTGGAGGCCAGGTCATCTGATGCAGCACCATCACTCTCCTTCTTGGTCAAATAGCCCTTACACAGCCTGGAGGTGTGTTTTGGGTCATTGTCCTGTTGAAAAGCAAATGATAGTCCCACTAAGCGCAAACCAGATGGGAAGGCGTATCGCTGCAGAATGCTGTGGTAGCCATGCTGGTTATGTGTACCTTGAATTCGAAATAACTCACAGTGTCACCAGCAAAGCACCATCGCACTTCCTCCTCCATGCTTCACGGTGGGAACCACACGTGCAGAGATCATCCGTTCACCTACCCTGCGTCTCACAAACACGGTGGTTGGAAACAAAAATCTCAAATTTGGACTCATCAGACCAAAGGACAGATTTTCACTGGTCTAATGTCCGTTGCTCGTGTTTCTTGGACCAAGCAAGTCTCTTCTTATTATTGGTGTCCTTTAGTATGACATAGTCTGACCAGGCAAATCCACTTCAATCAGTGTAGATGAAGGGGTGGAGACAGGTTAAAGAATTTTTTAAGCCTTGAGGCAATTGAGACATGGATTGTGTATGTGTGTCATACAGAGGGTGATTGGGCAAGACAAAAGATTTATGTGCCTTTGCTCGGGATATGGTAGTAGGTACCAATTTGAGTGTGTCAAGAACTACAACGCTGCTGGGTTTTTCACGCTCAACAGTTTTCTGTGTGTATCAAGAATGGTCCACCACCCAAATGACATCCAGCTAACTTGACACAACTTTGGGAAGCATTGTAGTCAACATGAGCCAGCATCCCTGTGGAACGCTTTCGACACCTTGTGGAGTTCATGCCCCCATGAATTGAGGCTGTTCTGAGGGCAAAAGAGGGTGCAACTAAATATTACGAAGGTGTTACTAATGTTTTGTAAGATCAGTTTATAGAGAGAGAGAGAGAGAATTCTGGCTCAATATCAGGATATGTACATAGTGAACTTAAATAGAATGTGACCTACCTTGACCTACCTCTTGCATGTCAATATCAGACTGGGAAGAACTGACGTTCACGATCTCCCCCTGTCTGGAAGTGTAGCCAATGGCATTTGACATATTGACATCTGACTTGAACCAACCAATAGAAATACATAAACATTGAATATATATTTCTGACATGGCAAGTTGAAACCAACCCTGTTACACACGCATCCTGTTGTATCATGACAGATCTACGGTACCAATTATGTTTACGTTGTCTGTCCATGAGAGATTATCACGCATCCCATAGCCAATAGGGTCTGAGCCATGGCCCTCGACTAAACCTAGACGAAAATAAGTAGCCCATTCTCTATGCAGATTACCTTCAGGTTTTGTTAATCGGATATACTCTAATTGTAGTGTTTTTTTAAGGCATTTTGAAGCATGGAACCAGAAATCTCTCTCTCTTGATTAAATTAAATTATCCTAATAGGTAGAGGAACAGAAAGACATGAGAGAAATGTGTTCAGTAAAAAAAGGGTATAATGAATTCGAATGAGCAGCAGCCATTTAGCTACTGTAATATGAGTGGCTATAAACAAGCCTTTTTCAAAGCTCCAGACACTATGTCATACAAGCCATATGAGCAGAAGCAATAGACACACAAGGATGACTCCATAAATAAATGGATTAAGCGTGACCTTGCTTGGGTGACAGAGATACTGCATTTCCTCAAAGGCTGGAGGAGAGGCTTGAACATCAAGCGCAGCGCATCTTTGAAAGCTAGGAAGCATGAGTTTTTACTCACCAAAGTAACAACACAGTGTGGTCAAAGACTTAAGCCTTGTTCACACTGCAGGCATTAATGCTCAAATCAGTTGTGTTTTTCAAATCCGTTTGAAATCCATACTGACTGTCCAAACAGCAAGTTACAAGTGACCAAATAGGATTTGAGTGTGTTCAGACAGCAGTCATTTGTTGACATGACGAAACTAGTGATATAGTAACGACGGGTGTGTGCACAGTGTTGTAGGCTGAGTGGTGGTGATGCTCCTGCTTCCTATCACTTAGAAGTCACAGTGCCTTCAGAAAGTATTCATACCCCTTGACTTTTGTTGTCACAGCTTGAATTCATAATGGATGAAAATGTTTTTTTCTCATCCATCTACCCACAATATCCCATAAGTGATAACATGTTTTTAGAGATTTTAGCATATTTATTTGAAATGAAATACCTAATTTACAAAAGTATTCACACCCCTGAGTCAATACATGTTAGAATTACCTTTGACAGCGATTTCAGATGTGAGTCTTTCTGGGTAAGTCTCTAAGAGCTTTGCACACCTGGATTGTACAATATTTGCACATTATTCTTTAAAAGATTCTTCAAGCTCTGTCAAGTTTGTTGTTGATCATTGCTAGAAAACCATTTTCAAGTCTTCCCATAGATTTTCAAGCGGATTTAAGTCAAAACTGTAACTAGGCCATTCAGGAACATTCAATGTCGTCTTGGTAAGCAAATCCAGTGTAAATTTGCATTTGTGTTTTATGGTTATTGTCCTGCTGAAAGGGGAACTTGTCTCCCAGTGTCTGTTGAAAAGCAGACTGAACCAGGTTTTTCCTTAGGATTTTGCCTGTGATTAGCTCTATTCCGTTTCTTTTTATCCTAAAAAACTCCCTAGACCTTGCCGATGACAAGGATATCAATTTTCAATTTTTTATTTTATATAGCCCTTCGTACATCAGCTAATATCTCGAAGTGCTGTACAGAAACCCAGCCTAAAACCCCAAACAGCTAGTAATGCAGGTGTAGAAGCATGGTGGCTAGGAAAAACTCCCTAGAAAGGCCAAAACCTAGGAAGAAACCTAGAGAGGAACCAGGCTATGAGGGGTGGCCAGTCCTCTTCTGGCTGTGCCGGGTGGAGATTATAACAGAACTATGCCAAGATGTTCAAAAATGTTCATAAGTGACAAGCATGGTCAAATAATAATCATGAATAATTTTCAGTTGGCTTTTCATAGCTGATCATTAAGAGTTGAAAAACAACAGGTCTGGGACAGGTGGCGGTTCCATAACCGCAGGCAGAACAGCTGAAACTGGAATAGCAGCAAGGCCAGGCGGACTGGGGACTGCAAGGAGTCACCACGGGCGGCAGTCCCGACGCATGGTCCTAGGGCCCAGGTCCTCCGAGAGAAAGAAAGAGAGAAGGAGAAAATTAGAGAGAGCCAAGATTTTCAAAATGTTCATAAATGACAAGCATGGTCAAATAATAGTCAGGAATAAATCTGATTGGCTTTTCATAGCCGATCATTAAGAGTTGAAAACAGCAGGTCTGGGACAGGTAGGGGTTCCATAACCGCAGGCAGAACAGTTGAAACTGGAATAGCAGCAAGGCCAGGCGGACTGGGGACAGCAAGGAGTCACCACGGCCGGTAGTCCCGACGTATGGTCCTAGGGCTCAGGTCCTCCGAGAGAAAGAAAGAGAGAAGGAGAAAATTAGAGAGAGCCAAGATTTTCAAAATGTTCATAAATGACAAGCATGGTCAAATAATAATCAGGAATAAATCTCAGTTGGCTTTTCATAGCCGATCATTAAGAGTTGAAAACAGCAGGTCTGGGACAGGTAGGGGTTCCGTAACCGCAGGCAGAACAGTTGAAACTGGAATAGCAGCAAGGCCAGGCGGACTGGGGACAGCAAGGTGTCATCATGCCCGGTAGTCCTGACGTATGGTCCTAGGGCTCAGGTTCTCAGAGAGAAAGAGAGAACGAGAGAATTAGAGAGAGCATACTTAAATTCACACAGGACACTGGATAAGACAGGAGAAGTACTCCAGGTATAACCAACTGACCCTAGCCCCCCGACACATAAACTACTGCAGCATAAATACTGGAGGCTGAGACAGGAGCGGTCAGGAGACACTGTGGCCCCATCCGAAGAAACCCCCGGACAGGGCCAAACAGGAAGGATATAACCCCACCCACTTTGCCAAAGCACAGCCCCCGCACCACTAGAGGGATATCCTCAACCACCAACTTACAATCCTGAGACAAGGCCGAGTATAGCCCACAAAGATCTCCACCACAGCACAAACCAAGGGGGGGCGCCAACCCAGACAGGAAGATCACGTCAGTAACTCAACCCACTCAAGTGACGCACCCCTCCTAGGGACGGCATGAAAGAGCACCAGCAAGCCAGTGACTCAGCCCCTGTAACAGGGTTAGAGGCAGAGAATCCCAGTGGAGAGAGGGGAACCGGCCTGGCAGAGACAGCAAGGGCGGTTCGTTGCTCCAGAGCCTTTCCGTTCACCTTCACACTCCTGGGCCAGACTACACTCAATCATATGACCTACTGAAGAGATAAGTCTTCAGTAAAGACTTAAAGGTTGAGACCGAGTCTGCGTCTCTCACATGGGTAGGCAGACTGTTCCATAAAAATGGAGATCTATAGGAGAAAGCCCTGCCTCCCGCTGTTTGCTTAGAAATTCTAGGGACAATTAGGAGGCCTGCGTCTTGTGACCGTAGCGTACGTATTGGTATGTACGGCAGGACCAACTCGGAAAGATAGGTAGGAGCAAGCCCATGTAACGCTTTATAGGTTAACAGTAAAACCTTGAAATCAGCCCTTGCCTTAACAGGAAGCCAGTGTAGGGAAGCTAGCACTGGAGTAATATGATCAAATTTCTTGGTTCTAGTCAGGATTCTAGCAGCCGTATTTAGCACTAACTGAAGTTTATTTAGTGCTTTATCCGGGTAGCCGGAAAGTAGAGCATTGCAGTAGTCTAACCTAGAAGTAACAAATGCATGGATTAATTTTTCTGCATCATTTTTGGACAGAAAATTTCTGATTTTTGCAATGTTACGTAGATGGAAAAAAGCTGTCCTTGAAACAGTCTTGATATGTTCGTCAAAAGAGAGATCAGGGTCAAGAGTAACGCCGAGGTCCTTCACAGTTTTATTTGAGACGACTTTACAACCATCAAGATGAATTGTCAGATTTAACAGAAGATCTCTTTGTTTCTTGGGACCTAGAACAAGCATCTCTGTTTTGTCCGAGTTTAAAAGTAGAAAGTTTTCAGCCATCCACTTCCTTATGTCTGAAACACAGGCTTCTAGCGAGGGCAATTTTGGGGCTTCACCATGTTTCATTGAAATGTACAGCTGTGTGTCATCCGCATAGCAGTGAAAGTTAACATTATGTTTTCGAATAACATCCCCAAGAGGTAAAATATATAGTGAAAACAATAGTGGTCCTAAAACGGAACCTTGAGGAACACCGAAATGTACAGTTGATTTGTCAGAGGTCAGACCATTCACAGAGACAAACTGATATCTTTCCGACAGGTAAGATCTAAACCAGGCCAGAACTTGTCCGTGTAGACCAATTTGGGTTTCCAGTCTCTCCAAAAGAATGTGGTGATCGATGGTGTCAAAGGCAGCACTAAGGTCTAGTAGCACGAGGACAGATGCAGAGCCTCGGTCTGACGCCATTAAAAGGTCATTTACCACCTTCACAAGTGCAGTCTCAGTGCTATGATGGGGTCTAAAACCAGACTGAAGCATTTCGTATACATTGTTTGTCTTCAGAAAGGCAGTGAGTTGCTGCGCAACAGCTTTTTCTAAAATTTTTGAGAGGAATGGAAGATTCGATATAGGCCGATAGTTTTTTATATTTTCCGGGTCAAGGTTTGGCTTTTTCAAGAGAGGCTTTATCACTGCCACTTTTAGTGAGTTTGGTACACATCCGGTGGATAGAGAGCTGTTTATTATGTTCAACATAGGAGGGCCAAGCACAGGAAGCAGCTCCTTCAGCAGTTTAGTAGGAATAGGATCCAGTATGCAGCTTGAAGGTTTAGAGGCCATGATTATTTTCATCATTGTGTCAAGAGATATAGTACTAAAACACTTAAGTGTCTCTCCCGATCCCAGGCCCTCGCAGAGCTGTGCAGATCCAGGACAGCTAAGCCCTGGAGGAATACGCAGATTCAAAGAGGAGTCCGTAATTTGCTTTCTAATGGTCATGATCTTTTCCTCAAAGAAGTTCATGAATTTATTACTGCTGAAGTGAAAGCCATCCTCTCTTGGCGAATGCTGCTTTTTAGTTAGCTTTGCAACAGTATCAAAAAGAAATTTTGGATTGTTCTTATTTTCCTCGATTAAGTTGGAAAAGTAGGATGATCGAGCAGCAGTGAGGGCTCTTCGGTACTGCACGGTACTGTCTTTCCAAGCTAGTCGGAAGACTTCCAGTTTGGTGTGGCGCCATTTCCGTTCCAATTTCCTGGAAGCTTGCTTCAAAGCTCGGGTATTTTCTGTATACCAGGGAGCTAGTTTCTTATGACAAATGTTTTTCGTTTTTAGGGGTGCAACTGCATCTAGGGTATTGCGCAAGGTTAAATTGAGTTCCTCAGTTAAGTGGTTAACTGATTTTTGTCCTCTGACGTCCTTGGGTAGGCAGAAGGAGTCTGGAAGGGCATCAAGGAATTTTTGTGTTGTCTGAGAATTTATAGCACGACTTTTGATGCTTCTTGGTTGCGGTCTGAGCAGATTATTTGTTGCAATTGCAAACGTAATAAAATGGTGGTCCGATAGTCCAGGATTATGTGGAAAAACATTAAGATCTACAACATTTATTCCATGGGACAAAACTAGGTCCAGAGTATGACTGTGGCAGTGAGTAGGTCCAGAGACATGTTGGACAAAACCCACTGAGTCGATGATGGCTCCGAAAGACTTTTGGAGTGGGTCTGTGGACTTCTCCATGTGAATATTAAAATCACCAAAAATTAGAATATGATCTGCTATGACTACAAGGTCTGATAGGAATTCAGGAAACTCAGAGAGGAACGCTGTATATGGCCCAGGAGGCCTGTAAACAGTAGCTATAAAAAGTGATTGAGTAGGCTGCATAGATTTCATGACTAGAAGCTCAAAAGACGAAAACGCCATTTTTTTTTTTGTAAATTGAAATTTGCTATCGTAAATGTTAGCAACACCTCCGCCTTTGCGGGATGCACGGGGGATATGGTCACTAGTGTAACCAGGAGGTGAGGCCTCATTTAACACAGTAAATTCATCAGGCTTAAGCCATGTTTCAGTCAGGCCAATCACATCAAGATTATGATCAGTGATTAGTTCATTGACTATGACTGCCTTTGAAGTGAGGGATCTAACATTAAGTAACCCTATTTTGAGATGTGAGGTATCACGATCTCTTTCAATAATGGCAGGAATGGAGGAGGTCTTTATCCTAATAAGATTGCTAAGGCGAACACCGCCATGTTTAGTTTTGCCCAACCTAGGTCGAGGCACAGACACAGTCTCAATGGGTATGGCTGAGCTGACTACACTGACTGTGCTATTGGCAGACTCCACTAAGCTGGCAGGTTGGCTAACAGCCTGCTGCCTGGCCTGCACCCTATTTCATTGTGGGGCTAGAGGAGTTAGAGCCCTATCTATGTTGGTAGATAAGATGAGAGCACCCCTCCAGCTAGGATGGAGTCCGTCACTCCTCAGCAGGTCAGGCTTGGTCCTGTTTGTGGGTGAGTCCCAGAAAGAGGGCCAATTATCTACAAATTCTATCTTTTGGGAGGGGCAGAAAACAGTTTTCAACCAGCGATTGAGTGCTGAGACTCTGCTGTAGAGCTCGTCACTCCCCCTAACTGGGTGGGGGCCAGAGACAATTACTCGATGCCGACACATCTTTCTAGCTGATTTACACGCTGAAGCTATGTTGCACTTGGTGACCTCTGACTGTTTCATCCTAACATCGTTGGTGCCGACGTGGATAACAATATCTCTATACTCTCTACACTCGCCAGATTTAGCTTTAGCCAGCACCATCTTTAGATTAGCCTTAACGTCGGTAGCCCTGCCCCCTGGTAAACAGTGTATGATCGCTGGGTGATTCGTTTTAAGTGACTAGGGTTTTCAATTTGTCAGAGCTAATGGTGGGAGCCTTCGGCGTCTCAGACCCCGTAACGGGAGGAGTAGAGACAAGAGAAGACTCAGACTCCGACTCGCTACATAATGGGGAGAACCGGTTGAAAGTTTCTGTCGGCTGAATGAGCGACACCGGTTGAGCATTCCAACAGCATTTCCCTCCAGAAGCCATGAGAAAGTTGTCCGGCTGCGGGGACTGTGCGGGGGGTTTATACTAACGTTACTATCTGTACTTACTGGTGGCACAGACGCTGTTTCTTCCTTTCCTACACTGAAATTACCCTTGCCTAACGATTGCGTCTGAAGCTGGGCTTGTAGCACAGCTATTCTCGCCGTAAGGCGATCGTTCTCCTGTATATTATGAGTACAGCGACTGCAATTAGAAGACATCATGTTAATGTTACTACTTAGCTTCGGCTGTTGAAGGTGTTGACGAACCATGTCCAGATAAAGCGTCCGGAGTGAAAAAGTTGAATGAGGGAAAAAAGTTGCGATGGAAAAACTAAAAATAGAAACGGTAATTAAAAACAAAAACAAAACAAAAAAACGTAAAGTTGTCAGCTAGCAAAGTAAAGTAAAGTTGGCAGCAAAACGCACAGCAACAAAACGCACAGCAACACGTCTGCAGATTCAACAGCAGATATCCATAACGTGATGCAGCCACCACCATGCTTGAATATATGAAGTGTTACTCTGTGATGTGTTGTGTTGGATTTGCCCCAAACATAACGTCCATAATGCTCATTTATTAGCCATTTGTTTTTGTTGTTTTACTTCAAATCAAAAAAATATATTAATTGTCACATGCTTCGTAAACAACAGGTGAAATGCTTACTTATGGGCCCTTCCAATGCAATGACTGCTTACCAGTACCCAGTCGATGTGCAGAGGTATGAGGAAATTGAGGTAGATATGTACATATAGGTAAGGGTAAAGTGCCTAGGCAACAGGATAGATAATAGATAGTAGCAGCAGCGTACAGTATGTGATGAGTGTGTACAGTGCATTCGGAAAGTCTTCAGACCCCTTGACTTTGTCCACATTTAGTTACATTACAGCCTTATTCTAAAATTGATTAAGTATATTTTTTTCCTAATCAATATACATACAATAACCCATAATGACAAAGTGAAAACAGGTTTTAAGAAAAACTATTTTTTTGCAAATGTATAAAAAAACACAAAACAGAAATACCTTATTTACATAAGTATTCAGACCCTTTGCTATGAGACTTGAAATTGAGCTCAGGTGCATCCTGTTTCCATTGATCATCCTTGAGATGTTTCTACAACTTGATTGAACTTGATTTACCACACCTGTGGTAAATTCAATTGATTGGACATGATTTGGAAAGGCACACACCTGTCTACATAAGCCCCCCCAGTTGACAGTGCATGTCAGAGCAAAAACCAAGCCATCAGATCGAAGGAATTATCCGTAGAGCTCCATTGAAAGGATTGTGTCGAGGCACAGCTCTGGGGAAGGGTACCAACAAAATTCTGCTTAATTGAAGGACCCCAGGAACACGGTGGCCTCCATCATTCTTAAATGGAAGAAGTTTGGAAACACCAAGACTCTTCCTAGAGACTCTTCCTAGAGCTGGCCATCCGGCTAAACTGAGCAATCGGGGGAGAAGGGCCTTCGTCAGGGAGGTGACCAAGAACCCAATGGTCACTTTGACAGAGTTGCAGACTTCTTCTGTGGAGATGGGAGAACCTTCCAGAAGGACAACCATCTCTGCAGCATTCCACCAATCAGGCCTTTATGGTAGAGTGGCCAGACGGAAGCCACTCCTCAGCAAAAGGCACATGACAGTCCGCTTGAAGTTTGCCAAAAGGCACGTAAAGACTCGCAGACCATGAGAAACAAGATTCTCTGGTCTGATGAAACCAAGATTTAACTCTTTGGCTTAACTTGTTTGGGATAGGGGGCAGCATTTTCACTTTTGGATGAATAGCGTGCCCAGAGTGAACTGCCTCCTACTCAGTCCCAGATGCTAATATATGCATATTATTATTAGTATTGGATATAAAACACTCTGAAGTTTCTAAAACTGTTTGAATGATGTCTGTGAGTATAACAGAACTCATATGGCAGGCAAAAACCCGAGAAAAAATCCAAACAGGAAGTGGGAAATCTGAGGTTTGTGGTTTTTGAACTCACCCCTATCGAATACACAGTGGGATATGGGTTAATTTTCACTTCCTAAGGCTTCCACTAGATGTCAACCGTCTTTGGAACGTTGGTTCAGGCTTCTCATGTGAAGGGGGGCCGGATGGGAGCTGTTTGACTAAGGGGTCTGCCTACAGCCTCGTTCTCAGTCATGCGCTTTCACTTGAGAGTTAGCTCTCGTTCCATTGCTTCTCTACAGACAATGGAATTCTCCGGTTGGAACATTATTGAACTTTTATGATAAAAACATCCTAAAGATTGATTCTATACTTAGTTTGACAAGTTTCTTCGACCTGTAATATAACTTTTTGAACGTTTCG
The DNA here is from genome assembly GCF_016432855.1 of Salvelinus namaycush. Classification (NCBI taxonomy): domain Eukaryota; kingdom Metazoa; phylum Chordata; class Actinopteri; order Salmoniformes; family Salmonidae; genus Salvelinus; species Salvelinus namaycush. The sequence goes on from NC_052313.1 coordinate 24,014,469, forward strand.
TCCGAATGGACCAGATCGCGATTTTGGATTTGTTTACCAAAACGCCCTAACAAAAGAAGCTACATAAATGGACATAAATGATGGACATTATCGAACAAAACAAGCATTTATTGTGGAACTGCGATTCCTGGGAGTGCATTCTTTACAGTGAAATGATCTTGATTGGTGATCTCAACTGGTGTTGGTTAAAGCCGGTGTCTGATGATTTAAAAATGTTTTGTAATTCTATGAATCTTACCCAGTTGATTAATTAACTCACCCACTCGCCCAAATCTTAAATGCCCAGATAAATCTACCCTGATTGATTTGATATTGACAAATGTTCCACATAAATATTCTGCTTTTTGTAACGATTTAAGTGACCATTGTGCTGTTGTTGCTGTTAGAAATACTAAGGTTCCAAAGACAAATCCACGTTTTATTCGGAAGAGAAATTTGAAGTGTTTTAATGAGCAGGCTTTCTTTCATGATTTGTTTTATTTTGACTGGAGCAAGATTGAGCTTATCCCTGATGTGGAAACTGCCTGGATATTCTTTCATGATGTTTTTTTCCAAATAGTAAACAAACATGCCCCATTCCGCAGGTTCAGGGTTAAAGGGCGGGATAATCCATGGTTTTCTTCTGAGCTGTCTTGATTATTCACGACCGTAATCTAGCCTGGGCTAAAGCAAGGAAATCTTGTTCTGATGCTGATTGGCTTATTTTTAGGCAGTTAAGAAACAAGCGTTCTTTTCTTCTCAGGAAGGCCAAGTCTGAATATTTTATGTCTGTTACCACTGATAACCTGAATGACCCTAGAAAGTTTTGGAATGCTATTAAGTCTATGTCTGGTAACAGTAATGTTAATGAATTACCGTCATGTGTTTTGAAGGACTCTGTTGCCCTATATGACAAAACTGAAATGCTGAATTGTTTCAATGAGCACTTTGTATCATCTGGTAGGCTGTTTGATTCAGTGTCCTCTGTCTTTGTACAACCCTGTGTGGATGAACCAGTGTCCTCTGTCTCTGTACAACCCTGTGTGGATGAACCAGTGAGAGCTGGTCAAACTTTTAGCTTTTTGCCATTCTCAGTGCAGGTGGTACATAAAGCCCTGAAATCCTTAGATCAAAGAAAGCCTGCAGGTCCTGATCTTTTGGATCCCTGCTTTTTAAATCTGGCAGCTGATTTCATAGCTGAACCACTTACATATCTGTTCAATCTAACCCTGGAATGTAATGAAATTCCAAAGATCTGGAAATCAGCATTTGTCCTACCACTTTTAAAAGGGGGAGATCCAACTCTTTTAAATAATTATAGGCCAATCTCAAAGCTGTCACCCCTGGTGAAAATACTTGAAACCCTTGTAAGTGAACAGCTAAAAGAGTTTTTATTTACTAACTTTTATTTACTAACTATTTTATTTTATCAATGTACCAATCGGGCTTCAGGAAGAAGCATAGCACAATTACAGCAGCCATGAAGGTTTTAAATTATATCACTGAAGCCCTTGACAAAAAACAGCACTGTGTCTCACTTTTTATTGATCTCTCTAAGGCTTTTGATACAGTTGATCATGCTATACTAAGGCAGAGATTGTTGAGAGTAGGTCTTTCGGAGCATGCAGTTGCATGGTTTGCTAACTATCTGTCTGATAGAACTCAGTGCACTCAATTTGATGGGCTTGTGTCTGTTAAATTGTCTGTCCTGAATGGTGTGCCCCAAGGCTCTGTACTTGGTCCTCTCTTATTCACTATTTATATAAATGATTTAGACAAAAATGTCCAAAATGCACAACTTCATTTTTATGCTGATGATACTGTTATTTACTGTTGTGCCTCATCTCTTACAAAAGCTTTCCAGAACTTGCAAACTGCTTTTTATACTGTTCAACATACCTTGTGTCAATTGAAGCTTATCCTCAATACTGACAAAACTTAACTAATGGTGTTTTCTAATGCAAGAAATAGACCTCTGAACCTTTCACCTATTACTACCTGTCAGGGCAAGGAGATTGAGGTTGTAACCTCATATAAATATCTTGGAATTCTAATTGATGATGGCCTCTCTTTTAAATTGCATATTCAACAACTTACAAAAAAATTGAAGCTGAAATTGGGTTTTTATTTTAGGAATAAGGCCTGTTTTTCTTTTGAAGCCAGAAGGAGGCTAGTATCAGCTACATTTATGCCTTTACTAGACTATGGGGATATTTTATGTATGAATGCTTCCGCTCAGTGTTTGAGATCAATTGACACTCTTTACCATGGCACTTTGAGATTTATTTTAAACTGCAAAACCCTTACGCACCACTGCACTTTGTATACCAGGGTTGGCTGGCCTTCTCTAGTCACTCGTAGGCTCAGTCACTGGTATACTTTTATTTACAAAGCCATTTTGGGTTTACTACCTTTTTATTTGGGCATTTTTATTGTTCAGAAATGTGGTGGGTACTCTCTTCGTTCGCTAGACTTTATCCTGCTAACTGTTCCAAATGTCCGAACTGAATTTGGTAAAAGGTCTTTTATGTACTCTGCGCCATCGTCTTGGAACACCTTACAAAATAATTTTAAACTGGAAGAACTTGTCCCGATTGGTGTTTTTAAATCACTGATGAAGGATTTTGAGGCTGATTCCCTGACCTGTCAATGTTTTTAATTTGCTGTTTTTGATTTTGTTATACTCTTGTGAATTCAATGGTTTTTACTAGATTACTTGTAGTTTTTCATGTTGTCTGTCTGTAATTTTTGTAATGACTTGGTGCTGCCTATCTTGGCCAGGACGCTCTTGAAAAAGAGATTTTAAATCTCAATGAGCCCTTCCTGGTTAAATAAAGGTTAAATAAATAAATAAAATAAAATTCTGCTGAAGATCATCAAAGGTAAGTGAATATTTATAATGCTATTTATGAATAATATTGATATTTCTCTGGCTGGTTTGGACTCTGAGCGCCGTTCTCAGATTTTGCTTTTTCCGTAAAGTTTTTTTGAAATCTGACACAGCGGTTGCATTAAGGAGAAGTGTATCTAAAGTTCCATGCATAACACTTGAATTTTCATCAACATTTATAATGAGTATTTCTGTGAATTCATGTGGCTCTCTGCAAAATCATAACATGTTTTTGAACTACTGAACATAATACACCAATGTAAAAGGAGATTTTTGGATATAAATATGCACTTTATCGAACAAAACACATGTATTGTGTAACATGAAGTCCTATGAGTGTCATCTGATGAAGATCATCAAAGGTTAGGGATTAATTTGATCTCTATTTGTGCTTTTGTGACTCCTCTCTTTGGCGGGAAAAATGGCTGGGTTTTTCTGTGACTTGGTGGTGACCTAACATAATCGTTTGTGGAGCTTTCGCTGTAAAGCATTTTTGAAATCAGACACTGTGGCTAGATTAACGAGAATTCTATCTTTAAAATGATGCCTAATAGTTGTATGTTTGAGAAATTTGATTTATGAGATTTCTGTTGATTTGTATTTGGCGCCCTGCTATTTCATTGGCTGTTGGCGAGGGGTTCCGCTAGCGGAACAGACATAAATGCCAAGCGTCACGTCTGGAGGAAACCTGGCATCATCCCTACGGTGAAGCATGGTGGTGGCAGCATCATGCTGTGGGGATGTTTTTTAGCAACTGGGAGACTTGTCAGGATTGAGGGAAAGATGAACAGAGCAAAGTACAGAGAGATCCTTGATGAAAACCTGCTCCAGAGCACTCAGGTTCACCTTCCAACAGGACAACAAACATACGCACACAGCCAAGACAATCCAGGAGTGGCTTCAGGACAAGTCTCTGAATGTCCTTGAGTGGCCCAGCCAAAGCCCAGACTTGAACCTGATCGAACATCTCCGAAGACACCTGAAAATAGCTGGGGGATTTTTATTTTTAATTTGCACAAATTTCTACAAATCAGCTTTTTGTAAATGTTAACCTGTTTAAAAGTCTTACTCACATCGGCCATGGAGAGCATGATCACACAGTTGTCCGGAACAGCTGGTGCTCTCCCACGTGGTTCAGTGTTGCTTGCCTCGAAGTCATCATAGAAGTCATTTAGCTTGTCTGGTAGGCTTGCGTTGGTTGGCAGCTCGCAGCTGGGTTTCCCTTTGTAATCCGTGATAGTTTGCAAGACTTGCCACATCCAACAAGCGTCAGAGCCAGTGTAGTAGGATTAGATTCTTAGTCTTGTATTGTTGCTTTGCCTGTTTGATGATTCATCGGAGGTCATAGCAAGATTTCTTATAAGCGTACGGATTAGTGTCCCGCTCCTTGAAAGCGGCAGCTCTAGTTTATGGTTGGGATATGTACAGACTGTCACTGTGGGGACGACGTTGTCAATGCCCTTATTAATGAAGCTGGTGACTGATGTGGTAAGCTCCTCAATGCAATCGGATAAATCCGGGAACATATTCCACTGTGCTAGCAAAACAGTCCTGTAGCTTAGCATCTGCTTCTTCTGGACACCGTACACTGGTACTTCCTGTTTGAGTTTTTGCTTGTAAACAGAAATCAGGAGGATAGAGTCAGATTTGTCAAATAGAGGGTGAGGGAGAGCTTTGTATGCGTTTGTGTGTAGAGTAAAGGGGATATAGAGTTTTTTTCCCTCTAGTTGCACATGAGACTAGTGATGCTGGTCGAAATGAGGTCAAACGGATTTCAGGTTTAATGCATTAAAATCACTGGCCACTAGGAGCGCCACCTCTGGATAATCATTTTCTTGTTTGCTTATGGCCCTATGCAGCTTGTTGAGTATGGTCTTAGTGGCAGTCTTTGTTGACAAAAAGACACACCCCACCCCCACAGATCTTACCGGATGCTGCTGTTCCGTCCTGCTAATCCATGGAAAACCCAGCTAACTTTGTCTTTGTTCAGCCATGACTCCGAAAAGCAGTGTATATTACAGTTCTTAATGTCCTGTTGAGAGGATAGTCTCGAATGGAGCTCGTCCACTTTGTTCTCCAGCGACTGCACATTCGCCAATAGAACAGAGTGTAGCGGCGGTTTATTCCCTCGTCACCGTAGTCTCATCAATGTGCCCGCGCAGCGTCCTCTGTAGCAACGTTTTTTCCTCTTCCCAGTGTCAGGGATTAGGGCCTGGTAAGAGGTGAGCAGTATGTCCTGTGCCAAAGACTCATTGAAGTTTTGGTTGTAAAAATGTTTTGGTTGTAAAAATAAATAGAGTCGCACACTCTATATAAATAGACGGCCAGTAATTTATTGGATAAAACACCAACGTTTCAGCATCACCGTGCCTTCTCCAGGGTCTCCAGGGTCTTCAGGGTCTTCAGGGTCACCCTGAAGAAGGCGCAGTGATGTCGAAATGTTGGTTTGTGTGCGACTCTCTTTATTAATTGTTTATAGCTTACAGTTTATTTGCTGTTAGTCAGCACCTATACACTATATAATTTTCTCTGGGTGTGCGCCAGCTCATGCTTTTAATCAGAAGTTTTTTGGGGTCATAGGAAACGATGGCGGAAACATTATGTTAAAAGAAAGTAAAGATCAGCCGGGGAAAATGATTGCAGAATTGGTCAGGAGCACGTAAAACGACAGGTACGCATCCCAACGTCATCTTAAGTGCATTATTGCAAACAGGATTCCTTATTGCAAACAGGATGCATGTTTAGGAATATTTTTATTCTGTACAGGTGTAACAGGGTTGGTTATGTTTCCACTTGCCTCTAAAGAAAGGTGTATTCAATGTTCAAGCATTCTTATTGGTTGGTTCAACTCTGATGACAATAAGGCGTGTTGTGATTGGCCCTGCATGCAGACAGGGGGAGATCGCGAACGTCAGGTCTCCCCAGTATGAGAATGTGATGCAAGGGCTAGGTCACGTTCTGAATACTGTTTTCTATTTTCTATTTTACAATGTGTACAAGTTTGCTATACATTACTGATTTATACATGTGTGGGTATATGGTACCTGTTAGGGATTGAGGGGCTTTCTGGGATGTGCTTTGGCTTATGATTGCTGTAAATAAGTGTGTTAGCTAGCATACACCGATGTAATGGTCACATAAGCTCACTGCTAACACAGTTGTTTTCATGCTACAGATTTTACCATCGACAGCCATTAACATTGTTAAGCCCTGCACAACTAACGTGCTGTTTCCTTTTTAACAACAGAAATAAATCATGCTCAACTGGGACCACTGGCTGGGGTGATTTATTTGGACAAAACACAACGCAAGGAGAGTACGATTTACATCTGTTACACAGGCTTCTTTCTTTTAACTCTGTCATTGTGATATTGGTATTTTTTTAGCTGTTGCAAAAGCAGCAGCTACTCTTCCTGGGGTCCACACAAAACATGAAACATAATTGTCACGCTCGTCGTAAAGATGAGACCAAGGCGCAGCGTGCATAGAGTTCCACATACTTTTAATAAAGAGAAACTCACTTAAACAAAAACAATAAAGAACAACGAACGAACCGTGACGCTATACGAATAGTGCAGACAGGCAACTAAACATAGAACAAGATCCCACAAACACAAAAGAGAAATGGCTATCTAAATATGGTCCCCAATCAGAGACAACAATAAACAGCTGTCTCTGATTGGGAACCATATCAGGCCAACATAGACATACAATACACCTAGATGACAACACCCCTAGACATACAAAACCCTAGACATACAAAACCCTAGACATACAAAACCCTAGACATACAAAACCCTAGACATACAAACTAGCGTACCCACCTTAGTCACACCCTGACCTAACCAAAATATATAGAAAAACAGATATCTAAGGTCAGGGCGTGACAATAATACAGAATGACATAATACAGAACATCAATAGACAAGAACAGCTCAAGAACAGAACTACATACATTTTTTTTAAAGGCACACGTAGCCTACATATCGATGCATGCACACAAACTATCTAGGTCAAATAGGGGAGAGGTGTTGTGCCGTGAGGTGTTGCTTTATCTGTTTTTTTAAACCAGGTTTGCTGTTTATTTGAGCAATATGAGATGGAATGAAGTTCCATACAATAAGGGCTATATATAATACTGTACGCTTTCTTGAATTTGTTCTGGATTTGGGGACTGAAAAGACCCCTGGTGGCATGTCTGGTGGGATAAGTGTGTGTGTCAGAGCTGTGTGTAAGTTGACTATGCAAACAATTTGGGATTTTCAACACATTACTGTTTCTTATAAAAAGAAGAAGTGATGCAGTCAGTCTCTCCTCAACTCTTAGCCAAGAGAGACTGGCATGCATAGTATTTATATCAGCCCTCTGATTACAATGAAGAGCATAATGTGCCGTTCTGTTCTGGGCCAGCTGCAGCTTAACTAGGTCTTTCCTTGCAGCACTGGACCACAAGACTGGACAATAATCAAGATTAGACAAAACTAGAGCCTGCAGAACTTGCTTTTTAGAGTGTGGTTGTAACATCCTGACCAGAGTTCGTATGTGTTTTGCTTGTTTAGTGTTGGTCAGGACGTGAGCTGGGTGGGAATTCTATGTTGTGTGTCTAGTTTGTCTGTTTCTATGTTGGGTTAAATGTGTTGCCTGATATGGTTCTCAATTAGAGGCAGGTGTTTGACGTTTCCTCTGATTGAGAACCATATTAAGGTAGGCTGTTCTCACTGTTTGTTTGTGGGTGATTGTTCCTGTGTCAGTGTTGGTGCTACATGGGACTGTGACGGTTAGTGTGTTTTGTCAGTTTGTATAGTGTCTTGTTTTGTTTGATTAAATTCATTATGTCTAATTACCACGCTGCACATTGGTCCTCTGATCCTTCTCGCCTCTCCTCGTCCGAGGAGGAGGAAGAGCTAGACTGCCGTTACAGTGGTGTCAAAAAAAGCAGAGCATCTCTTTATTACGGCCAGACCTCTCCCCATCTTTACAACCATTGAATCTATGTTTTGACCATGACAGTTTACAATCTAAGGTAACGACAAGTAATTTAGTCTCCTCAACTTGTTCAACAACCACACCATTCATTACCAGATTCGGCTGAGGTCTAAAACTTAATGAATGATTTGTACCAAATACAATGCTCTTAGTTTTAGAGATGTTCAGGACCAGTTTATTACTGGCTATCTATTCCAAAGCTGACTGCAACTCTTTGTTAAGGGTTTCAGTGACTTCATTAGCTGTGATAGCTGATGTGTATATGGTTGAATCATCAGCATACATGGACACACATGCTGTGTTTAATGCCAGTGGCAGGTCATTGGTAAAAATAGAAAAGAGTAGAGGGCCTAGAGAGCTGCCCTGCGGTACACCACACTTTACATGTTTGACATTAGAGAAGCTTCCATTAAAGAAAACTCTTTGAGTTCTATTAGATAGATAGCTCTGAAACAATGATATGGCAGAGGTTGAAAAGTAACACATTCGTTTTTTCAACAATAGGTTATGGTCAATAATATCAAAGGCTGCACTGAAATCTAACAGTACAGCTCCCACTATCTTCTTATTATCAATTTCTTTCAACCAATCATCAGTCCATTGTGTCAGTGCAGTACATGTTGAGTGCCCTTCTCTATAAGCATGCTGAAAGTCTGTTGTTCATTTGTTTACAGAGAAATAGCATTGTATTTGATCAAACACATTTTTTCCCAACAGTTTGCTAAGAGCTGGCAGCAAGCTTATATGTCTATTGTTAGAACCAGTAAAGGCCGCTTTACCACTCTTGGGTAGCGGAATTACTTTGGCTTCCTGTCTCCCTGAAGCGCTGTCTTAGGTGTCTCACAGTACGGACATGCAATTTATTGCCCTGGCCACACTGCAGTCTTCATGCCTCCTTGCAGCATGCCTAAGGCACGTACACGCAGATGAGCAGGGACCCTGGGCATCTTTCTTTTGGTGTTTTTCAGAGTCAGTAGAAAGGCCTCTTTAGTGTCCTAAGTTTTCATAACTGTGACCTTAATTGCCTACCGTCTGTAAGCTGTTAGTGTCTTAACGACCGTTCCACAGGTGCATGTTCATTAATTGTTTATGGTTCATTGAACAAGCATGGGAAACAGTGTTTAAACCCTTTACAATGAAGATCTGTGAAGTTATTTGGATTTTTACGAATTATCTTTGAAAGACAGGGTCCTGAAAAAGGGACGGGTTTTTTTTGTTGCTGAGTTTATAATAGTGAATTATCGGATGTCTATTGGTCCACCAGTGTCCTAGTTGCTATACTGTCCAGCCAGTGTTTTTAGAGCTGGACTCACATTACCACAGCATGTGCTCACTAAGTATCAGCATGTGAACCACGAATGTAATGCCATGCTGATAAGAAATGTATTATGTAGAATGCAGGGCTGGAACAATTGAAGAGTTTCATTCCAAAACGCTAGATATCCATTTTCATATACAGTGGGGAGAACAAGTATTTGATACACTGCCGATTTTGCAGGTTTTCCTACTTACAAAGCATGTAGAGGTCTGTAATTTTTATCATAGGTACACTTCAACTGTGAGAGACGGAATCTAAAACAAAAATCCAGAAAATCACATTGTATGATTTTTAAGTAATTAATTTGCATTTTATTGCATGACATAAGTACTTGATCACCTACCAACCAGTAAGAATTCCGGCTCTCACAGACCTGTTAGTTTTTCTTTAAGAAGCCCTCCTGTTCTCCACTCATTACCTGTATTAACTGCACCTGTTTGAACTCGTTACCTGTACAAAAGACACCTGTCCACACAATCAATCAAACAGACTCCAACCTCTCCACAATGGCCAAGACCAGAGAGCTGTGTAAGGACATCAGGGATACAATTGTAGACCTGCACAAGGGTGGGATGGGCTACAGGACAATAGGCAAGCAGCTTGGTGAGAAGGCAACAACTGTTGGCGCAATTATTAGAAAATGGAAGAGGTTCAAGATGACGGTCAATCACCCTCGGTCTGGGGCTCCATGCAAGATCTCACCTCGTGGGGCATCAATGATCATGAGGAAGGTGAGGGATCAGCCCAGAACTACACGGCAGGACCTGGTCAATGACCTGAAGAGAGCTGGGACCACAGTCTCAAAGAAAACCATTAGTAATACACTATGCCGTCATGTATTAAAATCCTGCAGCGCACGCAAGGTCCCCCTGCTCAAGCCAGCGTATGTCCAGGCCCGTCTGAAGTTTGCCAATGACCATCTGGATGATCCAGAGGAGGAATGGAAGAAGGTCATGTGGTCTGATGAGACAAAAATAGAGCTTTTTGGTCTAAACTCCACTCGCCGTGTTTGGAGGAAGAAGAAGGATGAGTACAACCCCAAGAACACCATCCCAACCGTGAAGCATGGAGGTGGAAACATCATTCTTTGGGGATGCTTTTCTGCAAAGGGGACAGGACGACTGCACCGTATTGAGAGGAGGATGGATGGGGCCATGTATCGCGAGATCTTGGCCAACAACCTCCTTCCCTCAGTAAGAGCATTGAAGATGGGTCGTGGCTGGGTCTTCATGCATGACAACGACCCGAAACACACAGCCAGGGCAACTAAGGAGTGGCTCCGTAAGAAGCATCTCAATGTCCTGGAGTGGCCTAGCCAGTCTACAGACCTGAACCCAATAGAACATTTTTGGAGGGAGCTGAAAGTCCGTATTGCCCAGCGATAGCCCCGAAACCTGAAGGATCTGGAGAAGGTCTGTATGGAGGAGTGGGCCAAAATCCCTGCTGCAGTGTGTGCAAACCTGGTCAAGAACTACAGGAAACGTATGATCTCTGTAATTGCAAACAAAGGTTTCTGTACCAAATATTAAGTTCTGCTCTTCTGATGTATCAAATACTTATGTCATGCAATAAAATGCAAATTAATTACTTAAAAATCATACAATGTGATTTTCTGGATTTTTGTTTTAGATTCCGTCTCTCACAGTTGAAGTGTACCTATGATAAAAAATTACAGACCTCTACATGCTTTGTAAGTAGGAAAACCTGCAAAATCGGCAGTATATCAAATACTTGTTCTCCCCACTGTATGTTGGTAAATTAGCTTTTATTTTTTAAGTGTAGCAAGTGTTCATTTTCATGTTGTATAATTACACAAAATCTGAATAGTTCCCATGCCTGATATACTGTACATTCCTTTTGTTGTTGTCAGTGCCCTTTTTAACGTTGCACACTTCCTTCTCCTTTTGCATTCCCCCTCATTAACATCCACTGCCCTCCTTACCTTAGTGTATTTAGGGCAGAGCACAATTGGCCCAGCGTCGTCCGGGTTAGGGGAGGGTTTGGCCAGTGGGGGCTTTACAACTAGGCCGTCATTGTAAATAAGTATTTGTCCTTAACTGACTTGCCTAGTTAAATAAAGGTTACATAAACATAACTATTTCCTGTCTACCATGTGGAAGAGGTATGTTACTGAGACATTTTCCCATGAAATCATTGTCACGCAATCTATGCGGCATCAGGTGCAGGAAGCAGAGGGTAAAGAACAATGTTTTATTCCGGCGCAGGGAAAATGGTCACGCCAAAACACCAGGCGCAAATAACAAGACCGGCCCAAAACCAGGACCCAACCAGTCCGGAGGAAAACAAAGGAAATCGCACAACCACAAACATGAACAGAGGAAAAATAAGCCTGCACAAAGAGCAGGCGGGCATACCGGCTTAGATAGCCCAACTAAAACCTAAACAAGAAACAGGTGTAACCAATAAGACAAAACCAACAGAAAAGGGAAAAGGGATCGGTGGCAGCTAGTAGACCGGTGACGACGACCGCCGAGCGCCGCCCGAACAGGAAGAGGAGCCACCTTCGGTGGGAGTAGTGACAATCATAATTAATCCTATATGTTAAAACACTAATAATGAGTTTATATGGCCACTGACAGTGTTTTTAAATAATGGTCTGCCACCAATATATTGGGTTATTCATGTATTTCAGTCATTTATGAACTCTTAATTGATTTGTGAATGCTGTACATGCTAGCTAGCTACTGTACTTTCTACTGTAGGCTACATGTTGTCATTGGGCTAGAATGGCTTATCATGTCCCCTTTCTTTGTTATTTTGTACTTTGCAGAGGAGTTTGGCCTATTAGGGCAGCACAGTATTTGTTCATGGAGGTTTTTCCTGTCATTATCAGGTACAGTTGTAGTCAGAAGTTTACATACACTTAGGTTGGAGTCATTAAAACTCGTTTTTCAACCACTCCACAAATATCTTGTTTACAAACTATAGTTTTGGCAAGTCGGTTAGGACATCTACTTTGTGCATGACAGAAGTAATTTTTCCAACAATTGTTTACATACATATTATTTCACTTATAATTCACTGTACCACAGTTCCAGTGGGTTAGAAGTCTACATACACTAAGTTGACTGTGCCTTTAAATAGCTTGGAAAATTCCAGAAAATTATACCATGGCTTTAGAAGCTTCTGATAGGCTAATTGACATCATTTGAGCCAATTGGAGGTGTACCTGTGGATGTATTTCAAGGCCTACCTTCAAACTCAGTGCCTCTTTGCTTGACATCATGGGAAAATCAAAATAAATCGGCCAAGACCGAGGAAAAGAATGTGTAAACCTCCACAAGTCTGGTTCATCCTTGGGAGCAATTTCCAAACGCCTGAAGGTACCACGTTCATCTGTACAAACAATAATATGCAAGTATAAACACCATGGGACCAAGCAGCCATCATATTCATCTTCTGCACATCTATCACACCAGTGTTTAAATGCTAAATTGTAATTATTTTGCCACTATGGCCTATTTATTGCCTTACCTCCCTTATCTTACCTCATTTGCACACACTGTATATAGATTTTTCTATTGTGTTATTGACTGTATGTTTGCTTATTCCATGTGTAACTCGGTGTTGTTTGTGTCGCACTGCTTTGCTTTATCTTGGCCAGGTCGCAGTTGTAAATGAGAACTTGTTCTCAACTGGCCTACCTGGTTAAATAAAGGTAAAACAAAATAACCGCTCAGGAAGGAGATGAGTTCTGTCTCCTAGAGATGAATGTACTTTGGTGCGAAAAGTTCAAATCAATCCCAGAACAACAGCAAAGGACCTTGTGAAGATGCTGGAGGAAACAGGTACAAAAGTATATATATCCACAGTAAAACGAGTCCTATATCGACATAACCTGAAAGGCCGCTCAGCAAGGAATAAGCAACTGCTCCAAAACCGGCATAAAAAAGCCAGACTACGGTATGCAACTGCACATGGGGACAAAGATCGTACTTTTTGGAGAAATGTCCTCTAGTCTGATGAAACAAAATTATCACTGTTTGGCCATCATGACCATCATTATGTTTGGAGGAAAAAGGGGGAGGCTTGCAAGCCGAAGAACACCATCCCAACCGCTTCACAAAATAGATGGCATCATGAGGTGGGAAAATGATGTGGATTTATTGAAGCAACATATTAAGACATCAGTCAGTAAGTTAAAGCTTGGTCGCAAATGGGTCTTCCAAATGGACAATGACCCCAAGCATATTTCCAAAATTGTGGCAAAATGGCTTAAGGACAACAAAGTCAAGGTATTGGAGTGGCCATCACAAAGCCCTGACCTCAATCCTATAGAAAATGTGTGGGCAGAACTGAAAAAATGTGTGCGAGCAAGGAGGTCTACAAACCTGACTCAGTTACACCAGCTCTGTCAGCAGGAATGGGCCAAAATTCACCCAACTTATTGTGGGAAGCTTGTGGAAGGCTACCGAAAGCGTTTGACCCAAGTTAAACAATTTAAAGGCAATGCCACCTAATACTAATTGAGTGTATGTAAACTTCTGACGGACTGGGAATGTGATGAAAGAAATAAAAGCTGAAATAAATCAAATAAATAAAGTGACCTAAGACGGAATTCTTACTAGGATTAAATGTCAGGAATTGTGAAAAACTGAGTTTAAATGTATTTGGCTGAGGTGTACGTAAACTTCCGACTTCAACTGTATGTCATGTGTTTCTGTTTGTCAAGTTATGTTGACATTATCACAGATTAAAAGATCAACACCAACCCTGATCCTTTGGTCATATGTAAGCCGATCAAAACACAACGCAGAGGCAATCTACACCGTTCACATAAAGACATTATAAAAGAGATTTGTGTGTTTTTTCATCATCTAATCATGGCATGGGGTTGTTCAATGACAGACATGTATTTGTATAAAATCTATCACTTGATGGTTTCATTTCAGAGAGACAAATAATCATGTTTTTTTTCAAAATGCTATATATCTGCCTCACTCTCAAATAAATAAGTAGTACTGCTAGGTTTTACACAGTCAAATGTAACAAATAACTTATACAAACAAATTTCAATACAATAATATGAGATCTGTATGTAAAATATTTACATTTGCATTTGACATTTTAGTCATTTAGCAGATGTTCTTATCCAGAGCGACTTACGGTAAGTGCATTCATCTTAAGATAGCTAGGTGAGACGACCACATTGACGTCACAGTCTAAATATATTTAATATATAGGATAAGAACATTCCATTCCAGCTATATATAGCGTTTTTCAAAAAACAAACAATCATACACATCTGTAATCAATGAATAAAAAATCTGAGAACACTAATATTTTACACACACATGAAGGTAGCCATAAGCAATCATTTCTGATGAAAAAACACAAATGTGAAAAATGTGTGGATATAGCGTTTTGGAAATAAACTTTTCAATTGTAACATTGGTAACATCAAATAGTAATAATACCTTGACTTTCTTAAATGACTGTGGCATAAATACAGTAAATAAAGTTCTTCAACTTGACCTACTAAATCTAGCTGACTTGGTCATTTGGTGAAATCCTGACATTACATATGTGAATGAAAACCCATTTTATCCATATAAAATTATAATGTATGACATTGGCAGCACTGACTGCCTTACATTTAAGGCCAGGTGTAACATTGTGTTTGTAAGGGAGAAATAAAAAAGAGGGCACAGACACAAATATTCACACTGACACACATGCACACACACCCAAACCCAGCTGCCATCCCCCTTAAAGGCATCGGATTAATGAGGAAATAAATAAATAAAGTCAGTGTTTCACTCACGACCTCACCCCTGGGAATGTTATCAGTGTGACAGGCCGAGCTTACAGCACTCGCTGCTCTCAAATGTCAGGCAGACACAATCGCCAATATGGTGGTCCATTCCTAATGATCCACATGTCTGCCAGCCCAGCTCTTTACCTAGCCACTCTATGGCCTTTCTCTCCTCACAATGGGCTGGAAAAAGAACTATTCTAATAGCAGAGGATGACAGGAAGGGAAACTCTTGTCTATAGGCTCTATATTCTACAATGTCAATGAATGATGGAGAGAGAGGAAGACATCATTTTCAGAGATATTTTTTATGCTGAAGAAGCATACACTGAGCTGAGGGATGGGTTTAATAGCATGTTTCTGGCTGTAAAACTCTAGTCTGTATCCTTTTACATGATGTACTTCCATTCCCTAGCCATTGTGGGTTGAACATATGATGTAGCTATGTTATTTACGCTAGTGTGTCCTGGTCTGGAATGACATAGCTCTGCTGCTGGAACAGTAATAATAGCTGGGATGCTTACCAAAGGGTACCCTTTCCCTACTTCTGAGCCCTGGTCAGAAGTAGTGCACTATGAAGGGAATAGGGTGCCATTGGGACTCATTCAACGGGACTATAAATTGGGGACGGAAACATGGGGCTTGCATTCAAACACTTGAATTATTATTTTTAGCAATGGGATGCATTTCTTCTTCTGGCTCCACAACATGTCTCTAATTCAGACTGATTGGGAGGAAACGCCGTTGGGTTCTATTTCCTATCGTACCGAGATGGAGAGACTGTACTCGACCACGGTTGAACAAAGCGACTCCAAAGGCAGATGGATGAAATTATGTCAGACTGTCATTAAAAAGGGGGCAGTAATTACCAAATTAGAGCCTGAAATATTTCAACTGTTTGGTGGCGTGTTGGTCTCTCCCACACAATGACACAATGATTTACCCAGAGTTCCCCAGAGGGTTTGGGAGGGGACGAGCGGCGAAGCTTTAGAAGTCTCTAATGAGACATCCAGACACCCTTGTAAACAGATCATAAAATCTGCACTTAGCAACAATGTGACACAAAAAAAAACATAACACAATTGTGAAGGTCTTGGTGACCAGACATCCTCAAAACACATTGATGGAGTCAAGGGATGTTTTAAATCATGTCACGTCCCTTAACCAACACTGAATAACACTGAATAAAATGTTACTCCAAGTTAGTTATGGAGAACAATACCTGCTTAAGTTTTCAACAAAAAAAGTAAACCTGATCTATAAATAAGCCACCTATTTTGGGAAGTGTCTCTCAGGTGCCCTCAAACAAGAATTTCCTTTTTGTGTCAAATGTAGCATTTGGAATGATGCAGTGTGTCATGTTCTATGAACACAACTCTGAAGGAGGTGTCAAACTTGCAAATAAGGGACTACGCTTGTCTCTGTGGGTCTTATGAGAGGAAAGTAAAGGAACATCAGTACTCTCTGGTTTTCACTGGAAATACACCTGGGCTGTTGTTCAGGAAGCACCATTGTAGTGTTACAGATCAAATATAAGCCCCTCTACCATGCCCACTGTGTAAAGAATACCATTGACACCCTCTGATAACACACACTTGAGAATCCAATAGGAAGCTGATCTAGAGTCTAAAGATTGGGTTCTTATAAACTTTTACTTAAAGTATCTCTGACTATCCCCATGGAATAATTTCAACTTTATTATTTGACAAACCAGGTTGCCTGGCCTATGCTAGCAGTCTCGACTTTCTTTGAATGAGAAGCATAATTACTGAGAGAAGGGGCTTGTTGTTGTAATAGTCTCAGGGACAACACTCATCAACCGTTTATGATTGGTTGGTAGCTTGGACAAATAAAGACAATAGGCTGATGTACAGTAGCAGTCAAAAGTTTGGACACACCTACACATTCAAGGGTTATTCTTTATTTTTACTATTATCTACATTGTAGAATAATAGTGAACACATCAAAACTATGAAATAACTCATGGAATCACATAGGAACCAAAAAAGTGTTAAACAAATCAAAATATATTTTATACTGGAGATTCTTCAAAGTAGCCACCCTTTGCCTTGATGACAGCTTTGCACACTCTTGGCATTCTCTCAACCAGCTTCACCTGGAATGCTTTTGCAACAGTCTGGAAGGAGTTCCCACATATGCTGAGCACTTGTTGGCTGTTTTTTCTTCACTCTGTGGTCCAACTCATCCCAAACAATCTCAATTGGGTTGAGGTCGGGTGATTGTGGAGGCCAGGTCATCTGATGCAGCACTCCATCACTCTCCTTCTTGGTCAAATAGCCCTTACACAGACTGGAGGTGTGTTGGGTCATTGTCCTGTTGAAAAACTAATTATAGTCCAGCTAAGCCCAAACCAGATGGGATGGCGTATCGCTGCAAAATTCTGTGGTAGACATGCTGGTTAAGTGTGCCTTGAATTCTAAATAAATCACTGACAGTGCCAGAAGCAAAGCTCCCCCACACCATCACACCTCCTCCATTCTTCACAGTGGGAACCACACATGCGGAGATCATCTGTTCACCTACTCTGCGTCTCACAAAGACATAGCGGTGGTTGGAACCAAAAAATCTCAAATTTGGACTCATCATTCCAAAGGACAGATTTCCACCAGTCTAATGTCCATTGCTCGTGTTTCTTGGCCCAAGCAAGTCTCTTCTTCTTATTGGTGTCCTTTAATAGGGGTTTCTTTGCAGCAATTCGACCATGAAGGCCTGATTCACTCAGTCACCTCTGAACAGCTGATGTTGAGGTGTCTGTTACTTGAACTCTGTGAAGTATTTATTTGGGCTGAGGCTGGTAACTCTAATGACTTATCCTGCAGCAGAGGTAACTCTGGGTCTTCCTTTCCTGTGGCGGTCCTCATGAGAGCCAGTTTCATCAAAGAGCTGGATGGTTTTTGCGACTGTACTTGAATAAACTTTCAAAGTTCTTCACATTTTCCGCATTGACTAACCATCATGTCTTAAAGTATGATGGACTGTCATTTCTCCTTGCTTATTTGAGCTGTTATTGCCATAACATGGACTTGGTCTTTTACCAAATAGGGTTATCTTCTTTATACCACCCCTACCTTATCACAACACAACTGATTGGCTCAAACGCACTAAGAAGGAAAGAAATTCCACAAATTAACATTTAACAAGGCACACCTTTTTAATTGAAATGCATTCCAGGTGACTGACTTCCTCATGAAGCTTGTTGAGAGAATGCCAAGAGTGTGCAAAGCTGTCATCATAGCAAAGGGTGGCTACTTTGAAGAATCTCAAATATAAAATATATTTTGATTTGTTTAACACTTTTTGGTTTCTACGTGATTCCATATGTGTTATTTTATAGTTTTGATGTCTTCAATATTATTCTATAATGTAGAAAATAGTAAAAAATAGAGAAAAACCCTTGAATGAGTATGTGTCCAAACTTTTGACTGGTACGGTATGATCTTGAGCTCTGCATTATCACTACCAACAGCTATGCTAAAGCACACATCATGAATAGCATCGCTAGCTGTGTTCAGGTTGATTTTTCATAATATCCTTAGTTCCATTAGACGGCCATTATTGAGTCGCAACATGAAGTCTATGCAGTAAAACGATATCTCCAGCTGTAAAAACACACATATCACGACAGAGTGCAGTTTAACACACCTTGTTATTCCTCTAAAATTCCTGTATACCTACAGACCTGCCTGACTCTGAACTATGAGATATTGCAGAAGAATGCACCTCTGCTTCACTTTCTTCCCATGTCTACCAGCTGATCACTGATCATCCGAGATCAAAGGACAAGAGAGACACTTGTTCAAATTACCTGTGAAACCCCAGAGTCGGGAGAGAGAGAGATGTGGGGGAGTGTTCAGACGTGAAAACTCCTCGCATAGAGAAACCTTCATGCTCTGTGGCAGGCTGTCAATCGTACCCACTGCAACAGATAGTGTTTACTCCCAGAAAATATGTAAATGCACACATTTACACGGTACTTACAACTAGAGTTCGTATCTCTTTTTTTTTACTCTTGTCACACTATGTATCCTTGTATATACATATGGTATATTCGCCAGATGGGCTGTAGCCTATGTAAAGTGTCAGTCATGGTTTTGCTTTATAGATTTTCAGCACACTAAACCCAAAAAGGTATCCCATTTCAAGTTCTAATCAGTATCAATGTGACGGTTGATTGGTGTGTAAACACCTAGAATTAGTTACAACTCATGTAGAGAAAAACTAGTCTGTCAAAATGTTTTTCTCTACCGCTATAATTACAATATCAAACGTATTGTCTCTCTCAGCAGCAGTTTCACATGGGTTTCTCAACTGATTTCACAGCTAAGCTAAAGATTCGGTTTGGGTGTTTACACATATTTATACATTTGGATATTAGTAGGTTGCATATGTCTTAGCATCGTTGCAACTACTCAAGTCTACCAAGTCAGAAAACTCTTCAAGGACTGGATCCCAGTTTTAAACATCTTAGACCTCCATATGAGGTCTCTTCTCACTTTCTTCTTCAAACAAGGTTGTGTTTTTCTCTCTCTAATCAAGTCAGCCCATCGATTGGGTGTCCCACCTGGGAAAAGGGTTGTTATCATTTCTTCACAGACCTTTGACAGCTAGGGGGCTCCTTTCCAATTGGACCTGGCTTCCTGACTCAGTGGAGCCCCAGGTACTATAGGTCTGCTAATGACTAAGGAAAGGCCAGTTAGGAAGTATCAATGATCCCTGATCTCTGATCCATCTGGGCACTGACTGCTAGACCTGGGTTCAAATAGTATTTGTTTTGTATCTACTGCTATTGAGTCATGAAGGCCAGATGGGAGAGGTTTGCACATTTTGGACTGTTCCATTGGTTAAATTACACCAGGCAAGGTAAATCAAGTGCAGCTAAAGTATTTGAAAGACTACAAATTGAACCCACGTCTGCCGGCTGCACAGGCTGATCAGTAGTCAATGCTGACAGTAGCACTTCTTGAGCTACCGGAGAATGCACTGTCTATAGGTGTGGAAGTCTCTGTAATCCCCCAATATTGTTCACATATCTCTATGTAGGCCCACTAGAGCTGTTAACATTGTACACAGCATATGTGTTTAAGTCTCTCTGGGACACAATTACCAGCCAACAATAATTGAACAAAGCCCTGTTATACTGGGCCATTTAAAAAGGGCTGCTTTGTATTTGTCCCATTTCCTTAATGGATTATTTCAAGTGGCTCTATAGGACCACCATAAGTGGCTCTGGATTGTAATTTCACAGAGCAGTAGGTGAGTGATTGAGTAGTTCAAGCGACACATTTGAGTGGGTGGCCATGTGCCCTTTGAGTGGACTGGAGGGGGTGCGTAAGAGAGTGAAGTGATGGTTAAAACAATGCAGAGATTTTCTAGTCGCCGGGTCTACTTTGCTAAAAAACAAATAATAATCTTTAATTGGGGCACTTTATCTAATCCGTCCCATTTTAGCATATGTTCAGGAAGTAACAAGGTCTGTAAATCTGCTAATTCTGGATTTAGTTTGCAGGGTTGCTTCTCTTTAGAGAGAGATGGAATACCTACTGGTGCAAGGCATATTTAATTAGTATTAAATATGCCTTGCATAGTCCTCAAAATATATATTCTTGCCACACCTTTTAATCATCTGCTCCCAATAGAGAGTAATGGAGATAAAACAATGTTACGGTTTTCAGATGTAAAAGATACAGCCATCGTTTACCTTGCCTGTAGGTACTGTATGACAAAATACTGGAAGAAACATTTTACATCAGAAAGAATCTTGAACAATATTGAACTCATCTGTACATCTTCTGGTGCAGCCTACACTATTTTGCTAAATAGAGCATATATAAATGTGTCTCTATTTTCATCAGCAAAATGTTCATGGTCATATTTATGAGAGCAGGGCAGCTCCGGCTTGTACTTTCAATAGGATGCATAAACATTCTCATTACTGGGTTTCCAAGTAACAGAATCAACATTATATTTCAATGTGCTCTTGTTGTAATGGTTCAAAGCAATTAATGCTACTCAAGGAAACTTGAGTAGTTGACTATGGAAGCTATGATCAGAGACAGCTGGTTCTGGACTTGTTGTTGTCCTGTGTTCGTTGACATCTGTATAAGTCATTTGAAACATCTAGACATGAATATGTATCATGCTATTAGCCGTGATGGGTGTTAGTGTTATGGCATGTTTACGTTGCTGCTACTGCTAAGCTATTAGCTAGCTAGCCGCTATCTGTTTTAGTCAGCTGTGTATAAGGATGCTTCCCTGCTCTCTGTACCATTTATCTCCAACACAGGCGCGGCTGGCAGAGATGAAAACAGTACAGTAGATGGGGTTGAGACATCAATTCACATGAAATAATACAGGGCTCAATAGTGTCCTCTCCAACCTGCTATGTTACGGTAAACAGCGAAGCTAGCTGACATTTCCCACCCATTGATTCCCATCATTGGTTTCAACATTTGAGTTCCTCTGTTTCTGACCTACACCAGTTCCATGGGGGAAGCGCAATGCCAGCAAGACACAGACAGCGGCCTCCTATCGATCAACAGGGGCCTAAAAATAAAGCCAGGGACCCGGCAATGACAGAGGCAGCAAAAGCACCACATCGGCTAATCAATGGTGACCTAGAAAATTCTTGGCTCCAAATCAATACGCCACACTTTTCTAATGATTGCTGGGATGTGTCTGTCTCTGACACTCTCAAGGGTGGCGACTGAATGAAAGAAAATGCCAGGTGGAAACTAGTTGGTGCCTCTTTTTTCTGGAGTTTTACTGTCTGGGGATGAAATTGCTTCGATTCCAATGTTAGCCGAGCGTCAAATACTTATTTCAGAGCTCTGGAATGGTGAGCCAATGCTGTATGGTGGAGGTGTTGCTGTACAGTATATTAACAACTGCAAGGTCAAATAAATCCTGACCTTTTTCAATATCCACCCCCGTTAGACTTAAAAATAATGTATATAGTGCCGTTCTGCAAACCCCAAAATGTGATCTTTTTTTTGCATATGCTGATATTTTACAGTTTGATCATTTTTTCTCCATGATCTAGCCCCATGTCTCTCTGTCTGTGGCCACTTGCCCTCTCACTTGGACCCTCTCCCCCACCATTTCCTTCTTGCTCTACAGTATCTCTCTCTCATGGAAAAAACACAATTCACAGCAGGCCCACCACTTGCCTAAGGCTGTGTGCTATCTTCCTGTTCTCCTTTCTGGTGAATATTTTATCACGTCTTTCAAGTATAATTTTCATATCGAAAAATGTCTCGTATCCCGGAGCGGTCTAAATCCGTAGACTTCAACTACGTGAAGATCTCTGTTTTACACCTGATGACATTCTGCCGGCGTGTCTCTACTGCATGACTTTTGATCAGGGGGATGCAAATTACAGTTATAAACTTTTGAAAAAAGGGGTTCATTAGCGAGGTGTAGGACCAGATGGCTGTCATCTGGCAGAAGTCGTGACTGACTAACTTTGCCATTGTTCTGCCGGGTCTGGCTAGGTCAAAACCCTACAGATGTTTGCTTGCTCTTTGTGTTTCTTTACTGTACCTCTAAGCCACACAACAATAGAGAATGGTTTTCTTATTTATCTCACACTTCAGTTAAACATCTAGTTATGATTTACATTTGTTCAGTGATGTAAAGTACTTAAGTAAAAATACTTGAAAGTACTATTTAAGTCGTTTTTTGGGTATCTGTACTTTACTATTTATATTTTTTACTACTTTTACTTTACTACATTCCTAAAAAGAATGATGTACTTTTTACTCCATACATTTTCCCTGACACCCAAAAGTACTCGTACATTTTGAATGCTTAGCAGGATAGGAAAATGGTCCACGCACTTATCCCTGGTCATCCTGACTGCCTCTGATCTGGCGGACTCACTAAACAAACATGCTTCGTTTATAAATTATGTCTGAGTGTTGGAGTGTGCCCCTGGCTATCCGTATATTAAAAAAACAAGAAAATGATGCCATCTGGTTTGCTTTATATAAGGAATTAGAAATGATTTATACTTTTGATACTTAAGTACATTTTAGCAATTACATTTACTTTGATACTTAAGTATATTTAAAACCAAATACTTTTAGACTTTTACTCAAGTAGTATTTTACTGGGTCACTTATACAAATTTTCTGTTAAGGTATCTTTACTTTTACACAAGTATTACAATTGGATACTTTTTCCACCACTGCATTTGTTTGAGTTGTCAACTAACGTGAATTCAACATGAAATCAACAAATGTCACCCTGTCATTGGGTTTTGGGGAAAAAAATTGAAAAAATCTGAAATCCCCGTGCATTTATGACTTTTTACAAATCCAATCAGTTTTCCACGTTGATTCAACGATATAGCATAGATTTTGGGGGTCGAAATGACGTGGAAAGAACATTGATTCAACCAACCAGTTTTTGCCCACTGGGTTTCTTCTTGTTCTCTCCCCCTCCCTCTATGTCTCTGCGTCATTGACCAGAGTGACATTGATGGTAGCTGTCATACATTTCATGGCCCGAAATCCCTGTCTTTGTGACTCACATTTAGGATCAGCCGATTCATCCCACTTGTTTGCATTGGGCCAATTTATGCCTTTAGGCGACCTCTCCCTGATCCATAGTGATAAGAATCAAATTTCAGTGCGATGAAACTGAAAAAGAGAAATAGAAAAATGTGCTGAGGTTCCGCAATTATGGAAAAATGGGCACTATTGAGGGAGAGGACAGGGAATCAGGTGCGAATCTCTCGTACATTCATAGACTTAATGTTTAAATCAATATGTGTGTTTATTCAGAGATGTATTATTCATTGTGCACATGCTCTATGGACGAGGGAATAAGCAATAACTTGAATTTGCAGTGTTCTGCTACCCCATGCATTAATTCAATGCACTGTGCAATTTTGGTAGTTTGTGTGTGTGTGTGTGTGTGTGTGTGTGTGTGTGTGTGTGTGTGTGTGTGTGTGTGTGTGTGTGCGTGTGCGTGTGTGCACATGCACGAATCCACATTAGTCACGTAGAGTTGCACAAAGCTCTTATTTCATTCTTAAATTATGCTGTTCGGAATTATGGAAGGCTTCCTCCTATAGTTCCTATCTGGATACTACAACCATCCATCAAGCATTACAGATCACCCTGATGCCCTAACCTAGCCTCTGGGAGCTGGGAGACCTTTACTCCAACTCACACCCTCAAATCATTGAGTTATTCATGAGTCCAAGGGAACTGATCTATCACACAAGACCAGCAGAACTCCAGCTATACAGTCAGGCTAGGGCTAGTCCACCCAAAGGACAAGCTTTGGCTTAAAGCTGGAAGCATTCTGAAACTGCAAGCAGTTGGCACTCAGATTGATACTGCAGAAACTTTATGAAGAGTAGCGGCAGTAAATTAATTATTCATGTTTTGGGAATTGCTTGTCTTTTCATTATTTATTTTCAGACAATCTCCTTAGGGATTTTTATCATTATGCTATTGTGATATTATTTTTATGAGACCTCAACCAAGTCTGTTTATTTGATGCATACTGCGGTATACTATAGACTGTCACTATCATAGCACTGCCATTCCACAGTATAAGTGGCATTTAGAATGGTTAGTGCCATAACACCAATATAATGTGTAGTGCTATAGAATCACAGTCTTCAGTCTGTCAAGTGTCCGGACAGGAAAATTGCACTTGATAACACTGAAACCACACTTCAAGTATGTATCCTGTTCATTGGTCCTGACACCAACCCAGTCTCTCAGTATAACTGTGTACACTCCACTCGTCAGCCAGCCCACCCTGGCTGGGGGGGCCGGGGCTGACCAGGCCTAACAGATCCACGCAGAGATCCCAGGGACCTGTGACAGCCTGTCTCCCCACAGACCTCCCCCGTCCCCAGCCCAGTGACAGCCATCACAACGCCCATGAGGGGAGAGAGGGATGGAGGGAAGGGGACAAGAGGGAGCAGCAGCAGGGAGAAAGAAAAGAGTGATGTGCTGCAGAGCTGCACCTAGACGCCAGGCAGTGGCTGAGTGACTGGTGTTCTGGGCAGCGGATGAGCAGCCCAATTCCCATCAGACAGGGGGTTTAAAGCCTTAAGGTGAAACAGGCAGAAGGGGTGGACAGAAGCCAGAGTAGAGCGAGGGGAGAGTCACAGTGGTTACAGAATGGGATGGCACACTAGCGTTGTAACTTCTGAAGTTCTGAGTTCTGACTGAGATGGATGTCTGGCTCTGAGATGAAAGGTAGTAAGGTTTTATGAAAGGTAGTGGAGGTTTTACTCTGGTCTATCTGCCACATGCTTTGGAAACTATCAGCACTGTTCAATAGATGCAGCTCAATCCATCACCACTACTCTATTCGAGCGTCTGTGAATAGACCCATGAACAATATTGGTCTTCACAAAAAAGCTATATATTAGTCAATGTTTAGGCATATAATAGATACGTAATGTACCATTGATAAGATGGGAAATACAAGGAAATGACACCTCATTACAAATGTGTTGACACAATGTGACAGAATTCTAGAGTATTCTTGGGAGAATGTTATTATTGGTAATGTTGTGCAGAAAACGGCTTATTTGTCAAATCTACTTGTGATACCCACCCCCATTCCAATAATTGCATCTCTTACAGATTCATATTAGTGCACTGGCTCATTATATTGGATTAGTGTTGGTTCCTGCTTACTACAATAATAAGGCCTTGCCACACAACACCATTTATACTATAACAGGAAGTAAATAAGCATGCAGGAAGGGAAGCAAGGGGTCCATGGCGATGCCATCTATGTGTTAATGATCACACAGGAGTCAGGACACACTGCCACTTTCCACTGTCGGGTCCTTCTAGTCGATGACTGCAATTGCCACTAATTTGCCTGTAGAGGGAGAGAGGGATTACAAATCACACTCACAATGCAAGTCATGGTAGCCTACCTATATTAGCATTTTTTACACATCATGTCAAAATCCCCTATAAATAACTTTTTTGTGCTACATAATCAATTTGAGATTCTTTAGGGCAGTGGTCACGACTGGTCGATCTCCAAGGCATTCCTAGTCGATCACCAAACATTTCTGTAAAAAAAACAACGATAAAGCGTTCCTATTTTTATTTCTTTATTTGTGCACTGTTGCGGTAGGCGCACTTGATTCAGCAGCCCTAGTGCCGGTAAGGCAAAGTGTTCCCATTTTGAACCATTTCATGTGTCTGGCAGGCCCAGAGAGCAAATCAAGTGCACCTACAGGCCTACCGCTGGCCAATCAGATAGCTCGGATTACCGTGTCTGCATAGATTCCTCGAGCCATAGACTGTAAAATGAAGCCTTGAATTCACAGCAAAGTTGATACTGTGAGAGAGCTGCTGTTTTATGGGTAAGTTCTCGTTTAAATTGTTATTCAGCGCTGGCAACACTTTACTCAACACCTTTATTAAGCCATAAAATTCACCTTCTCCCTACTTCCACTCACGTTACAACCAGTAATGCAGCTGCAATGAATGAGTATAGAAAAGGGTTTGAATAAGCTTGTGTCTTTTTTTAATATAGAGGAATATTTCACTTTATCTGGTCATAGTAACAACATGAATTGGTGGATGAGGCTGAAGTAATGCAGTGCGACTTGAGTTTCGCCATCAGCTTGAAGACTGTGTCCCCTTTTCTCAGCGGAGAGGGAGAGCAGAGGGACAGTGAGTAGGGTGAGAGGCAGCCTCACCACTGCTCCCTCCTTTTCCTCAGATTGACCATCAGATCCAGTAAAAAAAAGGAAATATACACTACCGGTCAAAAGTTTTAGACAACCTACTCATTCAAGGGTTTTTCTTCATTTTACTATTTTTTACATTGTAGAATAATAGTGAAGACATCAAAACTATGAAATAACCAAAAATGAATTAACACATGAAATCATGTAGTAACCAAAAAGGTGTTAAACAAATCAAAAAATATTTTATATTTGAGATTCTTCAAATAGCCACCCTTCGCCTTGATGACAGCTTTGCACACACTTGGCATTCTCTCAACCTGCTTCATGAGGTAGTCACCAGGAATGCATTTCAATTAACAGGTGTGCCTTCTTAAAATTTCATTTGAAGAATTTCTTTCCTTCTTAATGCGTTTGAGTCAATCAGTTGTGCTGTGACAAGGTAGTGGTGGTATACAGAAGATAGCCCTATTTGGTAAAAGACCAAGTCCATATTATGGCAAGAACAGCTCAAATAAGCAAAGAGAAACTACAGTCCATCATTACTTTAAGATATGAAGGTCAGTCAATAAGGAAAATGTGAAGAACTTTGAAAGTTTCTCCAAGTGCAGTTGCAAAAACCATCAAGCGCTATGATGAAACTGGCTCTCATGAGGACTGGAATGGAAGACCCAGAGTTACCTCTGCTGCAGAGGATAAGTTCAGTACAGTTACCAGCCTCAGAAATTGCACCCCAAATAAATGCTTCACAGAGTTCAAGTAACAGACACATCTCAATATCAGCTGTTCAGAGGTGACTGAGTGAATCAGGCCTTCATGGTCGAATTGCTGCAAAGAAACCACTACTAAAGGACACCAATAATAAGAAGAGACTTGCTTGGGCCAAGAAACACGAGCAATGGACATTAGACCGGTGGAAATTTGTCCTTTGGTCTGATCAGTCCAAATTTGAGATTTTTGGTTCCAACCGCCGTGTCTTAATCCGCCGGATGACCTATGCATGTGTATTTCCCACCGTAAGGCATGGAGAAGGAGGTGTTATGGTGTGGGGGTGCTTTGCTGGTGACACTGTCTGTAATTTATTTAGAATTCAAGGCACACTTAACCAGCATGGCTACCAAAGCATTCTGCAGCCATACGTCATCCCATCTGGTTTGGGCTTAGTGGGAATATCATTTGTTTTTCAACAGGACAATGATTCAACACACCTCCAGGCTATGTAAGGGCTATTTTACCAAGAAGGAGAGTGATGGAGTGCAGCATCAGATGACCTGGGCTCCATAATCCTCCGCACTCAACCAAATTGAGAGGGTTCCCACATATGCTGAGCCAACAAGAGCTCAGCATATGTGGGAACTCCTTCAAGACAGTTGGAAAAGCATTCCCGGTGAAGCTGGTTGAGAGAATTCCAAGCGCATGCAAAGCTGTCATCAAGGCAAATGGTGGCTATTTGAAATATAAAATCTTGTTTAACACTTTTTTGGTTACTACATGATTCCATATGTGTTATTTCATAGTTTTGATGTCTTCACTATTATTCTACAATATAGAAAATAGTAAAAATAAAGAAAAACCCTTGAATGAGTAGGTGTTCTAAAACTTTTGATCAGTTGCAACACTCACTACCGAGATCCAAACTGTCTCTGGAAGTGTAACGGCTTTCGTCCTCGTCTGAGGAGGAGTAGCAAGGATCGGATCAATGTGCAGCGTGGTAAGTGTCCATAATAGATTTTAAATGAATCAAAATGAACACAGAACAAAAATAACAAAAACAAACAACCGAAACAGTCCCGTATGGTGCAAACCCTGAAACAGGAAACAATCACCCACAAAACACAATGAAAAACAGGCTACCTAAATATGGCTCCCAATCAGAGACAATGACTGACACCTGCCTCTGATTGAGAACCATACTAGGACAAACACATAGAAATATAACATACAGAACAAAACATAGAAAAACAACATAGAATGCCCACCCCAACTCACGCCCTGACCAAACTAAAATAAAGACATAAAAAAGGAACAAAGGTCAGAACGTGACAGGAAGTAACGTCAGCACAAGAATTGTTCGTCTGGAGATTCATGATATGGATTTCCACGGCCAAGCTGCCACACAAGCCTTAAATCACCTTACGCAATGCCAAGGGTCGGCTGGAGTGGTGTAAACCTCACCGCCATTGGACACTCGAGAAGTGGAAACGCGTTTTCTGGAGTGATGAATCACACTTCACCTTCTGGCAGTCCGACGAACGAATCTGTGTTTGGCGGATGCCAGGGGAACGCTACTTGCCCCAATGCATAGTGCCAACTGTAAGGTTTGGTGGAGGAGCAATAATGGTCTGGTGATGTTTTCATGGTTCGGGCTAGGACCCTTAGTTCCAGTGAATGGAAATCTTAACGATTTTGGAATTAGATGTTCAACCACGTACTTTTGGTCATGTAGTGTATCTGTATGGTCCCTCAGTCGAGCAGTGAATTTCAAACACAGATTCAACCACAAAGACCAGGGAGGTTTTCCAATGCCTTGCACTTATTGGTAGATGGATAAAAAAAAAGCAAACACTGAATATCCCTTTGCGCATGGTGAAGTTATTAATTACACTTTGGATGGTGTATCAATACACCCAGTGACTACAAAGTGTCCTTCCTAATTCAGTTGACGCAGAGGAAGGAAACCGCTCAGGGATTTCTCCAATGGTGACTTTAAAACAATTACAGAGTTTAGTGGCTGTAATAGGAGAAAAGTGAGGATGGATCAACAACATTGTAGTTACTCCATAATACTAACCAAATTGACAGAGTGAAAAGAAGGAAGCCTGTAGAAAATACAAATATTCAAAAACATGCATCCTGTTTGCAACAAGGCACTAAAGTAATAACCCCCAAAATATGGCAAAGCAATTAACTTTATGTCGTGAATACAAAGTGTTATGTTTGGGGAAAATCCAATACAACACATTACTGTTTACCACTCTACATTTTTAATAGCATAGTGGTGGCTGCATCATGTTATTGGTATGCTTGTAATCGGTAAGGACTGGGGATTTTTTCAGGATAAAAAAAATAAACAGAATGGAAATAAGCACAGGCAAAATCCTAGAGGAAAACCTGGTTCAGTCAATTTGCTTTTTGGTCTTAATTTAAGGTTAGGGTTAGGGATAAGGTGAACAGTGTGGTTAAGGTTAGAGTTAAGGCTCAGGTTTAACATTTTGTATGACCTTGTGGCTGTGCCTATCATGCAGAGCTGGCTCCGGTACTTGAGCCAACCCAATAAATGCCAACCTGCTACCATGACTTGCATTGGATTTGTGCCACAAATGCTAAAACGTTAGCATTTGGAAACAGTGCCAGGGACATAAAGCCAAAGCATGGATTGCTGCCAAAACTTGTCCATTGACTCCTTGCAGGGTAAGGAAACTAATATGTAATTTTGCAATTTGGGTGAACTAAGACTGTTTTCAGTGTTCAGGCTTATGGATTGATAGATTGTGTGTCTGTGTGCTTGCGCACATTGTGTGTGTGTTTGTGTGTGTGTGTGTGTGTGTGTGTGTGTGTGTGTGTGTGTGTGTGTGTGTGTGTGTGTGTGTGTGTGTGTGTGATGTGTAGGTAAAGACCTCCCATTCATGAGATAATACTGGGTTCATTGTGAGAGGCAGCTTAGTCATGGCTTGAGAGAACATTTACCCAAGAAATCAACAGCTCATTAACTCGGGGCTGGCTAGAAAATCTTGGCTCATGTGGCACTGGGGAAGAGGGCTCATTAGCACCTTGTTGCTTTTACAGAGCTTTTACAGGTGCGAATTCTGATTAGAACTGAAATACCGGTTGATAAATCACCTCGTAATGTTTTTCTTTAATTTACCATACAATTCATTCATCATAATTGTACATCAAATTGTTTGTCATGGTTTTACCCTTTCTGATGCATTAGAGAATTTCTCAATTGAGATGATATTAACAGAAAATATGGTATACTCTGATGTTTTTCATTTGAATGGGACAGTTTGTCACGGATTCCCCCGGTACTGCTGCTCATTCCGTGCACCAGCTCCAGAGGTCTACGTCACAGGCCTCTAGGCGTCACTGAACTTTTTCATTACGCACACCTGGTTCCCAATTCCCCTGATTGGTAATTGTATATATGTGCCCTCTGTTCACCATTGTCTTGTCGGTTATTGTTCCCATGTCCGTTGGTCTGTGACCAAACCTGTGCTTTGTTATTTCGGCTTTCGTGCTGCGTGTATTGTGCACTTGTTATTACGGATCTCGTCCCATGTAGTATTTTGCGGGTCTCGTCTCGTGTATTTATTAGAGGTTTAACCTCGCTCTTTTGTTTGGGTTACATCCCTGTGTTTTGTATACGTGTTTGTTTTGGGCTTTGTTCCTGTGCCTTTTCATGGCATGTTGTATTTTTGGGTGGAGTATTAAAACCCCCTATTACGTATTCCTACGCCTGTCTCCAATCATTTATACAACATGACACAGTTGTTGGTATGCGTTAGCTATTGCTAATAAAGCTTGAGAGTCCCATGGGATTCTCTATGTAATAAACGTCAATGACTGTTTACTCGACTGCAGAGCTCAAACTATGATTTGCTACAGTATGTAATAGTCAGACAATAACGCTGGTGAGAAGTTATTACGCACATCTAATCGAACCCACCAGACAATATGTTAACGCAAGCAGTTTAATTTAAATACATTTTTTGATAGGCAGTTTTTCAAGTTAAAGATGACTCATGGGAGATACGGTTGTCTGGGCACATTGTGCTGCTGGCATTTGAAAACCTGTCAACTTTTGTGCGTTTGAGACTATGTGTGTATGTGGGGGGCATACCTTATTATGTAGCGTAGGCTTGTGAATCTTCAGGGGGCGAAATTAACAGAAAGACAAAAAGTTTACGGATTTCTCACACTGATGTTGAGTGGTTGTGTCATTCAGCATAAACCACATAGTCATTCCAGTTGCCTAGGATGGTTTGTCCCTTGGTAAAGGCCCAAAATGGGGCATAATACAATGTTTTCATACCTACAGAGACCATGAAATGGAATTTTTTGTTTGTGTCACATTCATTTTCCCAAGTCATAAATCATATTTATTGGTGGAACGTTCACAAAAGATACCCTTCATACGCTGTGGACTCACAAAGGACAGTGTTGCTATCTTACTTCCCCACACACCCTTTACCAGCTATATATGCACCACAAGCTGACTTGGACAAGACTACTAAGCATACAGTAGTACTGAAGAATGTCAAAATAAAGCCAAAACTTACCATAAGAGTAAAGAATGTGTTTGTGTTTTCAAGACTGGTTGAGATGATGATGATGATGAGTCTTCAGTGGGACTCTGATAAGGGAAAAGGCAGCGATTCAGATATGATACTTTATATTGCTTTCAATAATGGGAATTGTACATAAGATGGTCCGTTGCATAGCACAGTACAGTTAGTGTATGGGTTGTTTGAACAGTATTGACAGCAGTTGACCAACCAGTAGCCTAATCTTTGAGTCTTTGTCTTTTAATCAGGGTTGGGCTCAATTCTAATAGAA
Source organism: Salvelinus namaycush (assembly GCF_016432855.1). Taxonomy (NCBI): domain Eukaryota; kingdom Metazoa; phylum Chordata; class Actinopteri; order Salmoniformes; family Salmonidae; genus Salvelinus; species Salvelinus namaycush. The sequence goes on from NC_052313.1 coordinate 24,046,675, forward strand.
TAAATGCAGTCAATTTGGGAAATATTGAACTTATTTTGGGCAACAGACATGTACAACAAAATGCACAATGTGGACCCAGAGGATATCACTTGACAGTATTAATTAAAATGCATGTTTCCAAAGTGGTCCGATGGTAAAAACAATAACACATATAATAAACTGAAATTCTAATTCAATAATTGAACAAATGTCATCTGTTTTCAATTACTTCTCAATTAACTGAAAAGCAGAAGCTTATTTCAAAAGTTTTTACATTTTTGAATTTTAAATTCAATCACTTCCTGAATTGACTGCCTTCAATTCAAATTGACTCCAACCCTACTTTTAATGTTGAATTATTTGGCTGTTGAATGCTATAATATTAGACAATATTAAAATGGTCAAAAGAAACAAACGCTTTTTAGAGAAGAGCAATTTCTCAAGCAAAAATTTAGCCAGGACTATCTGGGAGTGGCCTGAATGAGGGGACTAATTGGACGAGGCTAATGGAAAGGAGATTTAACCTGAACTAGCTGTTTTTGGCAGAAGTTTGAAACTGTCTTTGTTATTGGTCAGGCAGGCCAAATCTCCATCCCACCAAAACAGGCTGAAATTTCAGGCAGTCTTTTCAAACAGTTCTTACACTAAAAAGGCACTATCATAATTTTCTCAATTTCACACTATTATTCCAACCTCATAGTGTGGAAATGCATATAAAATACAGGGAAATCGAGATTTTGACTGCATTGGACCTTCGGCTGCAAGAGCCAGTTTACTTCTGAACATAGTATATAAGGTCCTTAGACATTAATGGAGTAGGCTCACCTACACTCCTTAATAGTGCATTCTTGGGCTATTGTGGCCATAGCAGGCCAAAGCAGGCTAGCTACTAAGTGGCAAGCAGCAAACAATGTAAGGCTCATAAGCAAGCAAGCAGCATCAGCAATTAAAGATCATAACTTCATTTCTATAACTTAAATAAATGCACAATCCTTCAGGTGCAAATAATTATTGCGTGTCAATTACGTTAAGTTGTTATCAATAACGTTATATCTCATTCCATTTCAAACATTCATTACCAGGGGTGTATTCAATATGAACCAAACGAGACGAAACAGGGAGGACCTACCTGAATTTGTCCAATAGAAACAAATTTTAATTGCAAAAGTTTTCCATTTGGAGTTTACGGTTTCCATTGCAAAACATTTTGGACTACTGCAATATAATGCAGAAACACAGCTGGATTAGCTAGCATTACACCCCTATGTCTCAATATTGGCCAACATTAAGTGGATATTTGATTGATATACAATAAAAGCATTCTATACCTTATAAGTATGTGTGGTTTAAGTACATGTTCTATCCAATATGGGCTATGCAAGCAGCAGAAGTATGCATTTGCCAATGTAGCAATGTATCTACTGTACCTAGCTAGAAATAATGTTAAGCTAGCTAGCTAAAAACGTAGCTAAAGATCCCTAAACATTGCTGTGAGCTTACTTTTTTCTCCAAATAACGTCAATTAGCAAATAATGTTCAACCTAAATAAAGTAAAACAATCAAGTGATCAAACAGTTGCTGTAGGCCTACTTGCAATTGGACGTTGAACTGATTAGCTAGCTAGCTAGCATGTTAGCAGGCAATTAGTGGTCGAAATGTTACAAAAATGATCTTCGTGCCTGGTGAGTAGGCTACACATTGTTGTCTTCAATGAAATTAGAATTCAATAAAATCACTGACCATAACAAAATGCCATGCTGCCGAATATTTGATTTTGTTCATGTTGATTTATAACAGATATTAATTAAATTGGTCAACTGAGTCAGTTCTGTTGATTTACATTGTTCCCCTGTTACAGTGAGTAATTCAATTAACGAACCTGGATCAGTAAAGACAACGGTGGACAAATGACCTGATAGAGCTGTCATGTTCCCCAGTGATGGAGCGGTTACCAGAGAAAATAAGTCCAATTCCACAAAGAAAGACAAATGGCTGAAGCAGTGGTGCATGGCTGGAGAGATCTATCAATAACTAATTTTGTTGATTTTCTGTCTTAAATAAATGTTTAATTCAACAAATTTTATGACATACACAATATGTATTACTTATTAAATCACATGTAAAGCTCATGCAGTCTAACAACCTCCCACAAAGCACATTTGGTAGAAGAAACAAAACATCTGCAGGGAGTGTAGTATGTACATGCTGAACAGAAGTACATTGAGTGGTGTCGGCTTAGGGTGTATGATGAATGTCTTAATGTAAATGCCACTAGAATCGGTTGACGACTGTCTTGTTTGTAGTAAACAGGTGTGCAGTCGTGCTGCATCCTTGTTGCAGCCAGAAAATGTAAATATAACATTATATTGTATCTCTGTGGTTACAGCACTCTCATTTCTTCTACTGTAATCCATTTTTGTTCAACTCACCATTATTCTATGGTGCAGTAGCCCACAGTATAATTGTGTATAATATGTGTTAGGGATATGGGTTGCAAAGCCTCTTACTGATAGCCCTAATTTGTTGGGGAGTTTATTTTCTGTTTCTACTATACAGTAGGAAGCTCCTGGTCATTTAATGAAATATACCCCACACTTCCAATCTTGCACCATAGTGCAGTATGCCTGTCTCGCCTCTCTCTGGCCCATGTTGGCTGTCTGTTGTGTATGATTGATAGAGCGACTATCAATCAGGAAGGACTCTGGGAGACAGGCATGGCGCGGACTTTCCATTCTTAACCCGGTGACAAATGTAACCTCTAAGTGTCTGTGACAGGCCCTGATCCTACAGGACCCTTCGTGTTAGATATGGGAGCGAGATTTTTTTATTGACTCCAGGTGTACGGCCCGTCTCATCCTCTCTGCCGTCATAGGCCCGTCTGAGTCCCCCACCACCTCCACAGACCCCTCCCCCCCCCCCCACACACACACACACACAAGCATGCACACACAGCACCAGTTTTCCCTTTCCGCTCCGTCAAAACAGGGTCCACCCAGGGAGTCTCACGAGGCGCTCACACAACACCAAACCCACACATATAGCACACTCATACACGAAGGCCACAGAAACATCCCGCCCCAAGAGAAGACAGAGAGGAGGCCCAGTTTTGAGTACCTTCTTGTGAATGTCCTTGGGGGAACTCAAGTCTAGGTTCCCATTGGGTGTTCACAAGGGAAAGAAGGGAGGGGTTGGTGCCCCACTTTATGAGATTCCAGAGTAGTCTACAACTTTACCCATGTCTGTCCCCCTAGCTGAGCCTATGTAACTGCTTTGAAATTCAGTGTTTATTTACACTGACTGAAGCATTGTACTGTTAGATTAGAGTTATTGGTGCAGCATACTGTAGCTCTTGAGAGACCATATGTTACAGTGTGGCAGTTTTGTGGCAGTTCTGTGAAGTATTGAGTGTGTGGTTGTAAATGTCTGACTGTCTGCCACAGTACAGATATAACCTGTCCCAAAGCCACTCAAAGTGAATGGGCATCCAAGTATGTTAATTGGACATGGTGGCAGCACTACAACACCTAAAACTTTTATGTGGGAGAGACCAACTGAACAACTCCCAGGGGGGTTCCATTATAGCTGAGTTCATGGAGTCTGTCACTGTGAGATTTGGTTTGAGCCATTGTGGGTACAATTATCAAGCTATCATTCTTTTTTAAATAGGCCCTGAGACACACTTTAGTTTGATTTTAAAAGCCTAAATATATTTCTAATCATTCTCTGCTCAAGGACTCAGGGAACGAAACTAGAAATAACTTCATAAATAGCTCCCGGTCATTCTAAACAGGATAAATGTCTACAATTCTGATTATTTTATGATACCATTAGAGCTACCTCAACATGGTCTCTAGTCTATCTGGGGAGAAAGGTGACAGAGTCACAAAAGCAATTAAAATGAGTGTTGAAAAGAAAATATTTCCAATTAGATGGTGGAGTTTGTACCACAGGCTAGTACAAGGAATGACTGTACGGGTGAGCTGTATGGTGCTTTTATTATTCTCTGCAGAGGGTTGTACTGTTATTCCTCACAGCAGCCGTCACTAGCAGGGGCAGAGAGAGGTCACGATGACGACTCCACAGCACCTGGTGCTTTACTATTGTACTTCCACAGGGCAACATATCATCAACAGTCACACAGGGTTAATTGAGACTCATTCACAGTGTTCAAAGCTCCGGCAAACCGGAAAGATATTTCAAAGCAACTACTAAAGAGTAATTCTCTCCTTGCCTGTGGAAGATTAAAGAGGTGAAATACTCTTATACTTGTTCAGAAAGCCAGCTTTCCTCTCATGGTAGTCTCAGTTCTCAGAGCCCCAGACACCATTTATTCCCAGTTATCTCTCCCAGTTCCCCGGGGTGGTGGAATACAGGGATTCAGAGACTACTTTCTAAAGCCCATGCTATTACACTCCAGTCTGATTCAACGTGTGTATGCGTGCGTGTGTGTGTAGGTGCACCCACACCATCATTAAACCCCAGTTGGCTGCTGCCCCTGGTGAGGGGGGTCTGGAATTAAGCTGCCAACCCAGCAGGCGATTCAGTCCCTGAAAATCTGTGTGGCGTGAGAAGGGGGACTGGGGCTCAGATTAAACCCACACAGGCCATGCTGGCTGTAATACACTGTTGACGGGGAGGAAAAAACACACTCACCCACGTGTTGATGAATCAGCCATCCCTGCTGCTCCTGAGCTGTGAAAGCTGATTTTTGAGCTCTTTAAATAATCAGGTTGGGATCTGGGAATAGCCAACTGGGGCAGCTGTGCCAGTGTGCTGCGTGTCACTACCCCCCCTCCCTCCCGCGCGGTGAGGCAGCAGGTAAGTCAACCTGACCACCCAAAGGGGACAGGTGCCCTCAGCGAATGATCACGAACAGGGAAAAATCATTAGGGGACTGCTGGGTGGCTGCGTTAGCTGTAGTGCAGGTTATGAGCACAAACAGTCCACTGTTTACAGTGCGCCTGAGGTGACATAGATAAAATGAGCCATGCCGTTATCTTCAGCAGAACTCTATATGAGACTTTCTGCTTATTCAAAATAGCTTTTAACAAGGTGATGCCAAAGTAATAAATACATAATCATACACTATACTATGTATGAAATAGGGATAAGTCATACGAAGCTAAAATAATACCATTCTAAATTTGGCTTAACATCAGAAATAACTGTAAATATGTTAATGACAAAAAGCTGATATGTTCAAGCAAAGTGTCATGTTCATAGGAGCATTTAATGTATACTGAACAAAAATATAAAAGCATCATGTAAAGTGTTGATCCATGTTTCATGAGCTGAAATAAAAGATACCAGAAATATCCCATATGCACAAAAAGCTTATTTCTCTCAAATGTTGTTAACATCCCTGTTAGTGAGCATTTCTCCTTTGCCAAGATTATCCATCCACCTGACACGTGTGGCATATCGAGAAGCTGATTAAACAGCATGATCATTACACAGGTGTACCTTGTGCTGGGGACAATAAAAGGCCATTTTAACACATGCCGTTTTGTCACACAACACAACACCAATGGGATCATCTGAGACCAGCCACCCCGGACAGCTGAAACTGTGGGTTTGGACAACCAAAGTATTTCTGCTCAAACTGTCAGAAACCGTCTCAGGGAAGCTCATCTAAATGCTCGTCGTCCTCACCAGGGTCTTGACCTGACTGCAGTTTGGTGTAGTAACCGATTTTAGTGGGCAAATACTCAGCTTCGATGGCCACTGGCACGCTGGAGAAGTGTGCTCTTCACGGATGAGTCTGGTTTCGACTATACCGGGCAAATGGCAGACAGCGTGTATGGTGTCATGTGTTGCGAGCAGTTTGCTGATATCAACGATGTGAACAGAGTTCCCCATGGTGGTGATAGGGTTATTGTATGGGCAGGCATAAGCTATGGACAACAAACACAATTGCATTTTATCAATGGCAATTTGAATGCACAGAGATACCGTGTCCGAGGTCCTGAGGCCCATTGTCGTGCCATTCATCCATCACCATCACCTCATGTTTCAGCTGGATAATACACAGCCCCATGTCGCGAGGATCTGTATACAATTCCTGGAAGCTAAAAATGTCCCAGTTCTTCCAAGGCTTGCATACTCACCAGACTAGTCACCCGCTGAGCATGTTTGGGATGCTCTGGATTGACGTTTTTGTTCAGTGTATAATCATAGGCTAACACTAATGGAAGGAGTTGACAGTACATCAGATGCATAACAATATCTCTAAAAACATTACTATTCATTAAAATCCATTTCACAAAACCTGCCATGAGGGTTCAATGCATTATCTCAGTGAAAATGTCACTGCATTTAATAAATCAATTACAATGAATGTAAACAAACACGGATGATAGGCGTCATTCACATTTGGAATGGATTCAGTCCCAGCCAAATGTGTCCCCTAGTAGAATGCTAAGTGATTTTTTAAGTGATTTGATGATTTATGTTTGAGTGCTTTGAAAGAGGAGAGGTGAAACATTCATCTGCCTTAAAGTCTGTTTTCAAGTCCCATGACAGGTACATCCCAATGGGAGTGTGTGTGTGTGTGTGTGTGTGTGATTATTGTTACTGCATGAGCATCTGTGACATCTTTGATAAGACAGCTGACCGCCCCATATTCTCACACATTCACTCTGCCCTAGGAAAGTTTCCTAAAATGTCATCTACAAACTGACAAGACACTATTAAAGCCGTTTGAACTTTTGACAATTGGACAGAAATTAGCAGCCGGAAACCTACTCGAAAAGGGCTGTGTGAAATTATCATCTCTTTTGAATGAGTGATAGAGGACGCAACACAATAACAGAGACAGGCAGCCATTTGTACTGTATTGAGGGACTAGTATTTGGAAAGGCTGAAGTTGTCAAGTGTTTGTGTAATGAGTGAATATAATAGGAAACAGATAGACAGTCTGTAGTGGTAGTAGTCATCCATCAACCATAATGGAGGGAAAAGAAGGAAGTACAGGTACGGGTAACTGCCAAACTAAAGGAAACACGAACGGCTTCAATGCACCTTGGCATAGATTCTACAAGAGTCTGGAAGTCTATTGGTGAGATGCGAAACCACTCTTCCACAAGAAATTCCATCATTTGGTGTATTGTTGATGATGGTGAAAAACGCTGTCTCGGGCACCGCTCCAGAAGCTCCCATAAGCGTTCAAGTTGGTTGAGATCTGGTGACTAAGACGGCAATGGCATACGGTTTACATTGTTTTCATGCCATATCAAACCATTCAGTGACCACTTGTGTCCTGTGGAATGGGACATTGTGAGCTTATGGCCTGTTCAGCATTTTTTTAAATGACCCTAAGCATGATGGAATGTTAATTGCTTAATTAACTCAGGAACCACACCTGTGTGGAAGCACCTTTCAATATTCACTGAACAAAAATATAAAACGCAACATGCAACAATTTCAAAGATTTGACTGAGTTACAGTTCTGAGTTACAGTTCAGAAAATCATTCAATTGAAATATATTCATTAGGCCCTAATCTATGGATTTCACATGAGTGGGAATCTGTTGGTCATAGATACCTTAAAAAAAAAGATAGAGGCGTGAATCAGAAAATCACTCAGTATCTGGTGTGACCACCATTTGCATCATGCAGCGCAACACATCTCCTTCACAGAGTTGATCAGGCTATTGATTGTGGCCTGTAGAATGTTATCCTACTCTTCAATGGCTGTGCGTAGTTGTTGAATATTGGAGGGAACTGGAACACGCTGTCATACACATCAATCCAGAACTTCCCAAACATGCTCAATGGGTGACATGTCTGGTGATTAGGCCTCTAAAATGATATTGGAGGTGGCTTATGGTAGAGAAATTAACATTCAATTCTCTAGCAACAGTTCTGGTGGACATTTCTGCAGTCAGCATGCCATTTGCACGCTCCCTCAAAACTTGAGACATCTGTGGCATTGTGTTGTGTGACAAAAATGCACATTATAGAGTGGCCTTTTATTGTCCCCAGCATAAGGTGCACCTGTGTAATGATCCTGCTGTTTAATCAGCTTCTTGATATGCCACACGTGTCAGGTGGCTGGATTATCTTGGCAAAGGAGAAATGCTCACCAACAGGGATGTAAACACATTTGTACACAACATTTGAGCGAAATAGGCTTTTTGTGTTTATGGAACATTTCTGGGATCTTTTATTTCAGCTCATGAAACATGGGAGAGACACTTTACATGTTACATTTATATTTTTGTTCAGTTCAGTATCCCTCATTTACTCATGTGTTTCAAATGAAATCAAATCAAGTTTATTTTATATAGCCCTTCGTACATCAGCTAATATCTCGAAGTGCTGTACAGAAACCCAGCCTAAAACCCCAAACAGCAAGCAATGCAGGTGTAGAAGCACGGTGGCCAGGAAAAACTCCCTAGAAAGGCCAAAACCTAGGAAGAAACCTAGAGAGGAACCAGGCTATGAGGGGTGGCCAGTCCTCTTCTGGCTGTGCCGGGTGGAGATTTTAACAGAACATGGCCAAGATGTTCAAATGTTCATAAATGACCAGCATGGTCAAATAATAATCAGGAGTAAATGTCAGTTGGCTTTTCATAGCCGATCATTAAGAGCATCTCTACCGCTCCTACGGTCTCTAGAGAGTTGAAAACAGCAGTTTCCATTATTTTGGCAGTTACTTGTACATGTAATGACATCTGTCAGTACTCAGTGTACACGTGTGGGTTGGTTTCCATGGTGAACATTGATTAACCAACCCACCTTATCTCTTTCTTGTCCCTTTCTTTCTTTGAGTGATGAATGCTAAGCTTCAAGTGCCTTGAAAAATAAACCAGTACGTATATGTCTTTATATACTGAGTCTACCAGACTCAGAACAGCCTCAATTCGTCAGGGCGTGGACTCTACAAGGTGTCGAAAGGGTTCCACAGGAATGCTGGCCCATGTTGACACCAACGCTTCGCACAGTTGTTTCAAGTTTGCTGGATATCCTTTGGGTGATGGACCATTCTTGATACACACAGGAAACTGTTGAGCATAAACAAATCAAATCGTTATTTGTTACATGCGCCGAAAACAACAGGTGTAGTAGACCTTACAGTGAAATGCTTACTTACAAGCCCTTAACCAACAATACCATTTTAAGAAAGAATAAGTGTTAAGTAAAAAATAGATCAATAAAAAATAACAGCAACAAATATTTAAAGACCAGAAGTAAAATAACAATAGCGATGCTATATACAGAAGGTACCGGTACAGAGTCAATGTGCGGGGGCACCGGTTAGTCGAGGTAATATGTACATGTAGGCAGAGTTAAAGTGACTATGCATAGATAATAAACAGAAAGTAGCAGCAGCGTAAAGGGGGGGGGGGGGGCAATGCAAACAGTCTGGGTAGCCATTTGATTAGCAGTTCAGGAGTCTTATGGTTTGGGGGTAGAAGCTGTTAAGAAGTCTTTTGGACCTAGACTTGGCGCTCCGGTACCGCTTGCCATGCGGTAACAGAGAGAACAGTCTATGACTAGGGTGGATGAAGTCTTTGACAATTTTTAGAGCCTTCCTCTGACACCACCTGGTATAGAGGTCCTGGATGGCAGGAAGCTTGGCCCCAGTGATGTACTGGGCCGTACGCACTACCCTCTGTAGTGCTTTGCGGTCTGAGGCCGAGCAGTTGCCAAACCAGGCGGTGATGCAACCAGTCAGGATGCTCTCGATGGTGCAGCTGTATAACTTTTTGAGGATCTGAGGACCCATGCCAAATATTTTCAGTCTCCTGAGGGGGAATAGGCTTTGTCGTGCCCTCTTCACAACTGTCTTGGTGTGTTTGGACCATGATAGTTTGTTGGTGATGTGGACACCAAGGAATTTGAAGCTCTCAACCTGCTCCACTACAGCCCTGTCGATGAGAATGGGGGCGTGCTCGGTCATCCTTTTCCTGTAATACACAATCATCTCCTCTGTCTTGATCACGTTGAGGGAGAGGTTGTTGTTCTGACACCACACTGCCAGGTCTCTGACCTCCTCCCAGTAGGCTGTCTCGTTGTTGTCAAACTTAATGATGGAGTTGGAGTTGTGCCTGGCCATGCAGTCATGAGTGAACAGGGAGTACAGGAGGGACTGAGCACGCACCCCTGAAGGGCCCCCGTGTTGAGGATCAGTGTGGCAGATATGTTGTTACCTACCCTTACCACCTGGGGGCGGCTCGTCAGGAAGTCCAGGATCCAGTTGCAGTGGGAGGTGTTTAGTCCCAGGGTCCTTAGCTTAGTGATGAGCTTTGAGGGCACTATGGTGTTGAACGCTGAACTGTAGTCAATGAATATCATTCTCACATAGGTGTTCCTTTTGTCCAGGTGGGAAAGGGCGGGGTGGAGTGCAATAGAGATTGCATCATCTGTGGATCTGTTGGGGCGGTATGCAAATTGGAGTGGGTCTTGGGTTTCTGGGACTATGGTGATGATGTGAGCGATGGCCAGACTTTCAAAGCACTTCATGGCTACAGGCGTGAGTGCTACGGGTCGGAAATCATTTAGGCAGGTTATCTTAGTGTTCTTGGGCACAGGGACTATGGTGGTCTGCTTGAAACATGCTGGCATTACAGACTCAGTCAGGGACAGTGTCACGACTTCAGCCAAAGTCGGTTCCTTTCCTTGTTCGGGCGGCACTCGGCGTCGCCGGTCTACTAGCTATCGCCGATCCACTTTTCATTTTCCAGTTGATTTGTCCTTGTTTCTACACACCTGTTTTTCATTCCCCTAATTATTGTTCATATATTTAACCGTCTGTTTCCCCCATGGTGTTGTGCGGGATTGTTTTATTGTCATGTTCGGTAATGTTGGTGACTGGTTATTTCGACGGGTGCTGTTTCTTGCCCGTGCGTAAAAGTTAATGTGTTTGTGTTTGGGCAAGTGTATTGTTTTTCCTTGCACCATTCATTATTCTGAGTAAAGTTACGTTGCTCCCATTCTCTGCTCTCCTGCGCCTGACTGCATACACCAGCTACACTCACCATTCTTACAGACAGGTTGAAAATGTCAGTGAAGACACTTGCCAGTTGGTCAGCGCATGCTTGGAGTACACGTCCTGGTAATCCGTCTGGCCCTGCAGTCTTGTGAATGTTGACCTGTTTAAAGGTCTTACTCACATCGGCTACTGAGAGCGTGATCACAGTCATCCGGAACAGCGGATGCTCTCATGCATGTTTCAGTGTTACTTGTCTCGAAGCGAGCATAGAAGTAATTTAGTTAGTCTGGTAGGCTCGTGTCACCGGGCAGCTCGCGGCTGTGCTTCCCTTTGTAGTCTGTAATGGTTTGCGAGCCCTGCCACATCCGACGAGCATCGGAGCCGGTGTCGTACGATTCAATCTTAGTCCTGAATTGACGCTTTGCCTGTTTGATGGTTCGTCGGACGGCATAGCGGGATTTCTTATAAGCTTCCCGCTCCTTGAAAGCAGCAGCTCTACCCTTTAGCTCAGTGCGGATGTTGCCTGAAATCCATGGATTCTGGTTGGGGTATGTACGTACGTACACGTCACTGTGGGGATGATGTCATTGATGCACTTATTGATGAAACTAGTGACTGATATGGTGTACTCCTCAATACCATCGGAAGAATCCCGGAACATATTCCAATTTGTGCTAGCAAAACAGTCCTGTAGCTTAGCAGCTGCTTCATCTGACCACGTTTTTATTGACAGAGTCACTGGTGCTTCCTGCTTTAGTTTTTGGTTGTAAGTAGGAATCAGGAGTAATTATGGTCAGATTTGCCAAATGGAGGGTGAGGGAGAGCTTTGTAGGTGTCTCTGTGTGTGGAGTAAAGGTGGTCTAGAGTTTTTTTCCCTCTGGTTGCACATTTAACATGCTAATAGAAATAACGTAAAATGGATTTAAGTTTTCCTGCATTAAAGTCCCCGGGTACTAGGAGCGCCGCCTCTGGATGAGCGTCTTCCTATTTGCTTATGGAGGTATTCAGCTTATTGAGTGCGGTCTTAGTGCCAGCATTGGTTTGTGGTGGTAAATAGATAGCCATGAAGAATATAGATGAAAACTCTCTTGGTAAATAGTGTGGTCTACAGCTTATCATGAGATTCTCTAACTCAGGCGAGCAAAACCTTGAGACTTACTTAGATTTCATGCACAAGCTGTTGTTTACAATTACACATAGACCGCCACCCCTTGTCTTACCAGAGGCTGCTGTTCTATCCTGCCGACAGAGTGTACAGTGAAAAGAAAAAGTATTTGAACCCTTTGGAAATACCTGGATTTCCTCATAAATTTGATCTGTACTTCATCTAGGTCACAACAATTAACAAACACCGTTTGCTTAAACTAATAACACACAAACAAGTGTACGTTTTCATGTCTTTATTGAACACACCGTGTAAACATTCACAGTGCAGGGTGGGAAAGGATCGATGGTAAAGGCAGATTACCCACTCGCCGTCGGATCCTTACAAGGCACCCAGACCTACGTCCCCGATATCTCTGTCTCTTTCTTCTGCAAATGCTGGGGATGAGGACCTTGTCGGGTGTCTGGAGTAAATCCTTCGCGTCCGACTCGAACCCATAAGAAAATATATTATTCCAGTACGGGGTGAGTAATCGCTGTCCTGATATCTAGAAGCTCTTTTCGGTCATAACCGACGGTGGCAGTAACATGGTGTACAAAATAAGTTACAAATAACGAGAAAAAACACACACAATAGCACACTTGGTCAGGGGACCGTAAAACGGCAGCCATCTCCTCCGGTGCCATTATGTTCACAGACCCAGCAAAGTTGCAGTTCTTGACACAAACCGGGGCGCCTGGAACCTACTAACATACCCCGTTCAAAGGCACTTAAATCTTTTGTCTTGCTCAATTACCCTCTGAATTGCACACATACACAATCCATGTCTCAATTGTCACAAGGCTTAAAAATCCTTCTTTAACCTGTCTCCTCACCTTCATCTACACTGATTGAAGTGGCTTTAATACTGATTGAAGTGGATTTTCTTAATGTTTTGTATACTCAGTGTATATCAACCATTGTTATTAACTGGCAAATATTATGTCAATATATTTGTCACTTTAAACATCATGCTGACCTCAAACTGTTAAATGGGTCTGTGAATGAGACTAAAAGTGATTGCTACAGAATGTATTCTACTATTAGGCCAGACAAAATTGATTCACTGTTTATCGGATTTTCCCCCCAGAAAAGTGAGGTGAGCGAGCAAAAAAATACAAATAAAAATAATAAGGTGGATAAGGAATAACAACTTTACCACCTTGTTCTAGGCTATATGGACATGAACAATCGGCAAAATATTCAATTTCAGACTGATTTTCAGATTATTATTAATACACAAATGAACATTAATGAACATGATTCAAACAGGATGTATAATAGAATGCAATATTCTATCATAGGAAAAAAAGTCATGTATAAATGTATTATCAGTTCATTAATCTACTAAATTGTATAGTCTAACAAATTCAAGAATGATTAACAAGAAATAAATTGTAATCAAATTAAAATGATGCATGAGCTTATTACCTGCATGCATCTCTATAGACTAGGCATTAACAAAATACTCATACAAATACGATTAGGCCTCTCATAGACTAGTAGGCCTTGTAGAAAGAGGGTCAATCAAGTTAGGTCTGCCAAATTAATGTAGCAGTGGAAAAAAATACATAAATCCAGCCATAGAGTATAACCTTTCATCACAATTTTTTTTTAAATAACATGCACAATTAGAAGCATCAATCTATATAGAGCAAGCCGACTCAATTCGAGCCCAGTAACTTTGCTCACCGCATCCTTCGATTGTCTCGTCTGGCTGCCACGAAAAGCCCCCACCTGCTGATCTGCACGAAGTGTGTGCGTGCCACTGGCGATGTACTTTGCTGGACAAGCTAGCGTTTCTCCGCGGTGCATCATCACTTCAAACGCATTCCGTCGTGGTGTTATCGGTTGGCCTATTACTACTGGTAGTACCGGTAAAATGTAAGTTATGAATCGCAAATCACCATACAGCTGACACACTTCGATTTCATCAATCATTTTGACTTCAATTTGGTTGTACAAAATACTATCAGTTTACACTGCGTTTTTGCTGATGAATGCCCTAATCTCTGACAAGTCCAGATGTTTGTTTCGTTTATGAATCGCTTCAAATATATCTGAAAATGATGCAATAACCATACATTTTACCGACTGTTTGTTTATAATGAGGGACGTCCCACGTTTAACCTGGACACATAGGAATTTGCGCCGGCTTCAGCCATGACTGCATGAGAGAATTGAAACATCTGCACGTCGCCTGCAGGTGCCAGCTTGTGTGTTTCACTGTCCAAACTGAGGCTCGAACATGATTTGAGCGCGTGATCTGAGGCTGTTTGGGTTCTTGGGCGTCAACTTGGGAAAGCCTCAAGGGAGAGCGGACAGTGCATTATAAACAAAGAGCCGCATGTATTGGCCAAAAAAGAACACATCTGATTTTTTTTTTTTCGGGGTGTGGAGAAAAGTGAGGCGGGGCATCCGTTAAACAGTAATTCAACTTTGTCCCGGCCTTAAAACGCTTTGTTTGCTATTTAAACATGCAGCATAATAAGAAACTGAAGCCGAAACGTAATCACCCTTGTCCAGTGATTTAGATTGTTGGTTTTGTGAAAGTCTTTGCAGGGGTAGTTAGAGACAGCGAGCTCGCCTCCTTCATTTAACACACAATGAAACTCGTTCTCGCTATATGGCGAGGTAATTGAGCGATGAATTACTTTTTTCATGGGCAACACACAATGGCACTGATTCTGGTGTAGTTATTATCTCCCATTCTGGTCGTAATTCATCCCTCTAATGACAACCCAAAGGAAAATGTACAGTCTTCTCCTTTCATTAGACCTGTAAAAACAAACCACTCTTATCTAAGGGGAAAATGCAATGTATTTTGAGTTTCATATTTCCAACCCCTTTTGCATGGGGGCTTTACATGTTTTCCTGATGAAAGTATGAGTTTGAAGGCCTATGAGGTGCCTTTTCATTTTATGGAGTCAAGTCTTGGGAGTTTGACTTTTGTACATTGTTGTTCCCCCGGGAAAGGAAATAAATTAGTTTTACATTGAAAGTAATGCAATTAGCCTCTGCCAGACATAGATCTCCCAAAGTTGATTATATCAGCAATAATTGAGTAGATGTCTCTACCTAAAATTACATTATAATAGCAAAGAGCAGGGAGAATAAGTGTGGAAGGAGGATATAAAAAATATATAGGGAGATTGAATGAGAGGGAGAGTATTACATGTGTAGGAGGGCGGGCTCATTGTAATAGCTGGAATGGAATAAATGGACAGTTATCAAACATTTGGAAACCACATTTGATTGTTCCATTTATTCCATTCCAGCCATTACAATGAGCCCGTCCTCCTATAGCTCCCCCCACCAGCCTCCTCTGAAGTATATGTAACAGTGTTTCAGTGAAGAACAAACAGGCGTCAAGTCAACAAGAAAAAGAGGACAATCTTTATTTCAAACCAGTAATAAAGTGTGACAATCTCAATTCAAACCCAATGAGTGGAGTTTGGCAGAGAATGGTAGGCAACTACAATGACCAGAATGCAAGGCAAGGGCATGTTGGTTTCCATAGTGCAATTTCACAGTTGTCTTCTGAAAACCAAGATTAGTACTTGGGTTCGGGTGCCTAATATTGTCAACTAAACGCTAGTTAAACGCAAGCACAATAGACGGGTTAGCTGACGTCACGAAAACGATGCGCGTGCTTCAATGGGGCAGAGGGCCGTGTGTTGTGATTCTGGATGGCCAGATAGCTAGCAACAATGACAAGAAGCTGCCATGTGGGGAATCATAGGTAGCAAGTTTTTATCTTGTTCTTGATACCATGTCTTGTTTTTGAGGTGCTTTGACTGTAGTCATGTCTATGCTAATATGGCTCAAATTTGCTAGCCAACTAACAACTGTAACGATCTATTTGAGATAAGTGCTCATTGTGCAAATGTATTGTTTTCGATAAACATTGGAGACTAAATATATAACATTTTGTCATCAATCTAACACAATCTGTTTTGCCCTATAGTTCCGCACATTTCGGTTTTGTTTCTAAACTATCAACACTTCTATGAAAACCGCTAAAGAAAAGTAACAATTGTTATGTAATATAACAGTTTTACTGGGTAACTTAACGAGAGAGCTGGAGATCACGTTTTTCGTAATACTTATTTGACCTTGATCTAACATTTCACAAACATCAGTATGCCATGTATCCGTAAGACAAACCGTTGCAGTAGTTGATCTGGCATTGTTCATCAACCGCAGGTCATATCAAATACATTGTTTATGTCATGCAATGCTTATGTAGGACTAAGAATATAAACGACAGTGTACCCCTTTAAACGCCACATGACCCTTTTATTGCAATGTACTGTCATTAAGTACTGTAAAAACTCCCAACAGGTTTTTGTCAGTGCATTGAGTAAACTCACACTGAATTGTATTGTAATCTCAGTGCATTTGGATGCAATCTGATACCATTTCCTACCAGAACTAGTGATGGACAACAGGTGGTGAAGATCTTTCAGAGGAGAGCAAAGAGCCACCATTTTTGGATCTGATCAGCCATTGTCTTCAAGTGTATTACCATTCCATGTTTGCATCCGAAATGGCACCCAATTCCCTATATAGTGCACTACTTTTGGCCAGGCTGGTCAAAAGTAGTGCACTATATAGGGAATAGGGTGCCATTTCGGATGCACAAACCCACATTGATGTCATTAAGCCTGTCTCCCATTACATTAACCATTGGCCATCTAAAATAGAGAAAAAAACAACTTACTGTACAGTGTGTCTATTTAAAACTACAGCAGGGTAAATAAGCCAGACATCCCTTCAACCTTACATTATCCAGATTGTGGGCTCTACCTATGTAATTGTTTGCATCATTTCCACTGTTGTACACTGTTCTATGAATAAGTGTCTGGAGTTACAAACGTGAGATTCCATTTGAAATGTATGAGTATTCATTTTATGGCAACTTTTCCTTCATGGGCACTTCCTCTGCAGTCGACTATGGGTGAATTGCAACATTCAGCGGGGGGGGGGGGGGGGGGATATTTTAATCAAAAGCTTTGAAATGGGAATACTAAATTCCATCAGAACAAAGTGTATAAATCAATATCAAATATTTCAGTGCCTATGGACACGGGAAAAATGGGTTACCTTTTTACCACATTACCAATGGGTCACATTTTTTAAAGCACAAATGCTACCTGATTCAAAGTATGGAATGACCCTGTGTAGTGGTTGTTTAAGAAACGATAATAATACATTTAGCTAAAATGTGGCTTATTTCCTTCCTTTCTTCTCTGCAACACTTATCAATGACTAATCTTTGTAATTCCATTTCAAAAAGGCTAATTTAATAAAGGACATGATTTTTTTAGTGCGTTGCCTAGCGGCTGACCTAACTGACTAATAAGATTCAATAGCAATAAAAAACAGTCTGCGAAAAGAAAACAGTAGGGCAGGGGGGGAAAAGGATGATAAAGATGAAAAATATATATAAAACAACACATTGTTGATATGTGTCTGAGTTCCATGTTGCTGTATGTCACTAGGCCGGTTCCTCCGCCTCCACTACCCTTGGCATTAATCTGCTTTCTTGTCGTCTGGGTTCTTCTCCTGCTCCTCCTCTTCCTCATTCTCTCCGTCCTCCTCGGGGCCCTCCAGCTCTCCGGAGGCCTGCCGAGGCTCGTCCTCCTCTTCGTCCTCCTCCTCGTCGTCCTCCCTCTTCATGAGCTCCATGTCCTCCTGGCCATCGTCTGACTCGGCTGTGCAGATGCCATAGCACATCAGGCTGATCACGCCCAGCGGCAGACCAAACAGGAAACAGCCCAGCACTGGGGAGCTGCGAAACACAGACTGAGAGGAGGGAGGGGTGATCGGGGGAAAAAAGGAAGAGATTGAGAGATTGGCAGAGATGGAGAGAAAGAGAGAGGAGGTTTGGCAGTGGTGGACAGAAGGTAGGGTGGAACAGTGGAAAGAGTAAAATATATTTATGCTGTTAGATTCTGGGTTAAACTTGGAACATTGCTATCCTAGAGACATGATACATCAGAAGTAAGACTATGGTATCTGAGGGGTGATAGACTGGTTTTTACATCAGAAGTTAATGGTTATCTGTAGGAGCCAGATGGCTTTGGAATGTGCTGGGTAGCTGGGAGGCAGTCACATGATTGCTATGGGTGGAGATCTTTGGGTTAGGCATCAAGGGGTTTGAGGTCAGGTCAGATCACCTTACGGGAGAAGGAATGGTTTATTACCCCATCACTTTGACTTCCTGTCGAACCATAAAATATGTAAGGATTGGAGAGAAGGAGGAGTGCCTAAATTGTATATATACTTGTGGTGGCGGAAACATGTTTTGTCTAATTCAGCTGTATTGATCCTCTGGGAAGAATTAAACTTGGTTAAGCTTTCATAGCGTCCGTTGAGTTTTTTACTCTGATAATTAGATCCTAACAATGCCCTCTATAAGCCCAAACCATAAACACATATTCAATGCCAAACATATCATTACCTAACATGCACTATTTATGCTTGCCTGGCTCAGTTTTCCCTTCTAAACCAAGCTAAACGACCCTCAGTCACACACGCAACCCCAGGAACCTCAAATATGACTCTGTATAATTTGCCCTCTTTGCTCAGCGTTCCCTTATAAACCAACCTAAATTAGCCTCACCTACAGGCACAGATGAGCTCAGGGCACTACTCCAGTGACGCACAATGTCTTCCTCTAAAATATAGATGAGTGGCAGTGAATCATTGGGCCTTAATAGAGCGGGTTGCAGGGGAGACAATGTGCCGAGAGGCAAGACATTCAGTCAAAGGCTGCTGTCATCCAGGAAGGAAAGGAAGAGAAATCCTGCCGACAACGCCAGGGGAAGAAGAGGGATGGTAATTGCCAGGCGTGTGTAATGCTAAAGATGGGTGTGCTTTGCTAACTCATGCAGCATCATGAGTCATTGGGTCTAATGCGGACCATTGCTTCCTTGCAGTGATGTGTGTTTGTGTGCACTCCGAGGGAAAGGTGATGGCTGCTTGCTCATCTCGTTCACTGAGTGACCAAGGCTAGCAGGGGCACTACTCAAAAGAAACAACTGAGTGCTTCACAATAAAAAATTATGACATTCAGACTGAAAAAAATAACGAAATCCTTCTTTCCCATTACAGATTTTAGTGGGGCATGCTTGAACTTCACACAAAAAAACAACTGTGAAAATTCTATAAAACATTTCAAAAAGGTAATTTTTGTCAAAAAAAACAACAATGATTTCCCTTTTCCCCCCCCGGTGACCATTTTCCATCAATTTATTTTTCCTGCCAGATTAGCATTTTTCTAAATCTAATCTATCATTTTCTTTTCCATTTGAGGGCACCTTTAAGGTTTATTCTTGGATCGGGTATCGTCTACTTTCTGAATAGCATTACGCTACTACATCCCATTTTCATTCATATCACACAGTCAGCCAAATAAACACTAGTCCTCCCTGTTACGAAACCAACTAGCTAGCCTACTGACTTCACTACACTCGCTAAGTCTAGGGGTCCTAGGCCTAGCTATAACCTGATTTGATGTGTGCGGACCGTGATGTATGCATCTGCCCAGGAGACAGCAACCTTACTTGGGTCCAGGGCTAGCTCAGTCTTGACTCCTTTGTCGGCCAGCTCAAACAAGTTATGGATGTTCAAAGTGGTGACAAAAAAATATAAAAAGAAACTACAAAAAGGCATGCCCAAAAAATAACGATTCAAACCAAAGGCCCAAATGGCCCTCAAACTGCAGCAGCCTCACGGCTATGCAAGCTGCCACACTGACTGATTACCCACACCTGTGCACAATCAACACTTAACAAAACTTCCTGGCAGAGCACAACACCTGACTCAGTTGGTGCTGTCACCTGGGGATGGAGTGTGAAAGTGGTAGTGTAGTGTCTAATTGTACTATAAGAACAGCTCCAACAGTTCAAAGAAAGATTTATTTATCCCTTCCCTCTCTTTCTGTCATCTTTTCTCTCTGTCACAGTTGCAACTTCCTTTTTCAATACACCACTCCTCTTCTATTGACGAGTCATCTCCTCGTGATACTGGTAACTATCAGGGGAATAATAGTGGGCCTTAAGACACATACTAGGGGTGCACGATATATCGGTGAACATATCGGAATCGGACAATATTAGCTAAAAATGCCAACATTGGTATCGGCCCAAGTCTAGTTAAACCGATGTCAAAGCTGACGTGCATACCTATATAACATAGGTACATGACGTAATGCAAGCATTTCGCTACACTCGCATTAACATCTGCTAACCATGTGTATGTGACAAATTAAATTTGATAATGACGCCACGTAAAATGTTGCGCTACACGTGCAACACAGCATTCCTAAACTAGCCCACAATGTATGATGTGTGGATCGAGCAGTCAACAAGTCAGCAGTCATTTGAAAGAGTAACAAAATTTCAGCGAGACAAATCAAAGGCGAAATCCATTAAAGCCGAGATAATGGAATTCATTGCCCTTGACAATCAACCGTTCTTTGTCATGGGTGATGTTGCAACTGGTCGAGCACCGGTACACACTACCAAGTGCGCTATTTTTCAGATGTTGCCCTACCGGAGTTACACAGTAATAGCGTCACTGCTATTAACGTCACCACATACATACTATGGAACGCCGTTTGGGTCTTTGCGTGTGAAAAAAGATACAGTAGCACTGTCAACGCTGTACAAAAAAGCAAACCTCGGTCACGAACAATGTGTTTACAATACCGCATTGGTAATAAAGCATAATTTGTTCGACCGCATCTTCTGGGGTAGCTAGCTTTAGCTTGGTACCTAGCTAGCATCAATACAACCAGCCTGAAAACAATGACCAGAAGAACCTGCAGTAATTTTCATTATTCTTAGCAATGATTTAGGAATCCTTGTGAGTAAGTATTAGCTAGGTTGCCACTTGTTGTTCGCCTATTGAAATTGAACTTAATTTCCTGAAAATAACTAGCTAGTCAGCAACTTGAACCCTGTTCCCCAAAGCTAACGTTATAATCTGGCTAGTGAGGCTCGACCACACCGGGTTATGTATTGTGAAGCTAGCCACAATAAGGATTAGGCACAATAGTGGAATTTGCGGTTTGCCTTCAAAATAAAAGAATGTCATGAATGACAGTAATGCAAATGAATACAAATAGTAGAATTATGCCATACTTTCATTTTGAAGGCTAACTGCAAAGTCCACTATTGTGGCTATTCCTTATTGTGGCTAGCTTCACATAGATGCGTTCGCCCACCATTAATCAAATAAGAGCTGTCTTATGAATTAGGGTTATTTTAGATGATGACACCAAGTATATAGTTAGCCAGCTAAATATAGCTACTGACACAGATGTTGTGTTATTTGACACGTCAAATAGTGTTATTTGACGTGTATCTTTTTTGACACGCAAAGACCCAAACGGCGTTCCATAGAAATCCTGGTTGAGAATGAAACGACTGAACAAATGAACAACGAAACAGCACAGCAAGTAAGTGAAAGAAATAGGTTTTGTGTGTCCATGTGTGTGTGTGTTAAGTATTTAACTGTACTAGAATGCTTAAAATGCCGATAAAATTGTAAATATCGGTTATCGGCATCAGGTTTCTTGGCAAAGAAAATACTGGATATCGGTATCGGCCAAAAATATCATATCACTAACACATACTGTAGCTAGCTACACAGGATATTGTACAGAGAGCTGTTTCCTTCCATATTCTACTTGTTATTCAGAAAATATAATGAGAAATATTATTCAAATGAAAAACGGCAACCAAATGTTGTTTTTTCTTAATTGTTTTGATAGAGACATCACGACAGCATACATTTAACCTGTGCTGCACACATGGCCAATTTATCCTCCCTCAATCATCTTGTTTTCCCATTTCCCCTTGCTATTTGGCTAATGCTGATTGTGCCCAGCCACTCACCATAATGGTGGACTTGGCGTCGAAGGCCACTCGTTTGACCCTCTGGAACATGCCGTCTCCTCCCTGGGCCTGAGGGGAAACACACAGACAGAGGATGTGGTGTTATAGTGGAGCACTGGGGAGACTGGAATGTGAGTGAGAGAGAGAGAGAGACATCAGCCTGCCAGCGCTTCCTCATTAGAGTCTTTGACAGCATAGCAGCCATGAGGTGAGCTGGCTGGGCTGGCACGAGCCTGGGGAACAGAACAGGGTTCTCACTATCCACTGCTGTTTACTTGGTGGGGTTTTGGTTTGTTTTGCCAGGCGAAAAATAACACTGCTGAACGCTCTGGGAAAGAGAAGGACTTCCGTTGTGTTTGGATTACGGTTTAATTCATCTGTGACTTTATAATAAACAAGAGGGGGAAAGGATGTCACTTTTTCCAGCTGCCATTTAGTGGATTCAATGATGTATAGAAACCCCTGATTGCTGATGCTATGTATTGGCCATAGAGCGGCTTTAAAGCCACCGGTTGGCCATATTGGCACTCCCCAGTAGGAGCAGTACTCCATAGGAATTAATGGAATCCTACAGTATTTAAATGACATGTTTCAACGACAAAATTACATGTCTTTAAGTATTTGGTTGTTGTAGTGGGGATAGTTACATAAGTCATCTCTAAATATTATACTTTAAGGAATTAAAAAATATATTTTCATTTTTTATATGTATGTTTAGCTCACATAATATAATTTAAAAGTATGCATTAAGGTGTCTCTAATAGAATGAATAGGGGGGAAAAATTAATAAATGCATTTCTATAGCTTCCAAACGATTTTTTTTACAACAGTGGGGGGGTGCCAAGATGGAGGCATGGTGGCTTCAACACAGCACCCCCATATGTCATCTAGTGTACATATAAATCATTGAGTGGAGTATATTATAATGCCAAATACTGATACTGGAATATATTATATGCCAAATACTGACACTGTAAATAAATATTTAGGAGCCAGAGTAATGGCAGAAAGGCTATGTAGAAGAAAAACGATGTAACATAAATGTCAATCGCAATAAAGGATATTGCCAAAGAGTCCATCCAGTCTCATTGGAATTCCCTGGATAAATAAAGACTAAACAAAGCCTGGACCGCTGCACAAACAATTTGAGCTTTTTGTTGCAGTTAGAATGGTCAAATAAATAGGGGAAGGGAAAAGAAAACCAGCTGGAGCCAAAATGGCGGAGGGGAGTCAGAAGAGTGGAGTTGTGGACCTGAGCGGAACCGTCTAGAACACTGTTGATGAAGTGAACCAGCTGCTCCAGGGTCTCCACGGGCTCGCTGGGCAGGAAGTACTGCTCATTAGACGTGTTGAGGATGATGATGGACGGCACCGACACCTCTCTGTGGGGGAGAGAGGAAGAGGAGATTATCACTCTAAAAAAGGTCACAGAGATATGGCAGATAACCAATTCAGAAGATAAACTATGCAGCAAAATGTCAATCTCAATAAAGGATGATTGCAATCGTTCGACTGCAATCATTTTAGCAGTGGAAGGATTGAGGTACAGGCAGGTGGGAGAAATAGATTGGAGGGTTGGAGCAGGGATTGAATCCCTGTCTATGGTCAGGAGAGCACTATAAGCCTGGAGCATTAGCACTAGACCACGGATCACATGCGCCGAATACAACAGGTGACTGTGATTACAGGGCTACAGTAGGCAGGAGGCCTTTGGCCAGTGGGAGGTCAGGGGTGAGCGCTCTCTATTTCAAGCACACTCACTACCTCTATCAAATCAAATCCCATTTTGTTTGTCACATGCGCTAAATACAACAGATGTACAGTCGTGGCCAAAAGTTTTGAGAATGACACAAATATAAATTTTCACAAAGTTTGCTGCTTCAGTGTCTTTAGATATTTTTGTCAGATGTTACTATGGAATACTGAAGTATAATTACAAGCATTTCATAAGTGACAAAGGCTTTTATTGACAATTACATGAAGTTGATGCAAAGAGTCAATATTTGCAGTGTTGACCCTTCTTTTTCAAGACATGCAATCCGCCCTGGCATGCTGTCAATTAACTTCTGGGCCACATTCTGACTGATGGCAGCCCATTCTTGTATAATGAATGCTTATAGTTTGTCAGAATTTGTGGGGTTTTGTTTGTCCACCCGCCTCTTGAGGATTGACCACAAGTTCTCAATGGGATTAAGGACTGGGGAGTTTCCTGGCCATGGACCCAAAATATCGATGTTTTGTTCCCCGAGCCACTTAGTTATCACTTTTGCCTTATGGCAAGGTGTTCCATCATGCTGGAAAAGGCATTGTTCGTCACCAAACTGTTCCTGGATGGTTGGGAGAAGTTGCTCTCGGAGGATGTGTTGGTACCATTCTTTATTCATGGCTGTGTTCTTCGGCAAAATTGTGAGTGAGCCCACTCCCTTGGCTGAGAAGCAACCCCACAAATGAATGGTCTCAGGATGCTTTACTGTTGGCATGACAAAGGACTGATGGTAGCGCTCACCTTGTCTTCTCCGGACTAGCTTTTTTCCGGATGCCCCAAACAATCGGAAAGGGGACTCATCAGAGAAAATGACTTTACCCCAGTCCTCAGCCGTCCAATCCCTGTACCTTTTGCAGAATATCAGTCTGTCCCTGATATTTTTCCTGGAGAGAAGTGGCTTCTTTGCTGCCCTTCTTGACACCATCCTCCAAAAGTCTTCGCCTCACTGTGCGTGCAGATGCACTCACACCTGCCTGCTGCCATTCCTGAGCAAGCTCTGTACTGGTGGTGCCACGATCCTGCAGCTGAATCAACTTTAGGAGACGGTCCTGGCGCTTGCTGGACTTTCTTGGGCGCCCTGAAGCCTTCTTCACAACAATTGAACAGCTCTCCTTGAAGTTCTTGATGATCCGATAAATGGTTGATTTAGGTGCAATCTACTGGCAGCAATATCCTTGCATGTGAAGCCCTTTTTGTGCAAAGCAATGATGACGGCACGTGTTTCCTTGCAGGCAACCATGGTTGACAGAGGAAGAACAATGATTCCAAGCACCACCCTCCTTTTGAAGCTTTCAGTCTGTTATTTGAACTCAATTAGCATGACAGAGTGATCTCCAGCCTTGTCCTCGTCAACACTCACACCTGTGTTAACGAGAGAATCACTGACATGATGTCAGCTGGTCCTTTTGTGGCAGGGCTGAAATGCAGTGGAAATGTTTTTTGGGGATTCAGTTAATTTGCATGGCAAAGAGGGACTTTGCAATTAATTGCAATTCACCTGATCGCTATTCATAACATTCTGGAGTATATGCAAATTGCCATCATACAAATTGAGGAAGCAGACTTTGTGAAAATTAATATTTGTGCCATTCTCAAAACTTTTGGCCACGACTGTAGACCTTAACGTGAAATGCTTACTTACATCAATAACCAACAATGCAGTTTTAAGAAAATATTTACTAACTAAACTAAAGTAAAACATTAAATACGAGAAGTAACACAAAATAACTATAATGCGACTATGTACAGGGGGTACGGGTACCGAGTCAATGTGCGGGGGTACAGAGTAGTCAAGGTAATTTGTACATGTAGGTATGGGTAAAGTGACTATGGATAGACAAACAGCGAGTAGCAGCAGTGTAAAAACAAATTGTTCTGCAGTCTTATGGCTTGGGGGTAGAAGCTGTTAAGGAGCCTTTTGGACCTAGACTTGGCGCTCCGGTACCGCTTGCCGTGCAGTAGCAGAGAAAACAGTTCATGACTTCAGTGACTGGAGTCTTTGACAATTTTTTGGGCCTTCCTCTGACACCGCCTAGTATATAGGTCCTGGATGGCAGGAAGCTTGGCCCCAGTGATGTACTGGGCCGTATGCACTACCCTCTGTAGTGCCTTGCGGTCTGAGGCTGAGCAGTTGCCATACCAGGCGGTGATGCAACCAGTCAGGATGCCCTCGATGGTGCAGCTGTAGAACTTTTTGAGAATCTGGGGACCCATGCCAAATATTTTCAGTCTCCTGAGGGGGAAAAGGCATTGTCGTGCCCTCTTCACGACTTTCTTGGTGTGTTTGGACCATGATAGTGTGTTGGTGATGTGGACACCAAGGAATTTGAAACTCTCGATCCGCTCCACTACAGCCCCGTCGATCTGAATGGGGGGCGTGTTCGGCCCTCCTTTTCCTGTAGTCCACAATCATCTTGCTCGTATTGAGGGAGAGGTTGTTGTCCTGGCACCACACTGCCAGGTCTCTGACCTCCTCCCTATAGGCTGTCTCATTGTTGTCGGTGGTTATGTCGTCAACAAACTTAATGATGGTGTTGGAATCGTGCTTGGCCACGCAGTAGTGGGTGAACAGGGAGTACAGGAGGGGACTGAGCACACATCCCTGATGGGCCCCCATGTTGAGGATCAGTGTGGCAGATGTGTTGTTGCCTATCCTTACCACCTAGGGTCGGCCCGCCAGGAAATGCAGGATCCAGTTGCAGAGGGAGGTGTTTAGTCCCACGGTCCTTAGCTTAGTGATGAGCTTTGTGGGCACGATGGTGTTGAACGCATATCAACCATGATGCCAATTAAATAGTAGATTATAGTGTAAGAAGCACAAGAAACAAAAATAACAAAGAAGCTTTACAGTCAAGATGGGATACACAGCTCTTTTCGATGCGGCTCTACTTTTCCTGAGGGCATTGGTATTTGGTATGGATGAAAGGCAATGCGATGCAGAGTTTTTGGAGTGTCATCTTGATCTTTATGCAAACAGTGTGCGACTCTGGCGGCATCATGGGGCCACAGTTAAAGGAACCTTTACAAATTAGCTGACAACTGAATCAGAGGGAGTCTAGCACTGGGTGGCCACACAGCTGAGGTGACATATACAGTGTCACACAGACACACAGTGTAACCCAGAAGATCAGACACAACTGCACAGCTCAACTGAGAGAAGGCACACGTATAGATAGATACAATGTACACGTGCGTGCACACACACACACAACTACACAGACCAGCTGAGATAAAGCATGTTGTGCATCACTGTGCACACCGCAGCTGAGCTTAGGCACACAAGCTGCGCACACACACTAGCTTTGTAGACAGCCCTCCACTACACCACCATTAGGCTGAGATCTGGAGCTGTGCACACACACACACAACCCCCCCCCCATCCACAAACCCTACGTGAGTACTCCATCTGACATTCAGCCGAGAACCAACAGATGGCAGACATTTTGAATCAACATGGATTAGCCCATTCACCTTTCAGAGAGCAGACTGCTGGGGCTTTTCAGCAGCACTTCCACTCTCACTCTGCCTGCTTTGCCCATGCATATTGCAGAATGGCTCTCAGTCATAGCAACGGCCATTACGGAGAGTGCGAGAGTCGCCACGGCTCTGGCTCCTCCAGGTTTCCACCCAAACACAATGCAATGAATGCATACCATATGCCCGGCTGTGATGTTGCAGCGGCATTGCTACGTCGCTAATCCTATACTCAAACAGACGGGCAGAAACACTAAAACCAGCCTCAGACGTTAAACTACATGGGACTAGGGAGTGTGTGTGCTTGCATGCGCGCACGTGTGTGTGTGTGTGTGCACGTGTGTGTGTCTGCCAGATACGACTGGGCGCTTCTCGCTGCCAGAGAAGGAGCCCAGTAATCTGTGTGATGAAGGAGGGGAGGATAAAAGGCCATCAGATTTATTTCCCTGGCCTTCCTAAGGGAGCGGGATTAGTGGCCATTGACAGGCCGGGATTTTATTCCTCAAAGGAGGCCAATTAATCCTGGGCAAACTCGGTCCGGGGCCGTCCAAAAGAATCACAGACACACACAAGCAAGCACATATATACACAAGCATGCAAACAGTTGTGTAATCACTACCCACCCTATACACATTTTAATATGTATGTCTATTATAATCCCCCATCACAGTGTCAGCATTACACACAGACACACAGTGTACTTTGATCACAGACATATTCACAGTAACACATTTGCTGTCATCACAAACACACTCTGTAAACCCCTGGTGTGATTAAAAGAGCATGTTTACTGTAATCTCCCTCACACAAACAATAACATTCCGAGGTATTTAACCCCCCCCTCCACATACACTAGGGTTGTCATGATGCTAATATCGCAATTCATCCGAAATACCGTGTTAAGGAAACAAAACATGAAGCAGACTTGTTTTTGGGGGAAAACAGTCATAATGTTGAAAAAATATATATTTTACAGAAAGTCATTTTTTCAAGGACCATCGAGTTTAGTCTGCTCCATGTTTTCTTTTTTGCCATGGAAAATCTGGTATCACGACAACCCTAACCAAACAACACGTTTTGGTCACGCTCATATTAAAAAAGACTAACCAGGTGAATCCAAACGAAAGCTATGATCCCTTATTGATGTCACCACTTCAATCAGTGTAGATGAAGGGGAGGAGACAGGTTAAAGAAGGATTTTTAAGCCTTGAGACAATTGAGGCATGGATTGTGTATGTGTGCCATTCAGAGGGTGAATGGCCAAGACAAAAATATGTAAGTAACTTTGAACAGGGTATGGTAGTAGTTGCCAGGCACACTGTTTTGTGTCAAGAACTGCAACACTGATGTGTTTTTGACATAGTTTTCTGTGTGTATCAAGAATGGTTCAGCACCTAAAGGACATCCAGCCAACTTGACCCAACTGTGGGAAGCATTGGAGTCAACATGGGCCAGCATCCCTGTGGAAAGCTTTTAATACCTTGTATAGTCTACGCCCCTATGAATTGAGGCTGTTCTGAGGGCAAAGGGGGATGCAACTCAATATTAGGAAGGTGTTCCTAATGTTTGGTATACTCCTTGTATTATGTATGTATGCATGGTTGCATGCATACATTACACACACACACACACACACACACACACACACACACACACACACACACACACACACACACACACACACACACACTATGTCCTGTGCCCCCGCTGCCCCGCTGTGATCCTGCTGGCCCTGCCAGGCTTGGCGGTCCGGGCTAATTAACAGTGTGGTGGTGTCAGAACAGCAGCAGCACAGGCCTCTCAGAGCATGACACCACACCACGCAGCAGCGAGCCCTGTCACGCAGCTCCATACCAGGGCTTACTGCATCATTAGCACAGCTCTCCCTCCGACAGCCATTAAAGCACAGGCCCAATAAGACTCTAATCCACCAGCTTCATAGGACTCGTGTATTCTCCCCTTCTCCACGGCGGTATCTATACAAGGTAAACCTGGCAGGGAGCTAGCATTAGTGATGGGGGGAAAAATAAAAAGATACAGTTACATATCGGGATATTATTTTTTCAATATATTGTATCGTTTTGACAATGTCGCAATATTTTTGCGCTAGTTGGCTGTACCTGCACCAAAAAGGCAGTATTTTTCCTTCAAAGCTTGTTCTCGATCTTCTTTTTAAATAGGTAGCCATTTTGTTTTTAGCACTTTTATTTCCCTGACTGATCAAAACTCATTCTCATGGCTCTCTCTTGTCCCTCTGCAGCAGACATATGGTAAGCAATATGTTTGGAACATCGAATCGCACTAAAATCACAGTATCGAATCGCAATACATATAGAATCGTAATACATATCGTATCAGCACCTAGGTATCATGGTAATTCTGACAATTCCCAGCCCACTAAAAGCAAATAACGGTCAGTCCCGGGTAATTGACAGATCCAACAGAGTGCATTTTAATAGCGGAGGCAGACTTTAAATTGCGGTTTTATGGAGTCTGACAGTGTGAGGTTACTGCGGTAGCCTAGGAAACCTGAGAAGGGAGTAGGGGGAAGAGAGGAGGAGGCAGTAGAAGGGAGGAAGAGACAGGAAGGTGGTGGTAGAAGAACGGGGTGGTAGAGGAGAGGAGGAGAGGAAGTACAGAAGAGGAGGTAAAGAAGCAGAGAGATGGAGGAGAAAAAGGAGGAGACGCTCACCCCATAATGAGGCTGTTGATGTAGTCGTTTCCATCCATGTGGCCAAACTGGAAGTCTCTGGGGAGATAGAACAAGACAAGCAACAAAGTGAGACACAACATGCATACAAACAAGCTCATTTATGACAAACAACTCATCATAAGACCAACAAAATGAAAGGAGACCAACTCATATAAGCATTGCTATCCTATCAAGAGTCATAACACAAGACCTAGCTTCCTATGAAGACTGAACCAAGGACTCCCTTCTCTCGCCAATGGCACGTAATAGCAAAATAACACAAAATTCCCATCTTCTTTTCAAAAAAGTATCGGATGATTTACCTAAAAACGGTAAGGCAGAGGAAAGAAGAATTCCATTTGTATCTCGTTGTGTTGTTCTGTGTTGGCGCATGCCATTTCTATCTCATTGTGTTGTTCTGTGTTGGCGCCTGTGTGATGCATTGTGGGAAGAAAGCAGGCGATAGGGATGGAAGGGGACTGCCGCAGAAGCCGGGGGAACTGGGAAGAACCCAGTCATTTGTACTGAGAGACGGATTAGGCCGCCTCAACATATATATTACATTCATATTGAATCATGGTTCCATCTGGAACACCTATCCCCTGGGTGCCAAACAATACTGCCGGTGCCAATATCAATGACATGTTTATGAAGACACTCAACTATTATTAAACTCGATCTAATCTGGTTAGGCTGAAGCTCAGTCAGATAATATTGGGCTAAAGACTGAGTACTTGAAGTGAGGCTTGTTGAATTCTTATTCTAAGATACCAAGCAATTGTGAGACATTACTCTTACCCAAGAGGAAGCTAGTTTATGGACTTCAATGAATGAATTCAGTGTGTGTGTGTGTGTGTGTGTGTGTGTGTGTGTGTGTGTGTGTGTGTGTGTGTGTGTGTGTGTGTGTGTGTGTGTGTGTGTGTGTGTGTGTGTGGATATATATGCCTGTGTGTGTGTACATGTGAGAGACTTTTGGAAGAATATATTATACACATTTTATGTGGTGAGCGTGTCTATAAATGTCAGTTCATCATAGCAATCACCATAGCTCTCCCCGCTCAACCGCATAAATATTGCTGTCTCCCTCCCGTTCCCCCTGTCTTCACCTCCCTCTACCTCCCTCCCACTCTCTTTTCAACTCCCTGCTGTGCAACAGACCCACAACGCTAACTCACAATCACTCAAATACACATATCCCCAAACCATAGCACACAGACACACACACCTAGCCAGCACCCAAACACACACAGAGAGAATCACACCACACACACAGACACGTCTCCTTGGGTAGTCTCCTCTCAGAGATTGCATTTATCGCTCTGTCACACTGTTGCGGATGGAGGGCGAGCTGAATGCCACAGTATTCATTACCGCCCTCACACACCGCCTCACTCATCCAAATGACATCTATCTGCATCAGTCGCCTGCCCTGCGTGTCTGCCTCAGTCTCCGTGTCTGCCTCAGTCTCCGTGTCTGCCCACCAGAAGGGGCACTAACAAGGGGGGTGTGACGTAATTACAACGAGCCATCTAGCATTTAGGTTGTGTCAAAACACTGGGCTATAATCTAACTGTGAATCAGGAGAGTGTGATGACTTCAAAAACAAGGCGCGATAGCGTGGCAGATAGTCTAACTGATGATAGGGATCTGTGAAATTCAATCAGCTCTAATGTGGCTGCCTGGAGAGGAGAAGAAACACTTTGATCATAGAGATTTTAGATAATAGCTCTTCATTTAGCTAGAGGGCCAGCACCGGTGAATTAACTAGTAAAGAGAAAGAGCAATATGGAGTGTGTGCCAAGTATGGTGAGATTCTGTACATTGACACTAATATGTATGACTATGTATGGGACGAGGGTCTGTACTGCAGTGAATGCATTTGATGTGTGTGTTCTTACGCATCAGCCTTATGAAATCCCATTTCGAGTTTGTCGCGAGGTAGATCACTTCTTAATTAAAGCAAAAGTAATCCATTGCACGTACCATTCTGTAATGTAGTGTTCCATTCACACTGGTGATAGTTTAATAAGGTATTCTTACAGGAGAACAAAGTCTCGTGAGGTAATAAGTTCCTCCAACTGTGCAGCGACTGACAGCTCCAGAGGAGCGCCTATTTTTGGTAAGCCTGACATTTTGCATAATTACCTCCCCACTGATACTGAATGAAACCAGACATGTCCTCAAAGAAGTACAGCTGGTTAGGCTGTCTCCCCACAGCGATCCCTTGTAATGTGTGTGTGTGTGTGTGTGTGTGTGTGTGTGTGTGTGTGTGTGTGTGTGTGTGTGTGTGTGTGTGTGTGTGTGTGTGTGTGTGTGTGTGTGTGTGTGTGTATGTGTGCGTGCGCGTACACTTGTTCTTCTATCCTCGTGGGGACCTGAAATCTCCAAATGTTCCCACAAGGATAGTAAAACAAGGACCATGAAGACAAAAGACTATTTTAAGTTTAGGGGTTAAGTTTAGAGTTAAAATTAGGGTTAGAATTAGGGGTTAGATTTAGGATTAGAGTTAGGGGTTAAGGTTAGGGATTAGAGAAAATAGGATTTTGAATGGAAATACATTTTAGGTCGGCCACAAGGACAGAAAAACGAAAGTTTGTGTGTGTGTGTGCTTATGAATATATGAATGGTCCATCTTCATCCAAACACTCTTACCTGTTAAAATGCTCCCTGTATTCCTTTGCCACTCTCTGAATCAGAGTCTTTAATCTAACAGACAAATCAAGAGGGAAAGGTACCACATTAGTTCACATCAGTCCATATCGTGACGCTCTTCCCACATGCATCAATTTGTAGGCAATCCAAACAATAAATGCAGCGCTTATCTTTAGTTGAAAAAGCTGGGCGTTTTTAAATGCCGCCGCAGCGGTTTCCATGGAAGCGTGCGATTGTAATTTGTCTAGCAGCACTAGGCTTTAATTTCACAATGTTCTTTTGTACCTGCCGCTTTCCTCTGTCGGGTCCTTCTCGTCGATGACTGCAATCGCCACCAATTTGCCTGTAGAGGGAGAGAGGGATTACAAATCACACTCACAAACAGACAGAAAAAGAGAAGGCGGGAGGACAATAGCCTGAAGATAAAAGGCTTTGGTGGAGATATAGCACATCACTACAGAAGCAGCTAAAACAAAGAAAGCACCAACCAAGATTAATTAATTTGTCATTCTGCATTTGGTGACTTCTTGGTGGTTCTAGAACCAGTGAGCGGAGGCTACTCAGGTGCAGTAGAAGGGGAAGAAGCCCATAAGAACAAGACAAATGGACTCATAAAACAACTGCCATACAACTTAAGATGGGTGTTCATGTATTGTTCAGCGTTCAGGCTTGTGGACTGATGCAGGAAGGAAGCACTTAGTTGGAAATGGTAAGAACTACTCCGCCCTCTGCTGGCGTGTCATGTAGCATTACATGACAAAGCCTTGGTTGAGGTTATTATGTTGAATGTAATGATAGGATGCAATACGGGGGGTGGCCCAATCCCAAATCGACCCCTTGACTCTGTGCACTTGTGGAGATCTGAGAGACTTTGATTGGTGTAAGCACTAGGGTAAAACGTTGGAGTTGGAGCTATTACCAAATTGCTTACACCTGTCAAATCCACCCAGATAGCCACAAGTGCACAGGATTATGGAAAATAACTATACTGTGCTTTTCAGTAGGTTGGTAGAGTACAGAATGTATACTGAACCTGTCTCTCCCAGTTCATACAGGGTGAAGCCATCGATCTGCAGGTAGCTCTGAAATCGCTCTTTGTTAACCCAGGAAGACAAGCCACCGTCCACGTACTCTGCAATTACAGAGAATAACAAGACAACAGAGAAATGTCAAGCATTGATGATCAATTGAGAAAACAACAGTTTACAGAGAATGGTTCAATTGAGTATCGACGCGTGGTTGGGAAGTAGAAGGTCAGACTAATTACTTACTTACTACCTGTTGATATTCGCTATGTGAGGAAGACAAGCTCGCACTCACGCACACAGTTTCCAACACACCCAGACACTACAAAGAGGGCCACACACAGTGGAGATGTGGCTGGACCATCGACGCCACCTCTACTCAAGCTAGTCCTATACTGAACTGCATCATCATCCAGCTGTGGAGGACCATCTCTCATGAACTGCCAGCTCCCTGAATTATTATTCTATATATTTTTTTTTTTCCTTTACAGATTTTGCATGAAAATCGCAATATAAAATAAATATATATTATTTATAATTATGTAAGAATGTGCTATTGGACCAGTGTTCTGCCAGATATTTGTCTATGGGTGAAGTGGTCTGGTAGGATATATTTCAGAACTGCTGCTTACTATAGACTTTTGTAGTATACTGCAGAATACTATACTGCACACCGTAATAACACTTGATTACGTAATGTTTACTTTAGTATTTTTAGATCGGTTGGACTGCTAGATAGCTTTTCTGCTAGCTGCTAGCGTTGTCGATGCTGTTTTGATTTAAACGTGCTGTCCCTGGGGAGCTCATGCCGTGGATTTCCTGTGAGGTTCCCACTCGATCGTGTAGTGCTTACTATAGAATTTTGAAATATACTGTAGAATACTATACTCCACACTGTAGTCTCTTGATTGATTGATTTGACTATTTAAAAACACAAATACAAGCACAAAAGTGGATACAATGCATTAAGACATTTGTTGAGAAAAATACAAATGAAGTTTAAAATGTAGGGATGCACGATATAAATCGGTAAGCATATCGGAATCGGACGATATTAGCTAAAAATGCCAACAATGGCATCGGCTCTATGTATAGTTTAACGCCAATGTGCAAAACCGATGTCAAAGCTGACGTGCATACCTGTATAACGTAGGTAGATGACGTAATGACGCCACAAAAAAAAATACAGCATTCCTAACCTAGCCCACAATGTCTGCTGTGTGGATCTATTTTGAAGTTTAAAAGGAGGATAACAAAAAGGCCCATATGAGGGTGACCGGTAGCGTAGTGGTTAAAGCGTTGGGCCAGTAACCGAAAGATTGCTAGATCAAAACCCCGAGCTGATAACGTACAAATCTGTTGTTCTGCCCCTGAACAAGGCAGTTAACCCACTGTTCCTAGGCCGTCATTGTAAATAAGAATTTGTCTTTACTGAATTGCCTAGTTAAATAAAAGGTTAAAATAAAAATGTTTGTGCTGCTATTAGTGAAATATTTCAATACCACAAACCTAATTACTCATTTGAAAGTGCAACACCTCCAGACGTTCAGCGACTACTTAGAAAGAAACTAAGAGCACACTTCCAACAAGTTCAAGTCGACCAGTCATTTGAAAGAGTAAGAACATTTCAGCTAGACAACTCAAAGGTCGAAATCCATTAACGCCAAGATAATGGAATGCATTGCCCTTGACAATCAACCGTTCTCTGTCGTGGATGATGTTGGCTTTCGCCGACTGGTCGAGCACATCGAGCCCCGGTTCACACTACCAAGTAGGCGCTTTTTCTCAGATGTGCCCTACCGAAGTTACACAGTATTGTTGAAACGCACATCCATGAGCTACTTGCTATGGGCGTCACTACTTTCAGCTTCACGACTGACATTTGGACCAGCGATGTCAGCCCCATGAGCATGCGGAGTCTGACAGCACAGTGGCTCAACGAGGATTTCGTACTGAGGAAAGCCGTATTGCAAACTCAAGAATGTGCTGGTTCTCATATCGCTGCTGCCATTTCAATGGCATTTGAGAACATGTTTGAAACTTGGAAAATCACCAAGAACAAAGTACATGCTGTGCTACGTGATAATGCGCGTAACATGACAAAGGCTTTGGAAGAATGTGGAGTCGGCAGATTGCCATGCATGGCACAGACGCTGCAACTGGATGTGAACATGTTTTGGCCCAACGCAGCATATCTGACACAGTGGCAACAGGTAGGAAGATAGTGGGTCATGTTAAACACTCACAGCTAGCATACAGCCGCCTGCAAGCAATACAGGAGCAGCTTGGAGTGAAAACAAAAAGGCTTAAGCAAGACGTTTCCACCAAATGGAACAGTACTTTTTACATGATGGAGAGCCGTTTCCCTATCCTAGCTAAAGCTGTGTGCAAGTATCTTGGTGCTCCCTGTACTAGCGTGGACAGTGAGTGCCTTTTCAGTGCAGCTTCAAACATTGTAAACAAAAAAATAAACAGACTCTCTTGTGACAAAGCCGAGCAGGTCCTCTTTGTGAAGAAAAAACATCCCCAAATGTTAAAATTGAAAAAAGCCCAATGGCTTTTCTTTTGTTTATTCGTGGCTGGTATAGGTCAACATTTTCATTTCATTTAAAACAAAGCATTTTTGTTATTTTGTTTATTTTTTACATTTCCTAAATGAAAGATGAGATGATGTGTTGTAAATTTGTTCACATTTTACTAGTCAAGTCAGTTGAGCACATTTGAAAAGTTTAAGTTGTGCCATTTATAGCAGTTTATGACATAACCTAGAGACAGTCATTTTTCAAGCAGCTAAAGCTAAAATGATTAACTGCATTTTAGTTTAAACCAATATTTATTTCAAAGCATTTTTAAGTTTCTCCATATGGTCAAGATTGGATAGTAAGAAGAGCCACCAACAACTTCACCATCTTTGTAATATTTGTGTCATGAATATCTGTTGTGTGATCAAATTAATTCATGGATTTGTCATTTACAAGTTATTAAACAATCTGTTACTAACAAATGAAACTTTGTTTCAACTATTTAACTGTACTGGAATGCTTAAAAGGCCGCTATCGGTATCGGCCAAAAATGTAATTGTCAAGTGTGCTCCCTCTCCGGCCTCTAAGTCACCAGGCTGCTCATTATGGCGCACACCTGTCACCATCGTTACGCACACCTGCGCGGCATCAGACTCCATCACTTCCCTGATTACCTTCCCTATATATGTCACTCCCTTTGGTTCCTTCCCCTGTTTCATGTCTGTGCGTTGTTCGTGTTTCTTGTTTTGTATTATGTTGTGTTTATTTATTAAAACACTCACTCCCTGAACTTGCTTCCTAACTCTCAGCGCACATCGTTACAGTCATATTAGTGCATCCCTATTAAAATGTATTTCCATTGTTTTCCTAGTTCACATTTTCACATAACCCACATGAAAAAATACTAAAGCCAGTGCAATAATGTCCTTTTGTTTTCAGTGGGTTTGTTGGGAGAGACTTTGCTGGTTTGAGGTCCAGGCAGTTTATTGGCAGCGCCCTCCAATCAGTTGACTGTCTAAATAAAGTAATATGTATTTCTAAAATATCAATTGTTTATGTAAATGCAGTGGTTAACTGCTTATTTTCTACCATCAGAAGTACAGTACTGTTTGTCACTGTTTTTGGTCATCTGAATCTGAAAGCACTGTTGTATCTCAGAAAGCCATCTAGTGAAAGTAACAGATCTAAGAAGTCACTTTAGTGTCCTCTTAATGCATGTTGTGTGTCAAATAAGCAAACCTAATTCTCTAAGCTTTAAAGTCAATTTTCTTGCAATTGTATACATTTAGCCATGTCTAATGTGTATTCATATGATATTTGAGGGGGGCCACTGCGCTAAGCCAGCACTTCAACTTAATCAGCCCTGTAGTCTATAACCTGGTCAAGCTAATAAACTTAGCTTGTTCTTTATATCTGACTCTGAAATGTTTACCTATAAATGGGCCTAGAACCTAAAGTTTAGATGTTACAATTGTAATACAAATTGTACATTTTTGCTGAAGTGTTGTCTGGTCTGTTACATTGCTCAGAACTGTTGAACCAACTCAATAGGTGGCCTGTCACGAACCAGTGTGTCTTATGTTCTGGTTGAGGTGTTCCCCTCAACAAACAGTAACTGGCGTAGTCTGGTAGTTGTGCCATTTTAGCAAAGGTGTTACTACAATATACTATGGTCATGTCCGCAAAAACGCAACAGTAAATACTAGTCACGTAGGCGAAAACACTACAGTAACTAAACAGTATACTACAGTCATGTCCGCAAAAGCAGTACAGTGAATACTATAGTTTATATAATACTACAATATTTAGACTAGTATACTATATTATTTGTTCATGTGGGTGTGCTGTGTCACAGCTGGCATGTTGTGAATCAGGGTGGCTATCAGAATAGTTTTCCAAACATGAAAACAGTTTTGTTGACGCACAAATTCTATGAATGAACAACATCAGACCGAAGATGTTATTTAAGCATTTTAGAAGAGTCTGATTCACAAGATAACGAACACAGGTCTCAAATTCTACTGTGAAACTGTGTAGGCCTGGATTCTTTTCACACTGTGACATCTGGATGAATAATACCCTCCCTCTCCCCCGACCTTATTAGCCTAACAATTTTGTTTCTGTATACAACCACACTGGTGAATGACTCAGAGCAAAAAAATGCCATTCAGACTCAGGAAGCAGCTAGTCTGAGCTCTTTTCAATTGTACAGTGCATGCATAACTCTCCCGCTTCAATAAAACCTCAATGATAAATTGTCATATTCAACACTACCATTTCCTGAGTGCAAACCAACCCCATGTTGTTTTTCTTTTTTTGTGACCCCTTTTCATTTTTCTTAATTGGAGGTTACAGGTACAATATACAAGGAAAAGAAACAAAAATAAGTGATCCTCCACCCCTAACCTCCCATCCCATTCACCCAACCCAGCCTCCCTGCGAGCACAGAAAACACTCCACATACCACCCCTTCCCCGTGGGCCTGACAGCAATGACAGTCAAATAAAACAAAAATTAAATGCATATACAAACATATACAGTACCAGTAAAAAGTTTGGACACACCTACTCATAACAGGGTTTTTCTTTTTCAGTTAACAGGTGTGCCTTGTTAAAAGTTACATTTGTGGAATTTCTTTCCTTCTTAATGTGTTTGAGACAATCAGTTGTGTTGTGACAAGGTAGGGGTGGTATACAGAAGATAGCCCTATCTGGTAAAAGACCAAGTCCAAATTATGGCAAGAACAGCTCAAATATGCAAAGAAAAACAACGGTTCTTTCAGTCAATGTGGAACATCGCAAGAACGTTTTGAAAGTTTCTTGAAAGTTTCTTCAAGTGCAGTCACAAAAACCATCAAGCGCTATGATGAAACTGTCTCTCATGAGGACCGACACAGGAAAGGAAGACCCAGAGTTACCTCTGCTGCAGAGGATAAGTTCATTTGAGTTCACTGCACCTCAGATTGCAGCCCAAATAAATGCTCCAGAGTTCAAGTAACAGACATCTCAACAACAACTGCTCAGAGGAGACTGTGTGAATCAGGCCTTCATGGTCAAATTGCTGCAAAGAAACCACTACTAAAGAACACCAATAAGAAGAAACTTGCTTGGGAAAAGAAACATGAGTAATGGACATTAGACTGGTGGAAATCTGTCCTTTGGGCTAAATTATAGATGGGCTATGTACAGGTGCAGTAATCTGTGAGCTGCTCTGACAGCTGGTGCTTAAAGCTAGTGAGGGAGATACGTGTTTGCAGTTTCAGAGATTTTTGTAGTTCATTCCAGTCATTGGCAGCAGAGAACTGGAGGGAGAGGCGGCCAAAGGAAGAATTGGTTTTGGGGGTGACCAGAGAGATATACCTGCTGCAGCGCGTGCTACAGATCAATCCCAGAACAACAGCAAAGGACCTTGTGAAGATGCTGGAGGAAAGCGGTACAAAAGTATCTATATCCACAGTAAACAAGTCCTATATCGACATAACCTGAAAGGCATCTCAGAAAGGAAGAAGCCACTGCTCCAAAACCGCCATAAAAAAGCCAGACTACGGTTTGCAACTGCACATGGGGACAAATATCGTACTTTTGGGGAAATGTCCTCTGGTCTGATAAAACAAAAATAGAACTGTTTGGCCATAATGACCATCGTTATGTTTGGAGGAAAAAGGGGGAGGCTTGCAAGCCGAAGAACACAATCCCAACCGTGAAGCACGGGGGTGGCAGCATCATGTTGTGGGGGTGCTTTGCTGCAGGAGGGACTGGTGCACTTCACAA
The DNA here is from genome assembly GCF_016432855.1 of Salvelinus namaycush. NCBI lineage: Eukaryota > Metazoa > Chordata > Actinopteri > Salmoniformes > Salmonidae > Salvelinus > Salvelinus namaycush. The sequence goes on from NC_052313.1 coordinate 24,086,542, forward strand.
AATAGATGGAATCATGAGGTGGGAAAATGATGTGGATTTATTGAAGCAACATCTCAAGACATCAGTCAGGAAGTTAAAACTTGGTCGCAAATGGGTCTTCCAAATGGACAATGACCCCAAGCATATTTCCAAAGTTGTGGCAACCAAGTTAAGGTATTGGAGTGGCCATCAGAAAGCCCTGATCTCAATCCTATAGAAAATTTGTGGGCAGAACTGAAAAAGCGTGTGCGAGCAAGGAGGCCTACAAACCTGACTCAAGTTACACCAGCTCTGTCAGGAGGAATGGGCCAAAATTCACCCAACTTATTGTGGGAAGTTTTTCTCCCTAAACATCACTGCTCTAGAGGAGATCTGCATGGAGGAATGGGCCAAAATACCAGCAACAGTGTGTGAAAACCTTGTGAAGACTTACAGAAAACATTTGACCTCTGTCATTGCCAACGAAGGGTATATAACAAAGTATTGAGATTAAACTTTTGTTATTGACCAAATACTTATTTTCCACCATAATTTGCAAATAAATTCATTAAAAATCCTACAATGTGATTTTCTGGATTTTTTTTTCTCATTTTGTCTGTCATAGTTGAAGTGTACCTATGATGAAAATTAAAGGCCTCTCTCATCTTTTTAAGTGGGAGAACTTGCACAATTGGTGGCTGACTAAATACTTTTTTGCCCCACTGTACATACTCATATATATTATTTTAGTATGTATTTGTTGGGCTTTATAGATTTTTTATTGGTATGTGCTGGGCTTCAGCTGAGATTATTCTTACAAAGTATATACACTACCGGTCAAAGTTTTTAGAACACCTCCATTTTTATAGTTCTTTATAAAAGTTCACACAGTTTGTCTTAATGTATTCTGAAATTAAAGCATAGAACAAATAAACAATTGGAGACAGAAAATAAATCAGGGAATCTTTTTGTTTAACAAAATGTTATCGTCAAAGTAGCCACCTTTTGCAGACATAACAGCCAAACACACTCGTGGCATTCTTTCTACAATGGAAATCAAATATCATTCGGAAAGTTCTTCCCAACACTGTTGCAGAAGTTCCCACAAATGTGTTGCACTTGTAGGTTGCTTTGCTTTCACCCTTCTGCCAGGTTCATCCTAAACCAGCTCGATGGGGTTTAAGTCTGGAGACTGTGCAGGCCATTCCATGATTTGAAGCCTACCGTCTTGTTCTTTTCTTTTAAGGTACACTACAGTTCAAATGTTTGGGGTCACTTAGAAATGTCCTTGTTTTTGAAAGAAAAGCACTTTTTTTGTCCATTAAAATAACATCAAATTGATCAGAAATACAGTGTAGACATTGTCAATGTAAACGACTATTGTAGCTGGAAACGGCAGATTTTTAATGGAATATCTACATAGGCGTACAGAGGCCCATTATCAGCAACCATCACTCCTGTGTTCCAATGGCACGTTGTGTTAGCTAATCCAAGTTCATCATTTTAAAAAGGCTAATTGATCTTTAGCAAACCCTTTTGCAATTATGTTAGCACAGCTGAAAACTGTTGTGCTAATTAAAGAAGCAATAAAACTTAGACTTGAGTATCTGGAGGATCAGCATTTGTGGGTTTGATTACAGGCTCAAAATGGCCAGAAACAAAGAACTTTCTTCTGAAACTCATCAGTCTATTCTTGTTCTGAGAAATGAAGGCTATTCCATGCAAGAAATTGCCAAGAAACTGAAGATCTCGTACAATGCTGTGTACTACTCCCTTCACAGAACAGCGCAAACTGGCTCTAACCAGAATAGAAAGAGTGGGAGGCCCTGGTGCACAACTGAGCAAGAGGACAAGTACATTAGAGTATCTAGTTTGAGAAACAAACGCCTCACAATTTCTCAAAATGGTAGCTTCATTAAATAGTACCCGCAAAACACCAGTCTCAATGTCAACTGTGAAGAGTCGAATCTGGGATGCTGTCCTTCTAGGCAAAGAAAAATTCATCTCTCAGACTGGCCAATAAAAAGAAAAGATTAAGATGGGCAAGAGAACAGACACTGAACAGAGGAACTCTGCCTAGAAGGCCAACATCCCGGAGTCGCCTCTTCACTGTTGACGTTGAGACTGGTGTTTTGCGCTTACCTTTGTACCATTTCAGGTTATTCACTGGACTTGAACTGCTTAAATTTCTGGAAAAACTGGAAAAATGGGGGTGTTCTAAAACTTTTGACCGGTAGTGCATTTGTGCAGGCTGCAATTGTTCCTTGACTAGCACCAATCATTCTCACGGTTGCTAATTCTAATGTTGTAACTTCTAATAGTAACTGCGAATTGGGAGAAAGGTGATCTAAGAGCCAACATTATTTTTGTGGCAGTGCTGCCTGCCAGCAGTGCTACCTGCCAGCAGTAATCTTCTCTGATTGATTGAGAGAATCAAGGAGCCATCATCATTGAGTAACACAGTAATATTTACATTCATGCACTTCCAAATGTATGTTGTAACTTTGTCCCAGAAGCATTTAATTGAAGGGCACTCCAACATCAGATGAAGAAATGTGCTTAGCTGATATGAAGGGACACAGTGAACAGGTAAGAGTTGGAGCCAATTTCATCGTAAAATGTTTCCTTGGTGTTAAAACCAGTCTGTGAACAAAGGTTAAATGTTTGATGGTTCGGATTACGGGATGCCAAGGTCAAATTTTTCCATATTCTGTTCCAGTTAAAGTGCTGTTCAGATTCACTTAGATCTGTGGATCATATTTTAATGGCTAGCTCAGAATATGAGCTTTCCAAAAGTAGATTATACATTATAGAGATCAGTCCTTTCGGGAACCCAGATAATTTATTTATACATCCCATCATTGGATGGTTCGGTAGTTGGGTTTCCCAAGAGTCCCTAGGCCAACATAGCTGACCTAAGTTGTAAATATAGAAAAAAGGAGTTGCCTGGTAATGTGTCTTTCAAATCTTTACTGTCCATGATAATTGGTAAGGGTACAGATTACACATGTGGACCTTTGGGAGGATGCAAAAGGCCATCCTCCAGATCACAAGGCATTATTGTGAAATATGATATGTCTAACAACGTTGCAAGTAGTTTTTTTACCTTGACATGTGGAACAGGCGTTTGAACGGAAAATACCTTATCTCGTTTCGCCATCTGCCACTAGCGACAGTGAGCAGCGGGGAAGCAGAGCCAAGCTTGACTACACTGTTCTCCCAGAAAAAGAAGCAGCACACGGGCACCGGATGAAATGATTGATGTCAAGTACAAGATTCCATTATGAAATGTTAAGTTAACAAGACCTCGTTGGGTAACACCGGCTGGCTAAAGAATAAAAATAATGCTGTAGGTGTGAACACATTTCTAATAAGCTAATAGTAGGACTCCCTCCTATAGGAGATATGCGTTGTCCACCCAACCATAATACCTGTAATAAACTTATGGACCATCATGGTCATACAATGCTAATACAAGTTTTCCTCACGTAGTCAAAAGCTAAGCTTTGGCTGCATATATGGTATGCAACGGTGAGTCATCTCTTTGCCGTTACATACTGTACAGTAGGTTATATGTAGTCTTAGCAAGATGTTCTTCACAGCACCGAGTCAGACGTGGGCAGACTGGCATTCCAGAAAGTTCTCTCCACAGCTGCTTGGCCTTTATAGACAGCAGGTGAGCAGGCGGCAGCTTGAAAGTTTATTCTCCCTCCCTACTGAAGCAGTGGGGGAGACAGAGAGGGAGGAGAGAGGGTAGGCATCACGCTGAGTCCAGCAGCCTGACTGGGCCTCGTTCACCTTGAAACAAATTAGCTCGCGCCTAGCGCTCGTCTCTGCCTGGGTCGAGCCCTGCAATCTCCACATACACCAACACAAGCCTGTCAGCCTGAGTTTCACAAATCAGGAGGGGTCGAGGGAGGGTGATAAGCCAGCGTATTTAGTTTGAATGTGAGATGCAGGTGTGACATATGCCTGGTAAAGGAAGGTTAATGGTGGATTGGCCCTCTGAGACAAAGCAGACTGAAAAGGAGAGGAGGCTCGTGTTAAGGGCCTGACTACCAGGGCTATGTCACTCACACGATAAGAGAGAGCACAACAAGCCAAAAGATGGGTTGGGATAGCTTGGCAACATCCACAGACCAGATGATAATGATATCTGGCATGGCATGAACATCAGCAAAGGAGAGCATGGTTACCTACCGTGTGCTAGCAAATGATATGACAGGCAGGGCACACGACAGCAAATGGTGTGCAGTGTTGTACGGTATACCAGTACCACGGTAATACCACGGTACCAAAACATCATGATACTTATGATACCAACATTTCAGAATATAAGCATTTCACTACACCCGCAATAAAATCTGCTAAATATGTGTATGTGACCAATAAAATTTGATTTTCATATGATACTACCGAGTTTTTCAGCCCTACCGATCTAAAGAACCGGTTGGCGCCAGTTATAAAATGTTTATAAAGTATTAATTTTTTTAAATGAATCCAGTTGAATTTAAGCAAGTCACTAGTCTCTTGTATGCGCAGATCCAATAATATCCACTTCACTTTTAAGCATTTATCACGTGGCAGCTGTAATCAGCCAGACGCATCCCCTACAAGCCAGACCCGTCAGAGCCAATTTATGCTTGATCCTAAAATGTAGTCAGTGGCTCCGTATGGAGGGTGTGACACAATTGTGGAGCCTCCGGAGGCATGCAGATGTCAAATTTTACTCTGTACCGCACCGCCGTGCGCCTCCCAATTTTTGGAACAATGCGGAGGGCTCCATATAGCTCCGCATTGACATGATTGGTTGATGGTAGGTGGGGGCGGGAGGTCCTGTATAACACAAACTCATTTCCTTGACAACAGCTATACTCAACAGGCCATATGGTGGCGCACAAATGACTCAGTGTCGTCCGGGTTAAGGGAGGGTTTGGCCGGGGTAGGCCGTCATTGTAAAATAAGAATCTGTTCTTAACTGACTTGCCTAGTTAAATAAAGGTTCAATTAAAAATGTATTTAAAAAAAAAACAGCTCTGCGCTGGGAAGCATAAATGTCCTGACTTCTGCAGAGGCCATATCACCGCAAATGCTGCACGGCCAATGCATGGAGCGCCTGAACTCACCTGCTTCTCTCTGTCCTCTCTTCACGTGGGTCTATTCCTAGTCAGTTTTTTGGGTAAATAATTTAGCCGTGATGGCGAGCGGGGATGCAGACCCAGATCAGTCTTCTGTTGTTAGATTTGTACATTTGTTACATTGGAGCAGTGCGCAAAGCGAACAATGTTGATACATTGTATAATTTAATCGCCTGTTATAACCAAGAGCACAAACCAGTCTGAGTAGACTTTGCAAGTTCACTGTCATGCAGCCTCAGAGTGTCAGTGGGAAAATGGAGCACCACTTGGCGACAGGCATTCTTGCAGCTTTAGAGCAAATAAAACGGCTGTCTCTAGCCTAAATTGTAAAAAACATAATAATACCCATATTACCCCAGATGCCTTTTTATATAATTTCACAAACCATAACGCGGGCCGTTTTTAAAGTAATCCCGAGTCGCTAAATATTGGTGTGATGACAAACAATGTTGTTCAGTAATGTTAACTAGCTAGCTAACAACCTGGTAACTTGACAGTAGGTTTAGGCAAATTTGATTGGCACAGGAAGAAAGGAAAAGGGTCTGCTTCAAAAGGTAGGATTCATTTAGGGTTAATGTAAGCCTAAACTATCTAGAAAAATCTATTTCTTTCTGATGCTCCTTAAATTCAGTTTGGTGCCTAACGTTTCACAAGTTGGGAGCAGTGTGTTTGTGGGAGAAAGAGAGTGGTGTGTGTTTATGAGAGTGAGGAAGACAGAGAGACGAAGAGAGGGAGTGTGTGTGTGTGTGTGTGTTAACTGAAGAGTAAAGAAGGTTTCATGAGGTGTTTTCCCCTTACTGACACGCAGGTCCTTATGAATGTATATCACAGGAGGTTGGTTGAACCTTAATAGGGGAGGACGGGCTCCATCAAACACATGGTTTCTATGCGTTTGATGCCTTTCCATTTGCGCCGTTCCAGTCATTACTATGAGCCATCCTCCCTTCACCAGCCTCCACTAATGAATATTCTGGGAAGACCTTTGCAAATATGAGCAAATCAGCCATTCTATGCAGTATTCCATTATACACTGAACAGTATGAAGTCAAATTCAATGTGTTGTAACTTGAATAAGAGTCCGGGGTGGGGGGCAGAACAGGATGCTAGGCCACTGATTTTTTCCCCACCGTGGTATCATGTTACTACTTGGTGTCGTGATACTTGGCCTGGTATCGTATTGTTTGTAAAATGTTGGTATCAGTGTGCAGTAGATGCTTCCTTGCCATAGAGGGAAATAGGAATCATTACCGAAGTTCTGTCGTCCTTAAGAGCAGGTTATCTATCCAACACATTCATATAAACCCATTCATTCATCGCACCTCACTGACGTACTGAAACATTTGCAAACTAATCTTGCCTTGACGCAGGGCTTCCAGGCTGTAATACCATAAACCGCACCACATAACTGGCTATATAAGCATAAAACTGCTGAAATGTTCCATGTACAGCCAAGCGAGACATTGTTGATATGATCTCATTAACAGTATGCTATATATGAGCTCAGCTTTAACAAGGGGAAAGGAAAAAAAGATGTCAAAAGGCTGGAGACAGAGAGACAAAGAGAAGAACAAACTAGTAACCCTACTGTCTAGCGTCTATTTCCGTCTTCATTATAACCATGTTCAAGTCTAGCATGCAGCCCATTATCTTTCACTGAACACAGACTTTATGTAAGATTAAAAACTCCATATCTAGAAGTCAAAGCACTTGTCCTGTACAGTATATACAGGCTGTAACATTATCAAAGTCGGGTAGAACTTTGTCTAACTTCCAAATCGGAGCACTTAGGAGGTTAAAAATGGATGAACCCCTGTACTTTTTGGTTGCCATGGCGCCTAATGGCAGCCTGTGTAGTTTACTCCTGCTAATGTATCCGTAATTATTTGTTTTATTTTTTTCATATTATGTGCATTGTTTTTAATATACAGTATATATATATATTTTTTATAGCTAATCAAGTATTGAACACATATTTATTTTTACCAACAAGGTTAAGTTAGTTATTTTTATCAACTCCTTTAATCAACTAGCTAATTGTTCGGATTCGAAAACCAGCCCAAATCTTCAAAGAGCCTCATCTCATTTTCTTTCAGGCTGGAACAAAGACTCAGAAACAGCAGCAACCATTATTCACTACACAGAAGGGGTTAGGAAACGATTACTCAAACTAAAGTATTGTGTGTGCACTCCCAGTGAGTGCAGTACAACATGCCCACCGGAGTTGGATGATAAAGGACACTGGCCACGTCTCTGCAGGCTGCTCCTCAGGCAGTTGGAAACACCGCGAGACCCACAAGGCAAATCTGAAAACGCGAAGTGGATTTCAGAACCTCTTCAGACACTTCATGCAACTCCTGTTCCATCTACAGCTCCCTTGCCTATCAGAATGGAACTATTTATTGTCTAGTCTCTCACTAATAAATCCCTCCTGCTGCACAACCACATAGTAGACAAGGAGCTTGACATGTGCCTAACTGAAACCTGGCATCAGCCTGGGGTCTACTCAGCCCTAAATAAGGCATGCCCACCTTCCTCAGCACTGGCTTAGCCATCATATGCCAAGTTGAACTCGAAAGGTCCCACCTGCCTGAACTGTGTTCTTTTGTATGTCTCGTTGTAAAATCCAAAACGCTCTACTCCACCTCAACCAACATTGTGATTCTAGGAGACTTCAATATCCACGTTGACTCTCCCTCATGTCACTACTGCTGAGTTTCTGAGTTGACCTGAAGCTACTTGTTGATGCCACCACGCACACCTGTGGGGACACTTGACCTGGTCATCACTGACTCTGCCCCAATCAACGACATGCCGGTCTATGACCTTAGTGTGTCTGACCACAAGGTTGTCGCACTGGACTTGACATTCCTTCCCCCTTTAACCAAGTCCAAGCACGTGTTTCCAGAACTGGAAAAACATCAACCCAGCCAGCTTGTCAGAGGACATATTGAACCGGTCTCCTCCAGCTTTTTCATCAGTGAATGAAATTGTGGAGTTTTACAACCAATGCCTGAGCAGTGTGCTTGACCATAAAAATATTGGACATCGCATTCGCTCGCTTAGCTCCCTGGTTTACTCCAGAACTGAGAAAAACGAAATCCACTGGTCGCATCATGGAACGGCATCTCAGAAACTCAGACTTCATCGTCCACAAATGGGCCTTTCAAGAGCAACATAGGGCCTATTCCAAGGCCATGAAAGAGGCGCGGTCAATGTTCTACTCCAACCTCATCAATAAAAATCCTGGAAACTCACAGCACCGGTTCTCCACCATAAACAATCTTTTGAAAACCCAGTCGCAGATGGAGACAACAGAAGAGCAGTGTACTTTTTTTTTTTTAAACAAAGGTTAGCAACATCAAATCTTTCATCTCCTGCTCTACGTCTCCTCCCGCCCTCGACCCTCCACGAATGCCACCTCAGCCCCTCTCCTGTTTCCTTGACCCAGGGAGGTATTAATGAAAACCTACTCCTGTACCTTGGATCCTATTCCAAAAGCCCTGCTCAAACCATGCATCCCTGCACTGATAACCCAGATTGTTAACCACTCCCTCCAATCTGGCAGTGTCCCACCTGCATTTAAGACCACTGTTATAAGAGGTCTTCTGAAGAAGCCCACCCTAGACCCAGAAGTGCTAACTAATTACAGGCCAATACCCAACCTCCCCTTTCTCTCCAAGGTGTTGGGAAAAGTGGTGTCTGTACAGCTCCAGGACCATGTCAATCAGAATAACCTGTTTGAGAAGTTCCAGTCGGGTTTCCAGCCAACACCACAGTACTGAAACAGCCCTACTCAGGGTCACCAACAACCTGCTGATGGCAGCTGATGCAGGCACTCCGCGTCTCCTGATCCTCCTGGACTTGAGAGCAGTGGTTGACGCTGTCGACCACCCCATCCTCCTGGAATGCCCCCGGGAAACCATCGGAATATCTGGACTAGAGGTCGACCGATTAATCGGAATGGCCGATGGTAATTTTGGACGCCGATTTTGCAGATCTTTTATTTTTCTTCTTCTTTTTTTTTTTTACACCTTTATTTAACTAGGCAAGTCAGTTAAGAACACATTCTTATTTTCAATGATGGCCTAGGAACGGTGGGTTAACAGGGGCAGAACGACAGATTTTTACCTTGTCAGCTCAGGGATTCAATCTTGCAACCTTACGGTTAAACTAGTCCAACGCTCTAACCACCTGCCTCACGAGGAGCCTGCCTGTTACGCGAATGCAGTAAGAAGCCAAGGTAAGTTGCTAGCTAGCATTAACCATAAACATCAATCGCTTTCTTAAAATCAATACACAGAAGTATATATTTTTAAACCTGCATATTTAGCTAAAAAAAATCCAGGTTAGCAGGTAATATTAACCAGGTGAAATTGTGTCACTTCTCTTGCGTTCATTGCACACACAGTCAGGGTATATGCAACAGTTTGGGCCGCCTGGTTCATTGCGAACTAATTTGCCAGAATTTTACGTAATTATGACATAACATTGAAGGTTGTGCAATGTAACAGGAATATTTGGACTGATGGATGCCACCCGTTAGATAAAATACGGAACGGTTCCGTATTTCACTGAAAGAATAAATGTTTTGTTTTCGAGATGATAGTTTCCGGATTCGACCATATTGACCTAAGGCTCGTATTTCTGTGTGTTGTTATGTTATAATTAAGTCTATGATTTGATAGAGCAGTCTGACTGAGCGATGGTGGGCATCAGCAGGCTCGTAAGCATTCATTCAAACAGCAATTTCGTGCGTTTTGCCAGCAGCTCTGCTGTTTATGAATTCAAGCCTATCAACTCCCGAGATTAGGCTGGTGTAACCGATGTGAAATGGCTAGCTAGTTAGCGGGGTGCGCGCTAATAGCGTTTCAAACGTCACTCGCTCTGAGACTTGGAGTAGTTGTTCCCTTTGCTCTGTCTGCATGGGTAACTCTGCTTCGAGGGTGGCTGTTGTCGATGTGTTCCTGGTTCGAGCCCAGGTAGGAGCAAGGAGAGGGATGGAAGCTATACTGTTACACTGGCAATACTAAAGTGCCTATAAGAACATCCAATAGTCAAAGGTATATGAAATACAAATGGTATAGAGAGAAATAGTCCTATAATTCCTATAATAACTACAACCTAAAAGTTCTTACCTTGGAATATTGAAGACTCATGTTAAAAGGAACCAACTTAAACGTTAGCTTTCTTACATGGCACATATTGCACTTTTACTTTCTTCTCCAACACTTTGTTTTTGCATTGTTTAAACCAAATTGAACATGTTTCATTATTTGAGGCTAAATTGATTTTATTGATGTATTATATTAAGTTAAAATAAGTGTTCATTCAGTATTGTTGTAATTGTCATTATTACAAATACATTTCAAAAATCGGCCGATTAATCGGTATCGGCTTTTTTGTCCTCCAATAATCGGTATCGGCGTTGAAAAATCATAATCGGTCGACCTCTAATCTGGACCACCAGCTCTGAGCTAGTTCCACTCCTACCACTCAGACAGGTTTGAGTATGTGTCGCTAGGTGGGTCCAGGTCCCGGACCCACCACACCAACTGTGCGGTGTCCCACAAGGATCGGTTCTTGGACCAATCCCCCTCGGTCGTGTCATTAGCCTGCATGGAATCTCATTCCACTGCTATGCTGATGACACCCAGCTGCAGTGGTGGAAAAGTAAAAGTAAAGATAAGTCACCCAGTAAAATACTACTTGAGTAAAAGTATTTAGTTTGAAATATACTTAAGTATCAAAAGTAAATGTAATTGCTAAAATATACTTAAGTATCAAAAGTAAAAGTATAAATCATTTCAAATTCCTTATATTAAGCAAACCAGATGGCAAGATTTTCTTGTTTTTAGAATTTACAGATAGCCACGGTCACACTCCAACACTCAAGACATAATTTACAACAAAAAATTTGTGTTTAGTGAGTTCGCCAGATCAGAGGACGTAGGGATGAACTGGGATGTTCTCTTGATAAGTACGTGAATGGGACCATTTTCTTGTCCCATTCACGTACTTATTTTGGGTAATTTTGGGTGTCAGGGAAAATGTATGAAGTAAAAAGTACATAATTTTCTTTAGGAATGTAGTGGAGTAAAAGTAAAAATGGTTAAAAAAACAGTAAAGTACAGATAACAAAAAAAAAACGATTTAAGTAGTACTTTAAATTATTTTTACTTAAAGTTATTTATACCACTGCCCAGCTGTCAGTAAAAACTGCCCCAAGTCCCTATGATGCATGTGCCGCCTGAACACCTGCCTTGAGGAGATAAAGGCATGGATGAAGCAACTGAACAGCAGCAAAACCGAGGCCTTAATCGTTGGCAACCCTTACCAGGTAACTCACCAATAACACACCTCCAATCTGTTTGTAATGCTTGATTCCTCACTGACCTTTGACAACCACATCAAACAACTGTGTAAAGCGTAATTCTATCACCTCAAGAACATTGCCAAACTCCATCCCACCCACACTCTCAAAACCCTCCTGCTGACTGTCCAGTCTATTTGTGGCAATGCCCCTCCTTATCTCAAAAAACTGCTCTTCCCCCAATAACCCCACCCTCGGGTCAAGTGATAGCCTGCTCCTCCAAGCCCCCAGGACCAAGCTCTGCTCCTTGGGGGACCTTTCTATTTAGGAAGGCTTTGTCGATAGCTGTGCTCCTTGGTGTCCTTGTAGCGTCAGCTGTGTTCTTTGTGTCAGTTGCCATGTCTAGTGTCAATTTTTTTCTATTTGATTTTTTATCAGATTATTCTGTAAAATGAAAATGATTATTATTACTTCTATTCCGTGGGAGCGTTCATGCTCCAAAATGGACTGCTAGGTTGTTTGTTCTGTGCAGCAAGCCGATCAGAGCTTGATGGCATTATGTCAAATAGTGTTTACACAAAGTGGGGATGCCGTATTTGGACAACACTAAAACTGCGGTGTAGGAATACTGAAGGGGTGTTCTGTGTAGACATTTTCAAATTCTGGCAATGAGTGTACAAACAGGAATTAACACAAAACACTATACATGTACAAATAGACACTGGAATTATCACAAAAGCAAGCCAATATACGTGTCCAAGCTAAACCCCACAGCTATTCATAACACAACTAGAAGCTACAGTAAATGGTGACGTACTAGTCTCATATTTGAATGAGCTGATTGCACGTAGTTGTAAATGTCACTATGTTCAATGCAAATTCTGACCGTCTGGCGATGATAGTAACTTGCATATGTGGTGGAGGGGAGATATCGTGTGTACGTACCCTATTCCCTTTATAGTGCACTAGTTTTGACCAGAACCCTATGAACTACATAGATAATAGCGTGCCATTTGGAAAGTAGCCCAACACATGCAGTAAAAATGTGTCATAGAGCACTAGAGAGAATGTGAACATAATTTCAGTGGCTGCTCTGCTACATTAGAGGAACTCGCCTATTAGGCACAGAGCACAGCCCAGAGCAGAGCACCAATGGCAGGACTCCCAAACTAGGGACCATGCTGAGGAGGATTCAGGTAAAATATGCATCACACTGACTAAATACAAGGTATTATTGGAAAGGCTTTAAGGTCATTATACCGACTAGAGCATTTCACTTAGAGGCACTATGAGATGTGTTTACCAAACAAAATTAGATTTTACCATTCCAATTTTACTTTTGGATTATGTACTACTGTTGTTCTTGAAGTAACAGCCTTCAAAATCCTTTTCATTGTGCAGAGCCCGTGTTCTTGCAGTAACGCTCACAGTATCAGAGTAACGGTACCCCACCGGAGACCAGTATACAATTCTACTGTTCTCCCACTTGCCTGTCTACCCCCTCTGTTTCCAAATGTCTAAAGATGAAGTGTAGAATGTAAAATATATATATTTTTTAAACTTAAGTAATAAAAATCTGTTATCTATCCCAGAACCACTTATGTTTTCCAGTGGAGTGAGATAACCAAGCTGCATGTTCAGAAAAAAGCCAATCCTCTGTCATATCTTGTTGCTCCGGCTCTGATTTCCCTAGCTTATCTCCGGCAGTAACCATGGCGATGCAAGCCATACAGAACATCCTCGTTATCAGGGTCCTAGAGGACTCGCTGGAGTGTGGTATTTTCGTGGTGACCGTCCGCTGTGGAGACCGCCTCCTGCTGGACTTCTGGTGGCGGAAGCCCCCATTTTGGAACAGCCAGGTGGAACAGACAGACATCCAGTGCCAGGCTGGACCAGAGCCAAACCAGGGGATGGATTTTGTTCTGCGGGCCCTTCACAGAGCGCCTAACCTCCCCAACATACACTACTGGGGCCCCTTTGTTGTCGGCCTGTGCCTGGACGCGCTGCCCTTCCGTTTTCACCTCCCACCCGAAGCGCTCGGCGGCGGTATACAGGAAGTGATGCAAGAATGTGGCGAGCTGGTGCTCATACGCTGAGGGGGCTCGGGAACTGTATTGGTGGCTATAGCATATCATTCTTTCCGACCTGACTTTACTGGGCAGCTGACTCAGACATGGCCGAGTCAGTCAGTCAGTCCCAGATGGAAGCCCAGCCTACCCTGGTTCCTCTGGACTGCACTGTGGTCTCCCACCATCCCACGCCCACTCAGTTATATCCACCATCCACCCATCCATCCCTCCCTCCTTCCCTGTTCCTTTGCCTGCTCTGTGTCTGCCCAGAGACAGCCACCACCACGACATCACTCGCCTGACCACAAAGGCGATAGTGGGAAGAGCCGAACCGCTTTATAACAGAGGAGTCACCACTTCAAAAGGCAGTGTGGTGAAGCCGGATGAAAGATGAAAGAACAGACACTCTGGTATAAGACTGGAGAAACAAAGCCTGAGCAAAAAAGGCTAGTAGAGGGAGAGGAGAGGAGGAGGAAAGGGGGGAACAAAGGAGAAAATGGCACCCTTGCCTTGCCCAAATTAGACTGACCTCCTTTCTAGGGAAAAGCTGGTCCTCAAAGGCCGATATCACACATAGTTACTCCAAGAGAACATTTTATGACAAGCCATAGGCAGTTAAAACAGAAAATTATTTATATTTGGAAAGCGCAAACAAAATACTACTCAAGCGTATCACCCACCACCCCAGCCCTGTAGCCCCGACCAGATACTTACCATCATAGGTAAAGTAGGCCCCGTCCTTGAAGACTACGACCGATGGAAGCTCTGGCAAAGTCACTGACTGGATGGTGAAAACACATAAAATACATAATTCAAAGCAAATTCCATAAATCATCCCTTACTTTCTTAATTTATGGGCACCTGAACCATACGAGACAGCAGTCCTATTGGCGGCAAGCCATCCTAGCAAACTATGAACCTCATGCCAGATAAACCTGCAAAAGCAGCATGCTCGCAGGCTTCACTGTCCCTATGGCATTTACCATATCATACTGCATGGAGAATGTCACTGCAGCACTGCTGGACTTTCACTTGTGAGTGCTGCCTTGTGTTCGACTAGCAGGCTATGCGACTAAAACAATTATCAAAAATCACAATAAATCCCTAATTAGAAAAGTGATGAGAATGAAACTTTCAAATGCGCCGTTGATAAGTTCTCTCTGAAATGGTATGTGGGAAAACAACCTAGCCGAAGAGCCAGGGGACATGCCACATTCTCAAGGCCGTTACCTCTGGTAAGACGTCTTCAGACGCAGAGAAGAAGTATGTATACACAATCAGCTCCGCAGCCATGTCGATATACTTCTCCTGCAAACGAGAAATCAACACAAGTTACAAGCTTCTTCTTCTCCGAGAATTGCCCTCGGTGTTAACTTGGTTTGGGACATTTATCAAGGTTGTCTAGCACGTTGTATAAATGGGCCTTTCCTCACTCTGAGAGCGCTTGGCAGCAGCAGTGTGAGCAGCAGCTTTATGATCCAATCAATAAATTCTAGCTAAATGCCGTGACAGCTTTCAGTGGCTTTGATTGGATGATAAGATAACATTTCAGACCCACAGAGAAGTGATAAACATATGGGGGGGAATGCATATCGAATTACTCAGAAAGCATATAGTTAAATCAGGATGGTAGCTAACCAATACGTCAATGTAGTATGGATCGCCTTACTATATAATGTGTACTATGTGAGAGCTCCAACCAAGAATTCCAATTTCTTTTTACACCTCTGAATGGCAAATCACCTACTTGAACTGACTGGAATAAATGTATCGTTAACAAATTCCCATGATCACACTGAGAATATGAATCCTACTATGATTTCATGCAGCGAATTACTTAACATAAATGTTTGTCGATTTTGATATTTTTCACTCAAAATGTCTGAAGGTATTGGGTCAAAACAACTTCACACATATTATATTGCTACACATTGTGAACACTCTCACTCCACACTTGGAGGTTATGCGGTCTGGACCAGAGAAACTTCCAGAGCCCCTACCTTGAGTGGAGACTCCCCGCCGAAGTATACAAAGAGCACGTCATGTCTCTTCATCATATGGTCAAACATCTGTTTGCTTGGAAGTGCTCGGACTGCTGGCCTGAAGAGGACAGAAGACATGCACACAAACAGAAACACTATATTAGGATTATAAAATCATGTGTTTGCCATTAGTTAAATTGCCTGAAGTTGAGAAAACATTTTTCAAACAAAGTGAAACAGAGAGGAACTAACCTGAACATCTCATATTAGAACACTGATTTATTTATTGCTACGGACTGCCTACTGAACACGGCCATGTTTCTTTCCTAGTTGAACTCTAGTTTAACGTGTATGGTTCTGGTGCCATCTAGTGAACATCGCAAAAGCATGCAGTCAGAGGTGAAAACCCAACCAGGTCTTTGACCCACCATTCCGACTGATCAGTCATCATGGGTCTAGTTTGGATTGTCCCGAGAGAGAGGAATCCCCTTAAGCTAAACTATTAACTGGCATTTGAAGAGACTTTAAAGAACTAGGGTGGAAATTCACTGCATTCTAAGGGGGAGACAAGACATTTGTTGTATAGAGTTCCATGTGTAGCCCATACAGCATAATGTCCTGTTTAGAAGACCACAGTATTCAGGGCATGTATAGCCATTTTTGTCCGATCATATTTATTCATATAGACTTACATAAGTGATTATGTACTCATTTATATCACCCATAAGAGATGTTGAAGCAACAGCGCATATGGTAAGAGTCCTACGACTTACCCTGCTACCCTGTTGGCGAATTCTACGATGTCATCCTTTGTCCTTGGCCCTTTGTAATTATAGGCAAGATCACCCTTTAGCCTGAGAAAGGAGGAGAGTGAGTGTGGCGGAGAGAAAGAGATTGAATAACACCAAGAAAAAGACTGAATTTCCTTCTTTATGCCAGTCCTTTTGTGAGGAGAAATGGACAGAATGGTACATTTGCATGAGAAAAACAAGATAAAAGCCTTTCATTTGGCCCTTTAATTGTTATGCTCGGTATCTAGTGCTTGTATGTGTGCATTCTGACAACCCACTCTGGGGTTGCTCTTTGTAGTGCTGTGAAAAGGCATGATAACAATGCCAAAGCTAAAAGAGATTACACTTCCCCAGCAAGTGTGAGTCAAATCCAAAACTACTCAAACCAAAATTTGATTCCAATCCAGAGGCAGGTCCATGGGTCAAAGCGATCCCTTTACCCAGAGGTCAGGGCTGTATGTATCAAGCGTCTCAGAGTAGGAGTGCTGATTACGGATCAGGTTTGCCTTTAGATCACAACTAATAACATTACATGGACAGGGGTAAACCTGATCCAAGATCAGCACTCCCACTCAGAGATACTTGACACTTTCAGCCCCAGAATCTCTCTATTTGATCAGGGTTTTGGATAAGCGTCATCCAATTTCCAATAGCAGTACAGGAGAGAAAACAAGGCCCTCTTCTCTTTCATTATAGTTACATCAACCACTACACTACCAGGATCAGACCCCAAAAGACCTGACAAATACATCCAGGAGTGTTTGCTAGGGATACACCAGTACACAAGGCTATTTGGATCTATTCTAATGAACTCCGGGAGAGATGGAGTCTCAGGTCTGTCTCTATATTTCTCTCCGGGGGATGCTACCTAGTGTAGTCCCCTGAGAATATTTCTTCACGCGCTTGGTTTAATGTGATGATTGCCCCCACTGTGATCATCTAACAGAGTTATCATGTTTGCTCAAACAGAACCTAAGTGTCCTACAGAAGCCTCAAATAAATGAATAAAAGATTATACGGTGTTGTTGTCTGAAGAGGCTAAAGCTTCTACTTCCTCAGGGATTTACAGTGTCTTGCCAAAGTGTTCAAACCCCTTGGATGTCTTCACATTTTGTGTTAAAGTGGGATTAAAATCTATTTAATTGTCAACAATCTCAAAAAAAATACGCTGTGTGAATAAAATGGAATCACTAAAATATGGTCGTTGCGCAAATATTCAGCTCCCTGAGTCAATATGTTAGAAACACCTTTGGCATTGATTACAGCTGCTAGTCTTCTTGGGAAGGTCTATAAATTGTGCAATATTTGGCCATCATTTTTTTCTTCAAGCTCTGGCAAGATGTTGGGGATCATGCCTAGACAGCAATTTTCAAGTCTTACCGTTATATTTTCAAGCAGGTTTAAGTCAAAACTGTAACTTGGCCACTCAGGAACATTCACAGTCTTCCTGGTAAGCAACTCCAGAGTAGATTTGGCTTTGAGATTTAGGTCATTGTCCTGCTAAAAGGTGAATTCCTCTACCAGTCTCTGGTGTAAGCAGACTGAAGCAGGTTTTCCTCTAGGATTTTGCCTGCGCTTAGCTCCATCCAGTTTCGTTTCATCCTAAAAAAACTCAATTTAGGTCATTGTGGAGTCACTACAATGTTATGATAACACTTGACACCCAGCATCATAACACATTATGACACGGCAAGACATTTCATAACAGCTGACATAACTTGTCATCATACTGTCATGACACATACTTAGACCTGTCATGACTTATATTGTGTTATTTTATGGCTGGTTATGACACCTACATAAGAGTGTTAAAACCCACAAAACCTACCCCACAAGACATAACATTCCAGATTACACCATAGCCTATGTGTCAACAGTATGTTTGTTACACAAAAGTGCCCATATTTGAAATTGACCATATTAAATTATTGTAATTTCACACACAATTGTCACACATGCACCTATTCCAATTCTCTGTTGCTGATGACTGGGATGAATGAAGGAGCAGAATTTACAGGAGCAGAAAAAAAAATGAAAGAAAAAAAGACACTCTTTTTGACTAATGACTGATATAAGGGCATGCACGTGATAGGCCTATCTGGTTTATATTATTATGCTTCTTGACAGTTAATGCTTCTTGACAGTGTCATAAAGTGTATTTTCTACAAGTTATTAGAAGTTATTAGAGTTATTAGTTATTAGTTATTAGAAATATGATATGATGAAATATGATGAACAAAACCTGACTATAAATAATACATTACAACAACAAAAAATAAATTTGAATAAATGTGGGTTTTGACACATGTAGGTGTCATACCCAGCCATAAAATAACACAATGTATGTCACAACCGGTGTAAATATATGGGTCATGACTGTTATATTATAAAATGCTTATGACTGTGTTATGACACTGGGTGTGAAGTAAAGAGTTACCAATGTTATTGATCCATCCTCAGTTGTTTTCTCCAATCAATCACAGCCATTGAACACTGTAGCTATTTTAAAATCACCAATGGCCTCATGGTAACATTCCTGAGTAGGTTCATTCTTGTCCTGCAGCTCAGTTCAGAAGGATTACTGTACCTGTCATGTGTCTTGGTGGTTTAATACATAATCCACAGCCTAATTAACTTGACCATGCTTAAAAAAAGACATTCAATGTCTGATTTGTTATTGTTATCCATCTACCAATCACTGCCCTTCTTTATGAGGCTTTCAAAAAGCTCCCTGGTCTTTGTAGTTCAATCTGTGCTTGAAATTCAATACTTGACTGAGGGACAAAAGTTGTCTCAAACTGAAGGATTTCAGTTTGTGACAAAACAAGCAAGTATAGCGTAGAGAAACATTGTAATCTAAATCGCTGTGAAATATCTTCACAATCAAAAATATTACAACTTTACCTGTTGTGTTTATATTTTTGCTCTATATACAGTGCATTCGGAATGTATTCAGACCCCTTCCTTTTTCCACATTTTGTTACTAAAAGCCTTATTCTAAAATTGATTAAATTAAATATTTTCCTCATCAATCTAAACACAATACCCCATAATAACAAAGCGAAAACAGGTTTATATACATTTTTGCTCATTTATTACAAATAAAAAACAGAAACACCTTATTTACATAAATATTCATACCCTTTGTTATGAGACTCAAAATTAAGCTCAGGTGCATCCTGTTTCCATTGATCATCCTTGAGATGTTTCTACAACTTGATTGGAGTCAAACTGTGATAAATTCAATTGATTGGACATGATTTGGAATTGCCCACCCCTGCTATGGAAGGGCCCACAGTTGACAGTGCATGACAGAGCAAAAACCAAACCATGGAAATCGAAAGGAATTATCCGTAGACAGGATTGTGTCAAGGCACAGATCTGGGGAAGGGTACCAAAAAATGTCTTCAGCATTGAAGGTCCCCAAGAACACAGTGAACTCCATCATTCTTAAATGGAAGAAGTTTTTAACCACCAAGACTCTTCCTAGAGCTGGCCGCCCGGCCAAACTGAGCAATCGGGGGACAAGGGCCTTGGTCAGGGTGAAAATGGGAGAACCTTCCAGAAGGACAACCATCTCTCCATCAATCAGGCCTTTATGGTAGAGTGGCCAGGCGGAAGCCACTCCTCAGTAAAAGGCACATGACAGCCCACTTGGAGTTTGCAAAAAGGCACCAAAGGACTCTGACCATGAGAAACAAGATTATCTGGTCTCATGAAACCAAGATTGAACTCTTTGGCCTGAATGCCAAGCGTCACGTCTGGAAGAAACCTGGCACCATCCCTACGGTGAAGCATGGTGGTGGCAGCATCATACTATGGGGATATTTTTCAGCGGCAGGGACTGGGAGACTAGTCAGGATTGAGGGAAAGACGAACTGAGCAAAGTACAGAGAGATCCTTGAGATCCCTGCTCCAGAGCACTCAGGACCTCAGACTGGGGCGAAGGTTCACCTTCCAACAGGACAACCACCCTAAGCACACAGCCAAGACAACACAGGAATGTCCTTGAGTGGCCCAGCCAGAGCCCGGACTTGAACCCGATCGAACATCTCTGGAGAGACCTGAAAATAGCTGTGCAGTGACGCTCCCCATCCAACCTAACAGAGCTAGAAAGGATCTGCAAGGAAGAATAGGAGAAACTCTCCAAATACAGGTGTGCCAAGCTTGTAGTGTCATACCCAAGAAGACTCGCTGTAATCGCTGCAAAAAAAATCTAAAAACCTGTTTTTGCTGTCATTATGGGGTGTGTAGATTGATGAAAAAAACAAAACAATTGAATCCATTTTAGAATAAGGCTGTAACGTAACAAAATGTGGAAAAAGTCAAAAGGTCTGAATACCTTCCAAATGCACTGTACACACACATTCTGCTCCACTGCACTCAGTATATTTGACTGGCACCTTGGATTACCTAAATAGATGATCAAATCATCATATCTTAATGATACAATACCTCATTAGGCCATGTATTGCCCTCAGGGTAGGCGGCAACAACACCTTAAATCCCCCATTGGCTAGCCCCAGGGGCGTATGGGGAGCTTTATTCCATAGGTCTCATCATCAGGCCTAATGCTGACAAGTCAAGTCACAATGGACAACTCAGTTCAGCAAAGACATGATCATTGTGAAAGAAAATATTGGGTAAAGCATTGCTCGTTATGTAAACTTCTAACAAACGGCAATGGTCAGTGTATATTGTCTTCATATGTGCTCATACTTACAATTTGATTGTGGGGTATCCTCGTACTCCAAATTCTGAGGACATGCCTGAATGGAAAGTGACAATATTTAAACAAAACTGAAGCATGTGTCAATCCATTTTCTCAACTACTTCTTATTAAAAAAATTAACCCAAGCTGCATATCCCATATGGAACTACAGAATGGGACAATAAGAAATAGAAATTCCATTAGAACTACAGTAACCATAATCCGCAGTTAATTGTCTTGGGACTACATTTTAAGGACCAGCTCTGTCCTCAGAATGCACTTTCCCTAATACCTGAAAGCTGTCGTCACCTGTTGATGAGGTTTTAGTAGCCTCTTAGTTAGCCTAATCTTGGACTGCGAGTGAAGTCAGTGACAGACAGTCATGTAATCTGTCCGTGGAATTTTAATCTGGTTTATGCGTGATTAGCCAGAGTGAGAGGCTAGGGGTTAATAACATGAGAAAAAAAGATTAAGAGATCCTAAGTAATGAAGTCAGACTTAGGTCTTGGCAATAGGAATAGTGCATCTTTAACAGCCAGGTGAAACCGATAGCAGAATGGCAGTTTCAAGGGAGGCACAGTAAGACATAGGGGAACCCTAAAGAGAGGACTACTTTTGACCAGAGCCCTAAAGGCCCTAGCAGTGCATTATTCACGGAATAGGGTGCCATTTGGGACTCTGTATGCTCAATTAGATGGAAGATATTTACACTACTAGGCCAAAAGTATGTGGACAACTGCTCGAACATCTCATTCCAAAATCATGGGCATTAATATGGAGTTGGTCCCTCCTTTGCTGCTATAACAGCCTCCACTCTTCTGGGAAGACTTTCCACTAGATATTGGAACATTGCTGCGGGAGGGAACTTTCTTCCATTCAGCCACAAGAGCATTAATGAGGTCGGGCACTGATGTTGGGCGATTAGGCCTGGCTCGCAGTCAGCGTTCCAATTCATCCCAAAGATGTTCAATGGCGTGAGGTCAGGGCTCTGTGCAAGCCAGTCAAATTCTTCCAAACCAATCTCGACAAACCATTTCTATATGGACCTCGCTTTGTGCACAGGGGCATTGTCAGGCTGAAACAGGAAAGGGCCTTCCCCAAACTGTTGCCACAAAGTTGGAAGCACAGAATCATCTAGAATGTCATTGTGTTGTAGCATTAAGACTTCCCTTCACTGGAACTAAGGGGCCTAGCCCGAACCATGAAAAACAGCCCCAGACCATTATTCCTCCTCCACCAGGCTGTACAGTTGGCATTATGCATTCGGGCAGGTAGCGTTCTCCTGGCATCCACCAAACCCAGATTAGTCCGTTTGACAGCCAGATGGTGAAGCGTGATTCATCACTCCAGAGAACGCGTTTCCACTACTCAAATCAAAGTTTGTCACGTGCTTACTTACAAGCCCTAACCAACAGTGCAATTTTTAAGTAAAAAAATAGGTATTAGGTATACAACACATAAGTAGTAAAAAAAAAAAAAAGTAAAGTTAAAATGACAGTGAAAATAACAGTAGCGGGGCTATATAAAAATGTGGTACCAATACAGAGTCAATGCGCGGGGGCACCGGTTAGTCGGGCTAATATGTACATGTAGGTATATTTAAAGTGACTATGCATAGATGATAAACAGAGAGTAGCAGCAGCATAAAAGAGGGAGTCCAGTCTAATGGGGGCGAGCATTACACCACTCCAGCCAACACTTGGCATTGTGCATGGTGATCTTAGGCTTGTGTACGGCTGCTCAGCCATGGAAGCCCATTTCATGAAGCTCCGGATGAACAGATCATGTGCTGACGTTGCTTCCAGAGACAGTTTTGAACTCAGTAGTGAGTGTTGCAACCAAGGACAGATGTTTTTACGCGCTATAGCACTCGATGGTCCTGTTCTGTGAGCTTGCGTGGCCTACCACTTCGCGGCTGAACCGTTGTTGCTCCTAGATGTTTCCACTTCACAATAACAGTTTTAACAGTTGACCGAGGCAGCTCTAGCGGACTTGTTGGAAAGGTGGCATCCTATGACAGTCCCACGTTGAAAGTCACTGAGCTCTTCAGTACGGCCCATTCTACTGCCAATGTTACTGTATGGAGATTGCATGGATGTGTGCTCGATCTTATACACCCGTCAGCAACGGGTTTGGCTGAAATAGCAGAATCCACTAATTTGAATGGATGTCCACATACTTTTGGCCATGTATATTTGGTATGCAGACAAAAAAAATAATCATCATAATCGCTCAGACAAAAAACCCAAGTATTGGCATCAGCTGATATTGCACAAATTAGATTCATCACTACCTTAATATGGCGGCCTATTCAGTCAAACAGGTTCTGCACACACATTCTCTGATGGCTGCCACACGCAAGCTATGCGCTGGGGTTCTGGTGACATGCTATTGCTGTAACGTGTTACTCGTCATGCATGTCAGTTTTCTGCTTTCCCACCCCACGCCAGCTTCCACCTGTTTGAGCGCCGTTTTTGTTTTGGTCAGAGGGATTTGTACAGCGTACCTTGCTCACTGCCTGTAATAATAATAGTAATAATTATTATTATTATTATTATTATAATGCACTCTGGCAGTGAGCTACCCCGAAGGAGCAGAGCCTAACGCCAAGACTAACGCATGCATGTACTGTAATCTTTTTCTAATAAATGTTTAAACGAATACGTGGCGTTTCCTGTCTGAACTATAGATAGCTATGGTGTCAACCCGATAGACTACATGTTAACCCATATATGCATACTGTTATTTTTGTCTAAGACTTAAAGCTGTTCAAATGTGCTTACATTGACAAAATAATGTAGGTAGTCAAGACTACAGGCAATCAGGAACATGTAGAGAAGCCATTGACAAGGTCACTGCAACAGAGACTCACCAGAGTATGCAGTGCCGTCCATCTTGCCCACTCGCACAGGCGATCCAGAGCTTTTCAACTCGGCGCCGACGTCATACCAAATGGGCTCCAGTTTTTTACAGTAGCCACACCACGGTGCATAAAACTGCAAAGGCCCAACACAACACTGTCAGTCACTGTAAAAATGATGAAATAGGCCTAGCTCTAAAACTATGAACACAAATACACACACTGTTCAGAAATAACACGCATGGCGGCAACACCCCCAGGGACATCAACTGGGTATGGCAGTCGCCATATCCTAGCTCAACCACAACAATTTAAAATAGGCTAATAAAATCATTCCTAATCCAATTAAAAGACAAATGCAGTTTAGTGGTATTAGCGGGCTGACTTTAGGACCACGAGGACACCGTCGGAGCGGGCAGATGAACAGCGAGACTTTTCTCTCAAAACAGTGCAGAGGTGGAAGACAGCTGTAGACAGCTAGGACGCTAGGTAGGCTTAACTGCAGTTTGACAAGACATAAAACAAAACTAGTTTTTAATCCAGATGCTGAGCTAGTGAGTAGCAAGATAACTGCTGTATTGACATGTGTTTGAGGTGAATGAAGCTACAGCAGCCAAGGTGATAAATAAAGTCCCTCCAAGATTTCGCAGGGATTTTTTGTGATATTTGCGGGCAAAAATGCTTAATTTTACTTTGCCAATTCTGACATTTTGCATGGCAATAGGCAATGATTTTGTCCAATTTGTCGCAAAAATGTGGTGACAAAGGAAAAAGTTTGCTGATGTGTGGCTTGATTGAACCATATGTGGTAAATGTGCGGAGATTGGTTGAAATTGTGAGCCCTCTTTTGGCACTGCTGTGATGGGTCAGTTCTATACAATAATATTGCAATGATTTGACTGTTTTATCCAGAAATATTGCAGTGATTGGACAAATTTACATAATATGCAGGGAACTTTTGATTTGGCAAAAATAGATTGGAAATCCTGGAGGGACTGATAAAGGCTGGAGTCAATTTTGCTGTTGGCAATTCCACGGTAACAATGTGACGCAGAGACTCACTTAAAAAATGTATGCCAAAAAAAAAAACATTGATTGCTAAGTTTAACAAACCATACACCCACAGTGCATGCAGAAGTCTACTTTTAACAATTCCCACTGACTAAATCACATGTACCTGAGGAACAGTGCAGATGCAAAGTTTAACAGAAGAAAATCTCCCTCAGATTTTTATGTGACCACGTAAATATCTACTCCGAATTAAAATTCAAACACGTCTGCAGAAAGAATGCGGTATCAGCTAGGATGACACCTTGTGTTTGAAAAATATATATTTTGGTTATTGAACTAGAGTAACACTCGGTAACATAACAGAACGATGGTAACATAATGGCATCATGGGATCTGTACTATACAGTCATTGTCTTTAAGGTGATGTATCCTGAAAAGGTACACAAAGCTAGAAAAAAAATGTATCACCCATTTGCATATTATTCTACACTATGGCTATTATTCTAATGAGCTCAGCTCCCAAACTAGATCAAATTTGTTTGGTCCAGACCAAATCTATACCAATCATAAACTTCTATGTTCCACAAGTTGACACAACAGTAAAGTTCAGTACAATACAGTTCTGTACAGTAGAGCATAGTAGAGTACATGTAAAAAAAAGTAGAGTATAGTTCAGTACAGTATATTGCATTATACTGCACTCTTCCCATGTATTCTCTACTGTACTGAACTCTACTGTACCTGTGGTTTGTGACTATTATTTCCCAATTCAATTGCAGTCATTTTGTTAGAGTTTTTGGTCACTGGTACCAATTTGGTAACAGAGTGACACGTTTTAATCATTTAATAATTCATAAACAAAATAGTTATCAGTAAAAACCCTAACTAATTTGTAGGTCTACCTTTACTTGTTACTTCTTTCATAATCCTCCCTCCTCATGAGGGAGAGAAATTAGAAAATATTTTAAAGATATGTGGGTTTGTGGTAACAGAAACATGAGGTAATATTTCTTAAAAACTTACAGAAGGCAAATTATTTCTGCAAAAGTAAATATACATTTTGATATTAGTTGTCAGGGGCCTTTACTTCAACATTGTGGTTTGATGTATTTCTAATAGACTTTTTCTAGATGTTTTTTTAAGACTCCTTTTCCATCTGTGTGACCAGAAATCAAAGCCTCTGCTTATTCCACATTTTTAGGATGGAAAAATGGTTGAAAAACATATCTATGCCTTAATTCCCCCAAAATATATACTCAGCTTTCATTTGACACCACATTATATATGCTCCTGTAAACTTAACATGTTGGCGCTCATGGGACCTGTTCTCCAAATAGCATTTTAGAGGGTTTTTTAACTGTGTAGAAATGCAGTAGGCCTTAAAGAGCTTCAACCCCACCCTGTCACTTAGCTATACCCTGGGTTTACTTGAAATGACAACCCTGAACACACCACCAGCCCAAAAAGTTGAATTACAACATTTCAATAAAAATCTCCCATCTTTGTGGCAATGCTGTACTTGGTATTGGGATTGGCATTTCCACCTAAGCATTTTTTCCCCTGATAGTCAATGCACAGCCCTGTTCTGTGTACCAGTCTACAAGACTGTGTTTCCGGCTGTGTCTGTGCCTGCCTATAGTGATCCACGTCAGTGTATATAGTACAACTGCTGTCACTCCAATCATTTCTCCTCAAGCGGTCAGACTGGTCTGGACAGGGAGTGCCAGCTTTGGGTGCCAGCTGGATTTGCTCAGGCCCCAGACATGAACCCTGGGCTCTGGCATAAACCCCCCCAAAGCCCCCAGGCCAGGCGCGCCGCCCGCCATGCATGACTTCTCATTGACTAAAACACACACAGTAGACACACCTCCCCCTTCCCACCCCCACTGCCACTTCCGTAAGGGATGAGCTGGACACTGGTGTCAGGACGAGGGTCTAAAGCAGTGCTGAATGGGCTCATTCAGCCTCGTCTCGTCAGTATGATTACAGTGTGTGCGATGCAAAGCAAACAAGACTCACGTCCACCAGCCAGACATCATCTACTCTGGTGTCTTTAAATCTGAGGAAGAAAAAATAATAATAATAATCAGAATTCATAAAACTTTGGCTTTATATTTTAACCAGTACCAAAGCCATTAAAAGAGACTTATTCAAACCATGAAACTTCGCAATAACCGGTATGAAACCTTGAAAATCAGGACCTCGGAGTTAAAATAAGCAAAAATGATTTGCGTTTAGTTTCCTATTGGTTGATTCTGATATTTCCCAAGTGGGAAACCTATCTTTCTACAACGAGTAAGCAAGTCAGACATTTGAGTTTCCAATATGACGTGAACGAGGCATTATAGACACAAGTAAAATGAACAAGACATACTGCAACAAGGACGTAATGAGCAGGCCCTTAACTTGCAGGGGTTGAATTGGAAATTATTTCCCCACTGTAGTTACTAGCTTTCTGTGGCTTTACACTACTACTCAATTCCTAATTTTATGATTGGATCCCCCCGCTGCAAAATATGCTTTGGGCTCCGCTCTTTCGCTCTCTCCTCTTAACAAACCCTTAATTTTGTGAGCTGACTTGTAACAAATAAAGACAGTCACATTTAACATGGTAAATTCATAAGCACGAATAAGAATTATATAGAAAAAGAAAACATTTTACGTTTAAGTTTCTATTGCAAAGTGACAAGATTTTCTCAAAATGAGTGATAATTGGTAACGGTCGTACTGGGCTAAATTTTGTGAGTTCAAACTACGTTGGTCGTATTATAAACTTGAAACAACTTGTTTCTAGTAGGCTACAGAATTAGAGAAGGGCTGTTCCTCTGAACCTCTGGCAGTAGGCAATCCTGTTTCTCTCCCCAGTCAGAGGCAGCATGCCTGTCTCACATACTATGACCAGCAGCAGCAACCTAGAAAACTATTTTGAAGGCCAAAATTCAGGGAGGAAAGCATTCATCATGTTTATGCAGCCTAATAGTCACCCTATGAGTACTTCCAGAAACAACTTTATATTTTTAAAAAGGATACATGTGACATTGCACAGCAGTAAGCTGCTTTATTTGTCATTTTCTCTTCTTGATTTCAATATGGAAGGGAAACCAGTTACTGGTGTTTGTATGTACGGTTTCTTGATGACTAAAAAGTATTCTTATAACATCATTTTGTGGGGAGGTTAAGGGGCATATGATGTTCCCCCATGAGGAAACGGGGCCATGACAGAAAACGTTTAGGAAGCACTGATCTAGTCAATGATTAGCACAAAAACAGATGGGCAACCCCATGCTTCAGTCTATTTATTTATAGCCACTATGATGCATCAGTTGGGCTACAGATGATAATGCTTATTGCTAAATAACACACCAGCCTGATAATATGGACCAAAATGTTGTTAGGCTCAATTTTGGATTGTAAAATTATATTTCAATGGTGTCACCATCATATTACTTTTATTCATTTTGGAGTAGAAACGTCACCAGGGCTGCATTCGGTACAAAAATAAAAGGTAACGTTGTTCTGAACAACCAGTTTAAAAAACGGGCAGGGGTTTTGGGTTCAAAATTCACCGCTGGCCTTCAAATATGTCACTCACTGTTTCAAGCCACACCCTGCCACACCCACCAAACAACACCATCCGTTAAACAATGTAGCAAATGTTCAATCGAACTGAACGCACCCCAGAACTGACTTTCTCACAGTCCTTCTACCAAAAAAATTGCCAAGCGTGGTTACTTTCTGAACAAATTTGTTTGTTTTTTTCACCTTTATTTAACCAGGTAGGCTAGTTGAGAACAAGCTCTCATTTACAACTGCGACCTGGCCAAGATAAAGCAAAGCAGTGCGACACAAAACAACACAGAGTTACACATGGAATAAACAAACATGCAGTCAATAATACAATAGAAAAAGTCTATATACAGTGTGCAAATGAGGTAGGATAAGGGAGGTAAGGCAATAAATAGGCCATAGTGGCAAAATAATTACAATATAGGAATTAAACACTGGAGTGATAGATATGCAGAAGATAAGTGTGAAAATAGAGAGTTCCTGTGAGCAAAGGAGCACAATAAATAACAGTATGGGGATGAGGTAGTTGGACGGGCTATTTACAGATGGGCTATGTACAGGTGCAGTGATCTGTGAGCTGCTCTGACAGCTGATGCTTAAAGCTAGTGAGGGAGATATGAGTCTCCAGCTTCAGTGATTTTTGCAGTTCGTTCCAGTCAATTGCAGCAGAGAACTGGAAGGAAAGGCGGCCAATAGAGGAATTGGCTTTGGGGGTGACCAGTGAAATATACCTGCTGGAGCGCGTGCTACGGGTGGGTGCTGCTATGGTGACCAGTGAGCTGAGATAAGGCGGGGCATTACCTAGAAAATACTTATAGATGACCTGGAGCCAGTGGGTTTGGTGACGAATATGAAGCGAGGGCCAGCCAACGAGAGAATACTGGTCGCAGTGGTGGGTAGTATATGGGGCTTTGGTGACAAAACAGATTGCACTGTGATAGCAAATTGAATGCAGTCTGAGTAGAGTGTTGGAGGCTATTTTGTAAATGATATCGCCGAAGTCAAGGATCGGTAGGATAGTCAGTTTTACAAGGGTATGTTTGGCAGCATGAGTGAAGGATGCTTTGTTGCGAAATAGGAAGCCAATTCTAGATTTAATTTTGGATTGGAGATGCTTAATGTGAGTCTGGAAGGAGAGTTTACAGTCTAACCAGATACCTAGGTATTTGTAGTTGTCCACATATTCTAAGTCAGAACCATCCAGAGTAGTGATGCCGGACGGGCGAGCAGGTGTGGGCAGAGATCGGTTGAAGAGCATGCATTTAGTTTTACTTGCATTTAAGAGCAGTTGGAGACAACGGAAGGAGAGTTGTATGGCATTGAAGCTCATCTGGAGGTTAGTTAACACAGTGTCCAAAGAAGGGCCAGAAGTATACAGAATGGTGTCGTCTGCGTAGAGGTGGATCAGAGAATCACCAGCAGCAAGAGTGATATCATTGATGTATACAGAGAAAAGAGTCGGCCCGAGGATTGAACCCTGTGGCACCCCCATAGAGACTGCCAGAGGTCCGGACAACAGGCTCTCCGATTTGACACACTGAACTCTATCTGAGAAGTAGTTGTTGAACCAGGCGAGGCAGTCATTTGAGAAACCAAGGCTGTTGAGTCTGCCGATAAGAATGTGGTGATTGACAGAGTCGAAAGCCTTGGCCAGGTCGATGAATACAGCTGCAAAGTATTTTCTCTTATCGATGGCGGTTATGATATCGTTTAGGACCTTGAGCGTGGCGGAGGTGCACCCATGACCAGCTCAGAAACCAGATTGCATAATAAAGTTAGACCAACAGTTTAAAGTAATATCAAAATGATTGGTATTTCAGTTGTGGTTGGAATATATTGACCAAACTATCAGAAGTTTGGGATGTATTTCCCCCCCAACCACCCCAATATAACAACACAAAAGTTACACCCTTGGTGATGGGTACACTGAGTCAAACTCAGAAGTCTACAATTTTGTTTACAAACAATATTAACATACGTTTCTGTGTACAGGGAGAGCGACTGGTTTAAGATTGGAATAGCTTAAGTTATTTTACCATAAAATAGTTATTCATTGGGTCTATTACATTAACCAAAATGGTCGTCAGGTGACAACATTCGCATACATACTAGGGATTGACGTTAAACAAAAGACAGGAAGATTCCACAAGCGAAATACATTAGAGCATCACTTACGTGTCATCGAGTTCTTCGACAATTGCAAGCACCGTTGAACATAGAAAAAGCCCTACAATATAAAAACAAAATGAACAGTTAATGTGAAAATCATCACGTTAACAAATAAGCAACAGTTACACAAATGCTTCTGCAATTTAACGTTACCTAAGGCTTTCAACCTCATGATGCATCAGCTAGAATAGCTCGCGCCCTTAGCTAGCTACGTTACTGTTACTGTCCGTGCATATTGCACCACAATTCCACCCAAACGAAAAAAAATCTGACAAGTTATCAAGGTAATGCAACGAATAACGCATTTATTAACAAAACAGAAACGGTTCGAAAGTGTAAGTACCTGCACAAACCAAGGTGGCTTTCACTTTTGCCATTGCTCCGAAAGGAAACATCAAGCAGGAAATAAATACAAGCAGTATTTTCGGTCTGTCTGAGCATGCGCTGTGATTACGCTGCATTAAATCGGAAGCATCACAAGGTTGCAGGCATCAGAAATGCATAAATACTAATACTTTTATAATAATAACTTAAAGCCCATGTAGTCTTTCAGTGTTCATTATAATTAAATTTACAGACAATCTCTTTCTTTGGCATATTTATTTTCCTGCTGTTAAATTAACTGATTCCGTTTAACCAATAATTAATAATAATTTATTACATTTGTAAAGTGCTTTTCCTCATAAAGAATAATAAGTGTATGAAATAAAAATAAAAACCAAATAGAAAAAAATGGACACAACTAGACACTGCAACTGACACAAAGAATACAGCTGACGCTATGGGGCAAGGACACCAAGAAGCACAGCTATCAACACAAAGCCTTCCTAAAGAGAAAGGTCTTTAGACCCATTTAAAGGAGCCCAGAGTTTCCTTCAGGTGGTCTGGGAGGGCATTCCAGAGGCTGGGGCAGGCCAATGCCTTAAGGGGGCCGATTCTGACCTGAGTTAAGCCCTGTAAATTGAATGTAATTCCCTTCTTATGCACTTTTCTCTCTATGCCTATTCTGACCTTCAGTTTAAGCATGACAATGGAATTCTGTTCTCCCGCTATTCGTTGGGGGTGGAGATCTAAGAAAGGAAGTTGTGGCAGAGGTTGTGTCTACAGACACACCTTAATCTGACCTTGAATTCACATATTAATTCCATCACCATGAATAAAGTCGAGTGAACCTGCCGGTTCCAAATGGAAGAGGCATCTACTTCATTCTTTTTAGTAGAAATACAGCATTCTCCATACACTGTAATTTATAAACTGGTAAGAGCTATTGACAGTGGAAACCCGTCATTCAGGGCCTGTTTTGAGCCGAACATAAAAATGAAAATAAAGTTATTTAAAAAATATATATATATTATTTTTTGGGGGCTTGCCTGTTTTGCATGTTATTTTGGCATTAATACGTGTCACATATCAGTTTGCAAACAATGTAAAACATATACAGTTGAAGTCGGAAGTTTACATACACTTAAGTTGGAGTCATTAAAACTCGTTTTTCAACCACCCCACAAATTGCTTGTTTACAAACTATAGTTTTGGCAAGTCGGTTAGGACATCTACTTTATGCATGACACAAGTAATTTTTCCAACAATTGTTTACATACAGATTATTTAATTTATAACTCATTGCATCACAATTCCAGTGGGTCAGAAGATTACATACACTAAGTTGACTGTGCCTTTAAACAGCTTGGAAAATTCCAGAAAATGATGTCATGGATTCAGAAGCCTCTGATAGGCTAATTGACATAATTTGAGTCAATTGGAGGTGTACCTGTGGATGTATCTCAAGGCCTACCTTCAAACTCAGTGTCTCTTTGCTTGACATCATGGGAAAATCAAAAGAAATCAGCCAAGACCTCAGAAAAAAAAATGCAAACCTTCACAAGTCTGGTTCATCCTTGGGAGAAATTTCCAAATGCCTGAAGGTACCACGTTCATCTGTATAAACAATAGTACTTCTCCTAGAGATGAACGTACTTTGTGCAAATCAATCCCAGAACAACAGCAAAGGACCTTGTGAAGATGCTGAAGGAAACAGGTACAAAAGTATCTATATCCACAGTAAAACGATTCCTACATCGACAGAACCTGAAAGGCCGCTCAGCAAGTAAGAAGCCACTGCTCCAAAACTGCCAGAAAAAAGCCAGACTACAGTTTGCAACTGCACATAGGGACAAAGATCATACTTTTTGGTGAAATGTCCTCTGGTCTGATGAAACAAAAATAGATCTGTTTGGCCATAATGACCATCGTTATGTTTGGAGGAAAAAGGGGGACGCTTGCAAGCCGAAGAACACCATCCCAACCGTGAAGCACGGGGGTGGCAGCATCATGTTGTGTGGGTGCTTTGCTGCAGGAGGGACTGGTGCACTTCACAAAATGCATGGCATCACGAGGAAGGAAAATTATGTGGCTATATTGAAGCAACATCTCAAGACATCAGTCAGGAAGTTAAAACTTGGTCGCAAATGGTTCTTCCAAATGGACAATGACCCCAAGCACACTTACAAAGTTGTGGCAAAATGGCTTAAATGGTCCGTGTAGACCAATTTGGATTTCCAATCTCTCCAAAAGAATGTGGTGATCAATGGTATCAAAAGCAGCACTAAGGTCTAGGACCACGAGGACAGATACAGAGCCTCGGTCTGACGCCATTTAAAGGTAATTTACCACCTTCACAAGTGCAGTCTCCGTGCTATAATGGGGTCTGAAACCAGACTGAAGCGTTACTTATACATTGTTTGTCTTCAGGAAGGCTTTATTACTGCCACGTTTGGTACACATCCGGTGGATAGGGAGCCGTTTATTATGTTCAACATAGGAGGGCCATGCACAGGAAGCAGTTCTTTCAGTAGTTTAGTTGGAATAGGGTCCAGTATGAAGCTTGAAGGTTGAGAGGCCATGATTGGTTTTCATCAATGTGTCAAGAGATATAGTATTAAAAAAACTTGAGTGTCTCCGTTGATCCTAGGTCCTGGAAGTGTTGTGCAGACTCAGGACAACTGAGCTTTGGAGAAATACGCAGATTTAAAGAGGAGTCCGTAATTTGCTTTCTAATGATCATGATCTTTTTGTCAAAGAAGTTCATGAATTTCGCTGTCAACGAAGCATGATTTGTACTGCGCTCAAAACAACTGCTAACTTGGAACTGCGAAGAACTCACTGAAGTCAAGTTAAGACAACTGGGAAGTCGGGAATAAACGAGCTCCAACTGGGAAAATATGTTTTGAATGGTCATCCACCTCGGGAATTGTAAATCCTGCCTCTTTCTAGAGCTACGACCTGAAGATCAATGACACCATCATGATTCGACCTTGTTTTTTCCGAGTTCCCAGTTGTTTTGAAAGCACCATAAATCCAGAGAATGCCAGACTTTGATGACAAAATTTGCCCACGAAGGACTGCCACGTCACCTTCCTGTTCAAGTGAGCACAACAAGGTGAGTCCAAAAAATGTATTGTATGCTGCTGCATAAATTATGTAATATGCCAGGGAGATAGTATTACTTTCTTAGTAACAGTATACATAAGTGTACATTATGTTGTGTAGTAAGATGTTAGTAGCCCATGTGCCTCACCCTAATAATTTGGTCTATTTACCCCTATTAATTTTGCCTACTGTCCTGACTTGGTGGTGCACATGTAGCCTATAACCTGTTTTAGAGAAATGTAATCATCAAAAATTGTAAGAGCTTTCATTGTCTGCTTATATGCCCTCTTTATTTATCCTACGGTTCTGACTTGGTGTACAGGGAGAACACTGTAAGAACGGCCCATGTTCCGAATTATGTCCCTGTACATTTCAAAAGTGTTAAACAAATAGTTATATTGACTACGTCTGTCCTAGCTCGCTCATTAATATTACGGATTGCCTCTTATCCGCTTGTCGTCCCCTTATACCATAGTTTGTACATGTCAATTCTCATTAGAAACCACATTTGTTTCAGCACGTCAGCCCTATCAGCTATGTTTTTTTTAAAGGCAGTAAATGACGCTGAATGAACTGTTTCGCTGATAGCCAGGTGTAGCAGTGGTAAGATGTTGGGACTGCTGTTGGGACAGCTTTATGTAGGTCCTAACAGTTTGTGGGCACCGTTTGTCACCGTTATAGTGCAATTCATGTATTGTTTAGTGTTGTGTTGTGCTGTGCTGTGTAGTGGCTTTGCTGGCATGCATCCACTTTCTTTCTTTTTTTTGCCCAACCAAGATTTATATGTTAAAATCGCCACTGGCTATTGATAAGAGCTAAATAAATTAGTAATCAATTTGGAGAAGGGGATTATAAATACACAGTAATGGCATTGGATCATTTTTTCTTATGAGTCCTATAGACCAATGTGAAACCAGTCATATGAAAGCAACCTGAAAATCATATCAACATGACACGTATTGCAACTTTTCCACAGTGAAGCAGCCTAGGCTATAAATAGCTGTGCCATTATTCTGAATTTTAATTGTGTGCCCTCATAATTTGCTTAGATGAAATATTGAGACACAAGCTATAGGCTTCTGTAAGGCTGAACATGCCGAGCTTTAGAACGTTTTAATTATATGCCCAGGCTTTTCTCCTTTTTATTTGACCATTTGTATCATGTTAAATATTAACCACTGTCAGGGGCCATCGCCAGTAATACCCACATACAATTATATATGTTACTTTAGTGTTTGTTTTCTTAAATTTGTAGCATACATTTTGAATCATTCCATTCCATTTCATTTGTCTGTCTTCCCTCTGTCACATCCGTGAAGTTCGCTAGCATTAGTGGATCATATTAGGCTAACGTTGTGCAATAATTTGGGACATGTAGCCTATTTGAATCACTATGGAACTCAGACCACATGTAGCAGGTTAAACCTGGAGCCTGCCGCACGGTTCACGACGACTGGACCATTGTCATACAGTTCCATGATTAGTGAAGATTAGAGTAGATTTATAGGACTATTGTTCAACCCCTATTGTACACTTTATTCCACCTTCCAATATTTTATGGAATGAACTTGAATATGACAACTTCAGGATGAATCAAAACACTTTATTTCTGATTCAGCAATATATTTCGTGCATAAAGGCATTCTGAATGATTCATACATACTTTCCAAACCTTAAAATGTGCCTATACAGTATAATCTACAAGATCAGAATATTAATTAATATTTTATCTACCAGTTGCTGTTGAAACTAAGACACATGCATTTACTTAATGGCTTTCTTTCATTGGACCTATATTCTGAACCCGGGTCGGTTGACAAAATTGTAATTAAAGGTTTAAAGGTACACGTCTATAAAGAGTTTGCTTAATTAAGATAAATGTACTGAAAACCCTATTGAATGAAAAATCTACAAGAAAATCTGTTGGTCAGCAAATGGGAGTGTTTCCAGCATTGAATTAAATGTATTCAGTGCATGCAATGAAACCATGCACCTGCATGAGGTAAGTCTGCATACCAACTACTGAGAAGTGTGTAAGAAAGGCGTGCATTTACGAAATTGAAATCGGCCCCTGAGAGTTTATAACTGTTTTACCCAGAGATAGAGGACTCATCTTTGTATCTGTGACAGCACGGGCAGCGCCATTGAGGCTATCTCCATTTTGAAGTAATCAATTTTCTTCTTCACGATTGGCTGATCCCTCCTGATGACTCAGTTGGACATGACTCCAACAGGTTCAACAGGAGAGATCAGCCAATGAAGTTGGAAGCCCCAGGCAGTTTACATTAAAATGGTGGAAGCCCTCAATGGCACTGCCCATGCTAATACAGCCTTTTGGCCACTAGATACGTCTATCATTCTCTATGGTTTTACCATATAACCTAAAATATAAGGTTTTATTACTCCATTATTTATGTTTTGTTGTCATAGGAGTCTTTGTAGACAAACAATGTACATCCATGGACTTAAATAGATTCTGATTGTGTGTGTAATTCTGATACCTACCACAAGATAGCCCTGTTTCACACATCCTGAAGCTGTACGCCTTGAGTTGCAGTACCTGTTGATTTTCCATTAGGGTATAACTCTCAGATATTGCCACAATTATCAATTATGAAAGTAACAGTCAAGGTACATTTTTTTATTACAAAACATCTTTAATATAATTGTTACATAGCCTGCCAATCATATACAGAATGAATGATTCTAAGTATTAACCCTTGGCTTACAATGTCCGCACCCCTGCGGAAATCTAATTAACATTATACAAAAAAAACATCAATCTGTCTGTTTAAGCTAGAGATTTTTTTGAATGGGCTGCATCTCAATCCACCATCTGCCGATATCACCCATCCGCATCTGTGGTAAAAGGTGGCAGAGCTAGTGCAGTGTTTGTCAAATCCCGAAAATCGGTCTCCTCACAAAAACATCTGTAGCGTCCGGACCGTTTGGCCTACAAACTATTGAAAAATGACTCTTACGAACACGACAATGTTCTCCGTTTTGCTCTACCATTCCCAACAGCCTCACAAGACTTGTCTGAAGTCAGTATATCCTCTTATGCCAACTTCTGTCTGTAGCGTCTGGAACGGTCGCCCCTCTGTGGAAAGCTGAGGCTCTCACAAACATGACGATGTTCTCCGTTTTGCTCTAGGATGCCCACAAGCCTCACAAGACTGAAGGTCCCGGTACCAATTAAAATAATATATTGAAGTGTATATGGAGATAGCTTAGTGCCTAAAATAAGGGGATAAATACATGTTAAAAAAAAGAGTTCCCTGATCTTTCTTATATCTCTCAGATATTTGACACAATTCAGAATAAACTTCTTTAGAATATTTTTTTTTAATTATCTGTTCCATGTAGTGCATCTGTTATTCAATGCGTTTCTATTGGTTAATAACAGTAGGCCTAATGCCAAATTCAATGTTTCATCTAATATTTTGGGGGGGATAACTTAAGGAGCCTTAAAATTCAAAATCAAATAGCTAAATAATCCTTGGTATGACCATCTTATAACAATTCCATATGTTAGTTTAGAGCCCCCTGCAGACAGGATTTAGACTCTAGATTAATATAATTAATAATACTGAGCAGATACAGTATGTCTCACACTGGCCGTAAGCATATCAATAAGGTTACAAGGCGGGTCACGGTTAGCTTAGCGATATGACAGCCAGTCTGTCAAACATTTGGACTATAAAAATAAATAACCTCTAACATTATATTAAATTAGAATATCCTTGTAACAAAACAAAAAGCATCATCTTCCAAATGATCACACTGATGTTTGAAATTGATGAACTTCACATACTGGTGTGTTCAAAGAGTGTGGCGGAGAGACCAGAGTACTGGAGTTTGGTTGGGTACTCCTGAGGCCACGCGGGATTGGTTGAGTACCGTTTAGCCATGACTGGTGGATGGATGGATGCATGCACAAGGTTCTTCACGAATCAATGTCTACGGTCTAGACCGACTCGGAACAGAAATGAATACAATCAACTGTTCCATACATAATGTCCAGTTCCTTATTTCAGCATAGAGTTGCTAGTGGTGGGATTTTCCTTCTCTCCTAGGGAGCATTAAGAAGGATGTGGTGCCATTTCTCCAACGCAGCCAGTCAACAGAACCACCTCCAGTGCCCAAAAATATGTGCTTTTCCTCCTCTTTAGGCTCTCTGCCTCTGAGAAAATAGAGAAGAAAGCAGGAAGAGAAAAAAAAGTGGGATCGTATCACATGTTGAGAAAGACCTGGGTTTTCTCACGGGCTGAGCAATGGGCATGACTGTGTTGCTAACTAGGGGAGGGGAGTTTAGGGTCGGGTAAAGGCCCCATGTGCCAAGTTTCAGAATGTTCAGCGCCTGTGGATTCAGGGGAGGGCAAACCCCTGTGGCTACAGAACAATACAGAGCAGAGGAAGACAGACAGCTAGCTAGCTACGTAGCTACATACCCAGTAGCCAGAGGGCTCAATGCTGCTGCAGCTTCACACATACAGAGAAAAACTAGACTCACTTCTGTAGGGAGACAGGGACACGTGTGAGCGACCAAACAAGTTACCACTACATCTACAGGACTGCTGAATGTGCAGACAGCTGGAAAACCTTCAATGGAAACAAATGCTGAGTCAATTATTTTGTTTTTTTAATCTTTAATTTGACTTGAAATGTGGACAGAAACAATGTTGGGGCATGCCATATTTTCAAATGTGCCATTCCCACATGTTTGGTGTCAAATGATGTCTTATTTAGTGATATTGGGGGAAATCGTGTTGTGGCTGTGGTTAAACTGATGTTTATTTGCCGAACAGGAAGAGAAAAATCCAGTGTTGGCCTAAATTCCCTTAGTGGTTTTCCACACAACATTGTCATTTGTTTTCTTTAGAAACAGAGAAGATTTGTTCCTCCAGTGGCTGGCTGCGCTGCCGACTCCCACACAGAGACTATAGTCAGCTGTTGGACTGAGTTGTGGAATTACAGTAGCCTATAAAGCATAATACAGGGTCTGACATGGCCTTGCTTGAACCAGCAAAACACTCACTATGCACATGATAACAATCCCCTAGATGAAGATTACTCAACTGTTACATTTTTGCTACTCAAACCAATCTGGTACTGTCATTCATACAGTGATGTAGCGTTCTGATTTTTTGTTTTGAACACAATAACATCCCTAACCTGTCGTCCTAACAATAGGTTTGGTGAGGAAAAGTCACATTGAACCAAAAAAAGTTAATTTCCCATTCAATCCCAATTAGAAAAGTCAAGCTATCACTCCACATAAAACAGCAATCTTTCATAATACTGGTTGTAATGACAACACTGCAGTTTAAGGCTGATACTGAACACAGTTCTATGAAGTACACCAAGTTCAATCCCACAGAAAACTATAATGCACAATTGTAGAGGAGAGAGGACACAGGAAGCAGTTTGATGAGCAAGAAATGGGCAATGTCCTTATAACCCCATCTTGAGACATCAACTTGAGGATGAGGCACACTGGTGATATCACAGACATTGGACTTTGTAAGCCAGTGATATTAAATCTCTCTCTATACAATCTTTCTGTGAGTAACACTACAGTCTGTGTGTCTGTCCATACAGCCGCTGAACCCCAGGATCTGCTCTCCGATTCGACAGAGACAAAGCTGCCATGACAAACGTTGGCCTATAAGCAGCAGTAGCAAAGTTAATAGGTGCAGTTGTGCAGCTACTGAAACATTTGTGGCCAACATGCTGGACAGAGCTGTCCACAGCTAGGTCACATGACATGGTTTGGTTTCTGACAGCATCTGAGCAGGCAGTGATGCTAACCGTCAGCCATTTTGGCTCCTCATTCCAGGATGTCCGTCTCAAAGGGGACCAGATGGTAGTAAGACAGGTTTGTGACGTAGGCATCTGAGTCATCGTCACTGATGTCTGGTTCCACCGTCAGGAACTCCCTGCCATCCTCGTACCTAAGAGAGGAAAACGCCAGACATGGGTATCACTCAACTCACTGGGCACACACTGGTTGAATCATAGTTGTTTCCACGTCCTATGAATTCAATTACGTTAAATCAATGTGGAATAGATGTTGAATTGACGTCTGTGCCCAGTAGGAATGGACCAAGTGGTCAACCCATACTAAGACACTAAATTTACTAAAACATGTGTTCAATATACTGAATCCAAACAGCAAAGCACTATACAACATCATGAAATGATCTTCCAATCTTGCCTACATTCCTTTATTTACAATAGCATCACCATCCCACTGCTGTGATGAATTCTAACTATAGGTAAGATTGTCTTGTATGATATGATCATGCACTTGTGTAACATTCACTTTTTTCCCTTTTAAATTTCACCTTTATTTAACCAGGTAGGCCAGTTGAGAACAAGTTCTCATTTACAACTGCACCTGGCCAAGATAAAGCAAAGCAGTCCGACAAAACACAGTTACACAAACAAACGTACAGTCAATAACACAATAGAAAAATCAATGTACAGTGTGTGCAAATGTAGGGAGGTAAGGCAATAAATAGGCCATGGAGGCGAAATAATTACAATTTAGCATTAACACTGGAATGACAGATGTGCAAGTAGAGAATAGAGATACTGGGGTACAAAAGTGCAAGAGGATAAGTAACAATATGGGGATGAGGTAATTGGGTGTGCTATTTACAGATTGGCTGTATACAGGTACAGTGATCGGTAAGCTGCTCTGACAGCTGATGCTTAAACTTAGAGAGGGAGATATAAGACTCCAGCTTCAGTGATTTTTGCAATTTGTTC
Source organism: Salvelinus namaycush (assembly GCF_016432855.1). NCBI lineage: Eukaryota > Metazoa > Chordata > Actinopteri > Salmoniformes > Salmonidae > Salvelinus > Salvelinus namaycush. The sequence goes on from NC_052313.1 coordinate 24,127,311, forward strand.
CAGTCATTGGCAGCAGAGAATTGGAAGGAAAGGCGGCCAAAGGAAGCGTTGGCTTTGGGGATGACGAGTGAAATATACCTGCTGGAGCGCGTGCTACGTGTGGGTGTTGCTATGGTGACCAGTGAGCTGAGATAAGGCGGGGCTTTACCTAGCAGTGACTGGTAGATGACCTGAAGCCAGTGGGTTTGGCGAGGAGTATGAAGCGAGGGCCAGCCAACGAGAGCGTACAGGTCGCAATGGTGGGTAGTATATGGGGCTTTGGTGACAAAACGGATGGCACTGTGATAGACTGCATCCAATTTGTTGAGTAGAGTGTTGGAGGCTATTTTGTAAATTATATCGTCGAAGTCAAGGATCGGTGGGATGGTCAATTTTACAAGGGCATCTTTGGCAGCATGAGTGAAGGATGCTTTGTTGCAAAATAGGAAGCCGATTCTAGATTTAATTTTGGATTGGAGATGCTTAATGTGAGTCTGGAAGGAGAGTTTACAGTCTAACCAGATACCTAGGTATTTGTAATTGTCCACATATTCTAAGTCAGAACCGCCCAGAGTAGTGATGCTGAACGAGCGGGCAGGTGCGGGCAGCGATCAGTTGAAGAGCATGCATTTAGTTTTACTTGCATTTTAAGAGCAGTTGGAGGCAACGGAAGGAGAGCTGTATGGCATTGAAGCTCGTCTAGAGGTTTGTTAACACAGTGTCCAAAGAAGGGCCAGAAGTATACAGAATGGTCTTGTCTGCGTAGAGGTGGATCAGAGAATCACCAGCAGCAAGAACGACATCATTGATATATACAGAGAAAAGAGTCGGCCCGAGAATTGAACCCTGTGGCACCCCCATAGAGACTGCCAGAGGTCCAGACAACAGGCCCTCTGATTTGACACACTGAACTATATCAGAGAAGTAGTTGGTGAACCAGGCGAGGCAGTCATTTGAGAAACCAAGGTTGTTGAGTCTGCCGATAAGAATGTGGTGATTGACAGAGTCGAAAGCCTTGGCCAGGTCGATGAATACGGCTGCACAGTAATGTCTCTTATCGATGGCGGTTATGATATCGTTTAGGACCTTGCGCGTGGCTGAGGTGGACCCATGACCAGCTCTGAAACCAGATTGCATAGCGGAGAAGGTACGGTGGGATTCGAAATGGTCGGTAATCTGTTAACTTTGCTTTCGAAGACCTTAGAAAGGCAGGGTAGGGTAGATATAGGTCTGTAGCAGTTTGGGTCTAGAGTGTCTCTCCCTTTGAAGAGGGAGATGATCACGACAGCTTTCCAATCTTTGGGAATCTCAGACGATACGAAAGAGGTTGAACAGGCTAGTAATAGCAACAATTTCGGCAGATCATTTTAGAAAGAGAGGGTCCAGATTGTCTAGCCTGGCTGATTTGTAGGGGTCCAGATTTTGCAGCTCTTTCATAACATCAGCTATCTGGATTTGGGTGAAGGAGAAATGGGGGAGGCTTGGGAGAGTTGCTGTGGGGGGTGCCGGGCAGTTGACCGTGGTAGGGGTAGCCAGGTGGAAAGCATAGCCAGCCGTAGAAAAATACTTCTTGAAATTATCAATTCTAGTGGATTTATCGGTGGTGACAGTGTTTCCTAGCCTCAGTGCAATGGGCAGCTGGGAGGAGGTGTTCTTATTCTCCATGGACTTGTGTCCCAGAACTTTTTTGAGTTTGTGCTACAGGATGCAAATTTCTGTTTGAAAAAGCTAGCCTTAGCTTTCCTAACTGCCTGTGTATATTGGTTCCTAACTTCCCTGAAAAGTTGCATATCACGGGGGCTATTCGATGCTAATGCAGTACGCCACAGGATGTTTTTGTGCTGGTCAAGGGCAGTCGGGTCTGGAGTGAACCAAGGGCTATATCTGTTCCTGGTTTAAAAAAATAAATAATGGGGCATGCTAATTTAAGATGGTGAGGAAGGCACTTTTAAAGAATAACCAGGCATCCTTTACTGACGGGATGAGGTCAGTATCATTCCAGGATACCCCGGCCAGGTCGATTAGAAAGGCCTGCTCGCTGAAGTGTTTTAGGGAGCGTTTGACAGTGAGGAGAGGTGGTCGCTTGACCACAGACCCATTACGGATGCAGGCAATGAGGCAGTAATCGCTGAGATCTTGGTTGAAAACAGCAGAGGTGTATTTGGAGGGCAGGTTGGTTAGGATGAGATCTATGAGGGTGCCCATGTTTACAGATTTGGGGTTGTACCTGGTAGGTTCATTGATAATTTGTGTGAGATTGAGGGCATCAAGCTTAGATTGTAGGATGGCCTGGGTGTTAAGCATGTCCCAGTTTAGGTCACCTAGCAGCACGAGCTCTGAAGATAGATTGGGGCAATCAATTCACATATGGTGTCCAGGTCACAGCTGGGGGCAGAGGGTGGTCTATAGCAAGCGGCAAGGGTGAGAGACTTGTTTCTGGAAAGGTGGATTTTTAAAAGTAGAAGCTCGAATTGTTTGGGTACAGACCTGGATAATAAGACAGAACTCTGCAGGCTATCTCTGCAGTAGATTGCAACTCCGCCCACTTTGGCAGTTCTATCTTGGCGGAAAATGTTATAGTTTGGGATGGAAATTTTAGGGGTTTTGGTGGTCTTCCTAAGCCAGGATTCAGACATGGCTAAGACATCCGGGTTGGCAGAGTGTGCTAAAGCAGTGAATAAAACAAACTTAGGGAGGAGGCTTCTAATGTTAACATGCATGAAACCAAGGCTTTTAAGGTTACAGAAGTCAACAAATGAGATCACCTGGGGAATAGGAGTGGAGCTAGGCACTGCAGGTCCTGGATTAACCTCTACATCACCAAAGGAGGAGTAGGATAAGGGTACGGCTAAAGGCTATAAGAACTGGTCGTCTAGTACGTTCGGAACAGAGTAAAAGGAGCAGGTTTCTGGGCTCGATATAATAGATTCAAGGCATAATGTACAGACAAAGGTATGGTAGGATATGAGTACATTGGAGGTAAACCTAGGCATTGAGTGATGAGACAGATATTGTCTCTAGAAACATTTAAACCAGGTGATGTCATCGCATATGTGGGAGATGGAACTAAATGGTTGGTTAAGGCATATTGAGCAGGGCTAGAGGCTCTACAGTGAAATAAAACAATAATCACTAACCAGAACAGTGATGGACAAGGCAATTTGACATTAGGGAGATTCATGCGTAGCCGAGTGATCTTAAGGGTCCAGTGAATGGTTGGGCTGGCTGGAGACACGGCGATTCAGACTGCTAGCAGGCCGGGGCTAGCAAAAGGGTCTTAGAGGGACGTCGCGATGGAGGAAAGTCTGTTTTAGCCTCCTCGTGCGGTTTCGTCGATAGATCAGTCATGATGGATTAGTAGGGTTCCGTGTAGCAGAGGGGTCCAGTCCAATTGGCAAATGGATCTATTCAGCTAACAGTCCAATATGCTCTAGACAGCTAGCGGGCCACGGCTTGCAGGCTAGAAAATGGGCATTCAGGGGACGTCGCGACGAAGGGGCCTGTTGGAAAAAAGACCCTCGGGCAGATTACGTCGGTAGTCCAGTCGTGATGGATAAGCAGGGCTTCGTGTGGTAAAAGGGGCCCAGGCCGATTGGCAAAATAGGAATAGTGGTACGAGAAATTGGCCGATGGACCTATTAGCTAACAATCCGATATGGTCTAGACAGCTAGTGGGAGCTAGCGGGCCGCGGCTAGCAGATGGGCATTCAGGGGACGTCACGACATAGGAGCCAGTTGAGTAACCCCCTTGAGCAGATTACGTCGGTAATCCAGTCGTGAAGAATCGGTGGGGTTCCGTACCCCATACCAGCAGTAAAGGGGGTCCAGGAGTGACTGATGGACCTCTTCAGCTAGCCGGGAGATTGGCCTAGCATGGGCTAGCTCCAGGCTAATTAGTGCTTGCTTTGGGACAGAGACGTTAGCCAGAAGTAGTCACTCGGATTGCAGCTAGCTAGCTATGATGATCCAAGTGAGAAGGTTCAGTTAAAGTCGGAAGTTTACATACACCTTAGCCAAATACATTTAAACTAAGTTTTTCACAATTCCTGACATTTAATCCATGTAAAAATCCCCTGTCTTAGGTCAGCTAGGATCACCACTTTATTTTAAGAATGTGAAAATGTCAGAATCATAGTAGAGAGAATTATTTATTTCAGCTTTTATTTCATCACATTCCCAGTGGGTCAGAAGTTTACAGTCACTCAATTAGTATTCGGTAGCAATGCCTTTAAATTGTTTAACTTGGGTCAAACGTTTCGGGTAGCCTTCCACAAGCTTCCCACAATACGTTGGGTGAATTTTGGCCCATTTCTCCTGACAGAGCTGGTGTAACAGTCAGGTTTTTAGGCCTCCTTACTCACACATTTTCTATAGGATGAGGTCAGGGCTTTGTGATGGCCCCTCCAATACCTTGACTTTGTTGTCCTTAAGCCATTTTGCCACAACTTTGGAAGTATGCTTGGGGTCATTGTCTATTTGGAAGACCCATTTGCGACCAAGTTTTAACTTCCTGACTGTCTTGATATGTTGCTTCAATATATCCACATACTTTTCCCACCTCATGATGCCATGTATTTTATGAACTGCACCAGTCCCTCCTGCAGCAAAGCACCCCCACAATATGATGCTGCCACCCCCGTGCTTCACGGTTGGCATGGTGTTCTTCGGCTTGCAAGCATCCCCCTTTTTCCTCCAAACATAATGATGGTCATTATGGCCAAACAGTTCTATTTTTTGTTTCATCAGACCAGAGGACATTTCTCCAAAAAGTATGATCTTTGTCCCCATGTGCAGCTGCAAACCGTAGTCTGGCTTTTTTATGGCGGTTTTGGAGCAGTGGCTTCTTCCTTGCTGAGCGGTCTTTCAGGTTATGTCAATATAGGAATTGTTTTACTGTGGATATAGATACTTTGTACCTGTTCCCCCAGCATCTTCACAAGGTCCTTTCCTGTTCTGGGATTGATTTGCACTTTTCGCACCAAAGTACGTTCATCTCTAGGAGACAGAACGCGTCTCCTTCCTGAGCGGTATCACGGTTGCGTGGTCCCATGGTGTTTATACTTGCGTACTATTGTTTGTACAGATGAATGTGGTACCTTCAGACATTTGGAGATTGCTCCCAAGGATGAACCAGACTTGTGGAGGTCTACAATGTTTTTTTCTGAGATCTTGGCTGATTTTTTTTTTAATTTTCCCATGATGTCAAGCAAAGAGGCATTGAGCTTGAAGGTAGGCCTTGAAATAAATCCACAGGTACACCTCCAATTGACTCAAATTATGTCAATTATCCTAACAGAAGCTTCTAAAGCCATGACAATTTTCTGGAATTTTCCAAGCTGTTTAAAGGCACAGTCAACTCAGTGTATGTAAACTTCTGACCCACTGGAATTGTGATACAGTGAAATAATCTGTCTGTAAAAATTGTTGGAAAAATGTCCTAACCTACTTTCCAAAACAGTTTGTTAACAAGAAGTTTGTGTAGTGGTTTAAAAACGAGTTTTAATGACTCCAACTTAAGTTTATGTAAACTTCCGACTTTAACTATATAAATGTCATATTGCTCAAGTGATACCAAGATGGCGTAGCAGTCAGACTTCTGTTGTCTTGTCCCATCCCATGTATATATCTTTTTCTTCATTATACACTGCTCAAAAAAATAAAGGGAACACTTAAACAACACAATGTAACTCCAAGTCAATCACACTTCTGTGAATTCAAACTGTCCACTTAGGAAGCAACACTGATTGACAATAAATTTCACATGCTGTTGTGCAAATGGAATAGACAAAAGGTGGAAATTATAGGCAATTAGCAAGACACCCCCAAAAAAGGAGTGATTCTGCAGGTGGTGATCACAGACCACTTCTCAGTTCCTATGCTTCCTGGCTGATGTTTTGGTCACTTTGAATGCTGGCGGCGCTCTCACTCTAGTGGTAGCATGAGACGGAGTCTACAACCCACACAAGTGGCTCAGGTAGTGCAGTTCATCCAGGATGGCACATCAATGCGAGCTGTGGCAAAAAGGTTTGCTGTGTCTGTCAGCGTAGTGTCCAGAGCATGGAGGCGCTACCAGGAGACAGGCCAGTACATCAGGAGACGTGGAGGAGGCCGTAAGAGGGCAACAACCCAGCAGCAGGACCGCTACCTCCGCCTTTGTGCAAGGAGGTGCACTGCCAGCGCCCTGCAAAATGACCTCCAGCAGGCCACATGTGCATGTGTCTGCTCAAACGGTCAGAAACAGACTCCATGAGGGTGGTATGAGGGCCCGACGTCCACAGGTGGGGGTTGTGCTTACAGCCCAACACCGTGCAGGACGTTTGGCATTTGCCAGAGAACACCAAGATTGGCAAATTCGCCACTGGCGCCCTGTGCTCTTCACAGATGAAAGCAGGTTCACACTGAGCACATGAGCACATGTGACAGAGTCTGGAGACGCCGTGGAGAACGTTCTGCTGCCTGCAACATCCTCCAGCATGACCGGTTTGGCGATGGGTCAGTCATGGTGTGGGGTGGCATTTCTTTGTGGGGCCGCACAGCCTTCCATGTGCTCGCCAGAGGTAGCCTGACTGCCAATAGGTACCGAGATGAGATCATCAGACCCCTTGTGAGACCATATGCTGACACATGCACATTTGTGGCCTGCTGGAGGTCATTTTGCAGGGCTCTGGCAGTGCACCTCCTTGCACAAAGGCGGAGGTAGCGGTCCTGCTGCTGGGTTGTTGCCCTCCTACGGCCTCCTCCACGTCTCCTGATGTACTGGCCTGTCTCCTGGTAGCGCCTCCATGCTCTGGACACTACGCTGACAGACACAGCAAACCTTTTTGCCACAGCTCGCATTGATGTGCCATCCTGGATGAACTGCACTACCTGAGCCACTTGTGTGGGTTGTAGACTCCGTCTCATGCTACCACTAGAGTGAGAGCACCGCCAGCATTCAAAAGTGACCAAAACATCAGCCAGGAAGCATAGGAACTGAGAAGTGGTCTGTGGTCACCACCTGCAGAATCACTTCTTTTTTGGGGGTGTCTTGCTAATTGCCTATAATTTCCACCTTTTGTCTATTCCATTTGCACAACAGCATGTGAAATTTATTGTCAATCAGTGTTGCTTCCTAAGTGGACAGTTTGATTTCACAGAAGTGTGATTGACTTGGAGTTACATTGTGTTGTTTAAGTGTTCCCTTTATTTTTTTGAGCAGTGTATATATATATGGGACAAGACAACAGAAGTCTGACTGCTACGCCATCTTGGTATCACTTGAGCAATATGACATTTCCGCATTGTAATATTTGGTGAAAAGTATTTTGTTGTGGAGACTGAGTAAAGGCCCCTCCCTAGCTTCCCTCCTCACACCCCACCCAGGGAAGGAAGAGGTGCACTGAGACATTTCCTGAGGGGGACCCTGGAACCGCTTTGAAATTCAAGGAATGCATGGTACTCACATACTCAAAAGGGCACACACAAACACTTGTGATCCTAAAAGGTCCCTGTAGGTGTGTGTGTAGTAAAGAGAATGTGAACTGTACGAAAAGTAACAGGATATATCATGTTTGTATAATAAAATAGGCCTAAATTCAGGAGAAAACCAGAATGACTGAGGTTGAAGAAGAAAATGGGCTTAACGTGTGATACTGCCATGCATCTCTGGTTTTGTGGTGCAGGGAGTTACAACATTTGTTTAGAAATATAAAAATAACTACCGCACACACAATTTCACCTCTGTTATGAGGTTGAAGAAATGCCCATTTGTCTCAATACACAATGACATTGATACTGACTGGTAAGGTGAATCTAACAGGTAAAAGAAGTCGTAAAGTCACGTGTTACTTACAGGTGTTCTGCAGAGCCAGCAGCAGAGTCAGTGGATGAGGGTCTCTCTTCGTCCTGTGGCAGACTCTCATCAAACACGATTGTCTCAGTGTTGGCCAGACAGAAGCCATTGGAACGCATGATCTCTGTAGGGCACAGAACACATTCTACAGTTTAGGACATGAACAGTCTACCCCATGTTTTGTCTGTTGTTTATATGTCCTGTAAGGAATTCTTTATAAAGTAAGGCACATTTCTGTGAAAACAGACAATACAATTCCAGCTTATCTTATCCTATATTAACCATTACTCAGAGGTTTCCTGGTTCGGATGTCAAGTGGGGCATGCTGTTGTTGTTGAATTGCATTGGTTGTTTGGGTGGTTAAAAGGAAAGTTACTCCGTTTTTTATTTTATTTAACTAGGCAAGTCAGTTAAGAACCAATTCTTATTTACAACGACAGTCTACCCGTCATGGCCGGTTGTGATACAGCCTGGAATCAAACCAGGGTCTGTAGTGATGCCTCTAGCACTGAGATGCAGTGCCTTAGACCGCTGCGCCACTCGGGAGCCCCAGTTAATATTGGGAAGAAAGCGGAGTGTTTTCCCTGTGTTTCACCACGAATCAATACCTGATATCTTGTATGGACTCTGGAAGCATGGCTGGATCTTGTGGACGTTGTCATTCTTCAGCACTTGGTCCAGCGGTGATCGCTCAAAGAATGTCAACACCACCTCTGACCTAGAATACTGTGGAGACAGACAGTACAGATAGTATGAGCATGGGTTCTATTTATGAGAACCATACACAATGCATTATAACTAATCTGAGTCAAATGTGGTATGTTGGAAGGTGTATAAATGAATAGGTTTGCATACAAGTTAATCAAATCCAAATGTGTACTGAGGGCAGTACTAGACTAGTAGTGACCCACCTTCCATGGCATGTTGATGGCATTCTTAAGTAGCTTCTCCACCTCATTTAGTTTCAGCTCAATGTCATTGGCCTCTTTAATCTTAACCAGACCTAAACACAAAATGACACAAACATAACGCAGAGTCAAAGGTTATTACATGGTTATTACCACTTATTGTATTAATCTCACAACTGAAAAGCTTAGGTCTCAAGTAAATTCTCAGGTAACAAACAAGGTACACATTTAAAATCGATTTGATTCCCAAGACAAACCACACGCCATCATTTCGAGACAGCCTGAGCTTTCAGACCAAAATAACTCTCCTACTGAGAGAACATGAGGTAAATCCTATCTGTGCATCCGCCATAACAATAGGGCAGCTACTTTGACCTTCGTGTCAACTAGCATCTTATCTATCCACAGGACAGGACACACAACAAAGGCTAAATGGGAGGAGGGCCCAATTCAACTTTACTCATGTAAAAAAGGTTGCCAAAAAAATATATAATTGAAAAGGTGGCAATCAGTTAAATGAGAACCTTTTATATTCACAATGCTCCTGTGATATTTGTTCTGGGCATGGCAAGTGCAGAGAAACACAAATAGACCTCTAAGTTAAGTGGACATAGTTTTAAGAGCACGCAACTGCACGTGTCACAAATAGGGTAACCAGCAAGAATGCCAACATGGCTCAGTAAATGCTAGGTAATAGGCAGCACAGAATCTGTAAGTGGTAACAGCAGAATATAGGGAAACTGCAGTATAGACGTACAGCACACCTATCTACCTCAGCAGCATGACACATGGATTAACAATGCAAGGTATAAGAGAGGATTTAGAAGCTGGGTGGAAAGTTTCACTTCGGGAATAAGCACTAGCAATGAGGACTTTAATATTGGCAAAGTATGAGATGTACAAGGGATACATCTGAAAACATGTCCAAAAAAAGAGTGGAAAGTAGCCTGCTTAGTTGGTTTGGACCTATAATAAACAGGGTGAGGTGAATATGTACTTAAGCCTTTACAATCCAATGTTGCAGAGTGAAAACGAGTGACTATGACTCATTAGTTCTGCCTTCCAGTTCCAACTAGTCCCAAAATATCATGTACGGCCATTCATAGTCATGATGACTACGATAGTGAGGTTGATGATGACGATCCTCCAGAAAACTACTGATGAGGTCTTGCTGAGGTGATGCGACTAGTACGCACGATGCAGCCACAGAGCTGCTCCCTTCGGATAGATAGAGGGCTGCGTAAGAGGATAGATAGAGGGCTGCGTAAGAGGATAGATAGAGGGCTGCGTAAGAGGATAGATAGAGGGCTGCGTAAGAGGATAGATAGAGGGCTGCGTAAGAGGATAGATAGAGGGCTGCGTAAGAGGATAGATAGAGGGCTGCGTAAGAGGATGTGCGGCAGCGCTCTGCTGATGTAACAATCTCATTCATTTCTAATGGCCCATAGTCATGACATTATGCCCCAGGATTTGAGGAGTGATTAGGTCATGAAATGGTTGTTTTTGGTAAAAAAAACAAGTAGTGCACACTGTATAGGGAATATGATGCCATTTGAGAGGCACCCATAGAATCCCCCACCCAGGGCTGTACCTCACAGGGTTCCAGGATCATATTCTTCTTTTTAAGAGATATAAACAGCTCGGTTTGTCCAAACCAGCAAGAGCCTATAAAAAAAAAGATATAACGACCAATAAGTGCTTGTTTGTCTGCAAATAAGAGGTTTATTGTTTTTTTTAAATGATAGGCTTAGACGTATGATTAGTATTCTTGGTTATGTCATGGTAGAGTTAGTGTGCCATTTTGAATATTATATGGTCTTCTCTTCTTTATTGGATGTTTCATTTGAAAGACATGCCTAATAACCCTGGGAGCATAGCCTCAAGGAAAAAGCAACAAATCTACGCCACACATGGCGGTTGCCCAAATGCAACAAACATAAAGATAACTGTCCTCAGACAACTCGAAACCGCCTTGCTGTTTTCCATGTAAACAGATGTTTGGAAATCTGTCCACAGGATTTCACCTTTGATATGGAAACGTGAGCAACATGAGCGCTGGCGTGGAAAGCCAAAATAAAGTTGTAGATTTAAAATGGAACACAACCACTAAACATATTCCTCTCTCAATTAATTATATTTCGAAGTTGAAGCTAAATGTATAGAAATGGTGGTCATCTGAAAATAAGCCATGAAATATTTTGAAACTAAAACCAGCTGTGTTTGTTCCGACCAGGCTCCCTGAGTGCATGTCCTCACTTCCTGTGGAAGAGTCCATTTCCTGTCTCCACTTCCTGGAATCTCGTTGAAGAGGGAAACACTAAACTTGTGTTTTCTGTTCTCCTTGTGTAACACTATAAGTATGGGGCCAAATTGGTCTAATAATTGTACCAGCATTCTGGCCATTCAAACTGTTCCCATGTGCACATCAAAGAATTTGCCTGTAGCCAAGAAATAGGCCAACAGTAGTTCATAGCCAACATTTAGTTGGCTGAGGAACACTGCACAGATACTGCTAGTATCTTTACCAACAAAAATCTATGTTTTCCTGCCCATTGTCGCGAGCATATTATTACTTTCTCGTTTTTTTAAGTGTAGCTACAACCATTTATGGTAATGGATTTCGTAATTAAACAGGCTTACAATGTCATGAAAAAGTGTAGCTACACAATTAAAACTACTTCATGTGATACCTGTTTGTGCTGCCATTTGCATATCAACAATGGCAGGAGGACAGACAACATGACAGGAAGCATGAGCCTCCACATCATCCTTACACATGATATTTCAACATTTATAAGACATTATCAACAGCTATTTCACAATAACATCCTACAGCACATCAGACCGGCCCATGTCAGCATGATACTACAACATTATAGCCTTTAGTAGTGTCATGTACTGCAACATTATCTAACCACCATCTCCCCGGTTAGATGAGTATGTTCCATAAGGTGTTGCCGTTTGATTATTAGATACAGAGCACCAAATTCCATAAGTCTTAGGTTAAGCCTTTAAACAGAGTTCTCGGCTGTCCTCTCCGTCACCAGTCTGAGTCAGTTATGTCTAGATGTTTGGGCGGTGCCCTCGTGACTGGCTTTCATGCCAGCAGAACCAGCACATCACTTCCTGTCTGTGATGCCCACTCCAGGGTCACATGTCAGGTGACTGATGATGAAGGCCTAAGCAGGCCACAGTAGGGGTTAGCCTAAATATAGGAGGCCCACTCCTTCAGCAAGGCCTGTATATCACCCTCTCACCACAATGACCTCAGCCTGAAAGTTCCCTAGAAGTTCTGCACGCCTCTCTTGTTGCCTAGGTACAGCACAGAAACAAGAGTAGGGCCAGAAACAGTGCGAATAAAGAACACAGTGTATGGAAGCAAGGACAGCTCGAGCTAGGTCCACTTTTCATCTGAGTGCCAATTAGAAGACGGATCTAAATAAAATATCGAGCCGAGTTGGAAATTAAAGGAAGGGCATGGGGAAACGGAATGGGATTAATCTGTGGCCAGCTATCCATCACTGACATGATTCAACTCTACTTGGATGAAGTCCCTATTTCAATACCCATCTCCCTCCATTCGTATCTCAAACAACAAGACATGAGAATGGACGATGAGACACCAGGAAAAGAAGAAGTGCAAAATTAGTCGTTTTGCATCACACACAGCCGAGAAAGGAGAAGAGACAATCCTCAGCAGTGACAGCTATTTCTGTGTATGGGAAGGAAGCAGAGCCTTCCAGTCGCCACAAAAAGGCTGGCGTGGGGGGACAGTTTACAAAACCCACTTGCTGTAGGCTGAGCGGACACAGACAAAATAGAAGTACCAGAGAGGCTGTGCAGGGTGAACACCCAGCTATCACATTTGGTTCCTTGGAAGTTGTGGGAACATACGTTTTTGGTTTCCCATTGGTTCTGGGAACGAAGCCATAAGGTTCATGACTGACAAAACTGAACGTTTTTTTAAACGTTCTGAGAACAAAATATTTTTGGGGGCCTGTTCTGGGAATGTACATTTGTAGGTATAGCAGGGAGGTTCCTTTCACTGAATGTTTCAATAAGACTTTTAATAACACTGCTAGCTTAGTTTGGGATAACTGTTTTCAACTCCAAGCAGATAAACATTTATTTGCTTATGCTTTAATCACGCAAACACATATTTTTTTTTATCGTGGCATGGCATCAGTGAGATTCAAACATATGATATCCTGTTCTCTATCCATGGAATTAGCCCACTGCACCACCAGAATGGAGCTGGCCTGCCATGTTTTTTTTGTTTTTTTTTACTCATACGAAGCTGTTCATTTTAGTCTATTCAAACAGGCTCTGCTTCATTTCAAAGGAAATAAGCACTCATTAAGATCAGGTGTGGCCAATTAGTGGGCGTGGCCAACAGAGCTGCAGAAAATGTTATGCGGAGGTACTGAAATTCACACAGAAGAACGTTGTTTCTTAACATTCTCTGAACATTGACTTGAAACAGAACCATGTGAAAACCTGCAGAAAGTGTTATGCTGAAGAACCACGCTCTCACCAAGCTCTAAGAAACATATGGTTCTCAGAATGTTATGTGCTAGCTGGGCATAGACGTGGCATGAGCTGGGCATCCTGCCAGACAGCACCCAGCCTGGGCAATGTCAGGGCACCATCGTGACAGACAGGGCAGCAAGAGGTACACAACCCAGGGCCGTGTGTTTGGCTTTCATGTGTCACAATCCTTTCCAACTGTCTGAGGGTTCTGTTTATCTTTACCCATTACTACGGGATAGGATCTGCTTCTATTGCAGAACAAGCTGGTCAACAATTCAATCACGCAGGACATACAGCAGATTAGCCAAATCACAACCTAAACATTTGATAACATGTCATGTATTATTGAAATGGTCCACAAACACTCGATAGGGGGAGTAACTGAGCCTTTCAGCGTTACCTCAACATTATTAAAGCCAATATGCAATGGATAGGCCACCTCCTGATTTATCCAAAATGTTCACTGACAAATCCACACATTAACCTTTTCCAATATGATTTTAATTTTGGCAGTTAGCCTGTGCTATTATAAACCTAACCCATAGCCTCCAGCTCTGAAAACCAAACAACCAAAAAGGTGCTGCTGATAAGTGATAAAGGATAGCCTAGTGATAGCCAGTTAAATCAGTCCTATTGCTCTTGACTTAAGTTCCAGTCAATCATGTTAGGGGGTTCCCAGAGAACCTAAAACAGTATCCGGAATCATGTAGACCAAAGAGCAGCTATTTGATAGGTCTGGTATTATGTGTCACTCCAAAGTGGACCCAATCAATTATTAAACGGACAGTGTCTACCTGGGTCATGAAAACAACAATTAGTCCTTATTTATCCACTGTATCAACTGATCTATATCAAATGTGCCCATATAATTCCCACCTGTCAAAAATGCCCATTTAAATACAATAATTAATGACAAAGTTCTCAACACTTCAAAACATTGGCTGATCTTCTTTTTTTTTTACTAATTGGTCTTTTGACCAATCACATCAGCTATGAAAAAGAGCTGATGTGATTGGTCAAAAGGCCAATTAGTAGAAAAAACATCTGAATTGTATTGTGGCTATTGTCTTCAAAGGACCATATAATTCATTACTTAATTTATTAATTGATTAAACCCAATTTCCAGTGGCATGGGGTACACTATACCAACCTTCTATAAGCGGGGACTTGGATAGAGCTCTTCTGTCCTCAGGGAATGATTCAACCAGCCTTTTGAACAATCTCCCAAAATCTGAATAACTCCTGTGCAAATACAAAACGTTTCTGTCTGACCACTCGGTTCTGATCTCGTAGAATTCTTCTTCCTCTCCTCGCTGACTTATGATCAGTCTACGGATCCCGTTCACCCAGCAATCCTTGACAAACATGTTGACCAGAGACGTCCCCTCGAATATCGCCGATGCCATTCCTCAGCAGTCAGTCCAGCATTCTGAGAAGGAGTGGGACGTTGGAGTGAAGTCATGGACTTTGGAATAACATTGCCCACCATGAACCGGGTAAAATAACTATTTCAAATAAATCATTAACTTGTAGGCATATGGGGGGAAATGCTAATATAAGGAATAGTGGCCAAGACCACGTCAAAAACCTCCGTCATAACTCTAAAACCGTTACAATGTAGAAAACCAACAAAATGACTTCAGTTTCGCTTGCTCAGCCCATCACAGACGCAGTCTTAAACGTGGCACTGTCACCGCCTTCATAGTCATTCGTCACCACAGGGTAAGAAAATAATGAGTTTTTACTTGATAATCCTCCCAGAATTCAAATGGACTCGAAAATAGCTACTTAGCTGTTGTTCAGTTACAATGATTTATTTACTAGTCCACTTTAAGTTCAGGGTCACAGATGATGACGCCTTAGAACAGTTAGTTGCCCTTCCCAAAAATGATGTTAGTATATTGTTCTTTTATCGTCTTACTGTTCTTCTACGAGTCTTCTGATGAACTTCATGCGTAGAAGTGAATGCAAAAGAGTTGCAAATTCGATGTGCTGTTCTTCAAGGCGTTACTCCCCTGACAAGTTTGTCGAGGTTTGCCTTTAGAGGGTGCATCTTGCACACTGATTCCAGAGTTGACGGCTTTTGTCGCTCAGGCGAAAAATATCCGTCGGTTTCCTCCCCTCGCAGAAGTTGACTCCTCTCTCCCTCCCCTCTTCTTCCTCCCTCCTTGTCAACAGTGTGGATACTATGCAAGGAATGTAACTGCGCAAAGAGAGACCGAATTGTCCATGTAAGCTGCCTAGGCTACTTCAAAACTTACATTACTTTTTTTTCTGATGTACAGTTGTGTTCGGCAGTTATAGTATGTCAACCTGGACTCAGGGGTAGATGTAATAACCCTCATGAAAAAGTACGACTGAAATTCTACTCACTACTACACAAGATCTACACAAAACCTACTGGTATTACTACTTGATTGCTGTTGAGATGTGTAGTAATTTCAGTAGTAATGAGTGATAAATTGGGACGTTTCACTACTGGTGAACACTACATATTTCTTATTCAAATCGCTACATAATTCTCCCTTAATGACTACTGTGTAACTACTGAGATTTTGGGTATCTACTACTTAAAACCTACACATACCTACACAATTTCTACATGTTGAATGTAGAATTACCACGCAATGCCTACATATTACTGCTGTATGCCAACTCAATCCCTCTTTAATTACTACTGCCATTTGTCTGTGTAGTGTTGTGTCACTACTGATCCCTACTGAATTGCTCCTTATCCTTTTTCATTTCCTACATAAACTCTTTTGAATTACTATTGAAAACGGACACATTACACGTTTGCCTATTCAAAATCACAATTGACATATTGTTTCCCTACTGTGTCACTCCTAGACGAGTGCACATGTTATTTCCTAAAGTTTCTAACTGTAGTAATCAAACAATCAATAATAAACATGTACACATGCAATTGAATTAGTTTTAAATTACATATTTGCACTTTTTTTGTTTATCGCTTTGAGGCCTTGTCTTCATTCAGCTTTTACTTAACTATCTTCAGATCCTTTTTTTGTGTTGCAGCCACATTTCTCCACCACGTAACCTTTTAGAAAATAAAGACCAGCACAAGAAACAACCAATTATAACCCATTATCAATCATCTGCTAACAGAGGTCACATAAGACAACACAGAAAAACATTTGATACACAATGTTAATCTTACCAAAAATGGCCTCCAGTCTTATGTCGAGGGCCTCCTTGGCAACAGGTCAAAAGAGGTAAGTATGAACATACTACTGTACATTTGCAAACAAGCACACATGCAGTCCCTTCAGAAGGTATTCACACCCCTTGACTTTTTCCTAATTTTGTTATGTTACAGCCTTTTTCCGTCACTGGCCTATACACAGTACCCCATAATGTAAAAGTGGAATTATGTTTAGACATTTGGCAAATTAATTCAAAATGAAAAGCTGAAATGTCTTGAGTCATTAAGTATTATGGCAAGCCTAAATAAGTTCAGAAGTGAACATGTTTAACTTCGTCACATAATAAGTTGCATGGACTCACTCTGTGTGCAATAATAGTGTTTAACATGATTTTTGAATGACTACCTCATCTCTGTACCCCAGACATACAATTATCTGTAAGGTCCCTCAGTCGAGCAGTGAATTTCAAACAGATTCAACCACAAAGACCAGGGAGGTTTTCCAATGCCTCGCAAAGAAGGATGGGGGGAAAAATAAAACACATTGAATATCCCTTTGAACATGGTGAAGTTATTAATTACACTTTGGATGGTGTATCAATACACCCAGTCACTACAAAGATACAGGCATCCTTCCTAACGCAGTTGCCGGAGAGGAAGGAAACCATTTAGGTATTTAACCATGAGGACAATGATGACTTTAAAACAGTTACAGAGTTTAATGGCTGTGGTATGAGAAAACTGAGGATTGATCAACAACATTGTACTGTAGTTACTCCACAATACTAACCTAATTGACAGAGTGAAAAGAAGGAAGCATGTACAGAATATGAATCTTCTAAAACATACATCCTGTTTGCAACAAGGCACTAAAGTAATACTGCAAACAATTTGGCAAAGTAATTAACTTTTTGTCCTGAATACAAAGTGTTATGTTTAGGGCAAATCCAATGCAACACATTGCTGAGTACCACTCTCCATATTTTCAAGCATAGTGGTGTCTACATCATGTTATGGGTATGCTTGTAATCGTTAAGGACTGGGGAGTTTTACAGGATAAAAAAGAAACAGAATGGAGCTAAGCACAGACAAAATCCTAGAGGAAAACCTGGTTCAGTCTGCTTTTCCACCAGACACTGGGAGATTAATTCACATTTCAGCAGGACAAAACCTAAAACAGAAAACCAAAGCTACACTGGAGTTGCTTACCAAGAAGACCGTGAATGTTTCTCACTGGCCGAGTTACAGTTTTGACTTTTGAAAAGCTATGGCAAGACCTAAAAATGGTTGTCTAGTAATGATCAACAACCAATTTTACAGAGTCTTTACTATTATAGTAAAATTAAAGAAAAATCCTGGAATGAGTTGGTGTGTCCAAACTTTTGACTGGTACTGTATATAAACGGCTAAACAACGACATGAAAGTATCCACAAAATATAAAGGAAAGTTAAACTTACAGATGGTGCGGTGCCAGCACAAGGGCTACGAAAGACAGGACGATGAAGGATGGAAGATGATTACAAAAGCCTGTGTAGTAAAGCTGTAGTGTTTTGAGTACTTACTGTATTTACTACCAACATCAGGAAGTAAAAATCTCCAACTGATTAATACTGGAAACCCTACCGTTTTCCTACTGAAAACTACAAAACTCTACTTGTGTATCTTGAGTAGTGCATAAACTGCACATTCACGCACTCCCTACAACTTTCTTCATAGTCACTACTGCACAAATAGGTTTTGTATAGTAATTCAGTAGTACTTTGTCATGAGGGAACATATGAAACGTAAATCTATCTCCCTCCATTTAGTATGATACACTATATATACAAGAGTATGAGGACACCCCTTCAAATTAGTGGATTTGGCTATTTCAACCACCCGTTGCTGACAGATGTATAAAATCGAGCACACAGCCGTGCAATCTCAATAGACAAACATTGACAGTAGAATGGCCCGTACTGAAGAGCTCAGTGACTTTCAACATGGCACTGTCATAGGATGCCACCTTTCCAACAAGTCAGTTTGTAAAATTTCTCCCCTGCTAGAGCTGCCCCGGTCAACTGTAAGTGCTGTCTAGGAGCAACAACGGCTCAGCCATGAAGTGGTAGGCCACACAAGCTCACAGAACGGGACCGCCTAGTGCTGACGTGTGTAAAAATAGTCTGTCCTCTACTGCAACACTCACTACTAAATTCCAAACTGCCTCTGGAAGCAACGTCAGCACAACAACTGTTCATCGGGTGTTCATGAAATGGGTTTCCATGGCCAAGTAGCCACACACAAGTCTAAGATCACCATGCGCAATGCGTCGGCTGGAGTGGTGTAAAGCTTGCCATCATTGGACTCTGGAGTAGTGGAAATGCGTTCTCTGGAGTGAGGAATCACGCTTCTGATGGACGAATCTAGGTTTGGCTGATGCCATTTGAAACACTACCTGCCCGAATGCATAGTGCCAACTGTAAAGTTTGGTGGAGGAGAAGTTTGGTGGAGGAGGAATAATGGTCTGGGGTTGTTTTTCATGCTTCGGGTTATGCCCCTTAGTTCAAGAGAAGGGAAATCTTAATGCTACAGCATACAATGACATTGTCGTCCATGACATGTTGTCCATAAAGAGATTCGAACACAAACCTTTGGGTTGCTAGATATTCGCGTTATATGCTCACCCATCCACCCTGACCAACCATCCTCCTTTTGTTTTTTCCTTAAGTAAGGGACCAGTTGAAATTTACACAATTGTTACCCTGGGAGGAAAATGGGGGAGGGTCATGCTTTTTCAATTTCAGTCAGGAGGAGGGTTTAGTATTTTGAATTTAGTCCAGAGGAGGGTCATGTCATTTTTTTATCAATTTAAATGTCATATTGCTCAAGGTTTGAGAATTAGTTGCTTATTATATCTTGATGTGTGCCCGATGATGCCCCTCATTCCTGATTCTCTTCTGGGCGCGCAATATCAAGTGCGCCTAGTGTGGTCTCAATCAAATTATCCATAGCCTATACAGTAGGCCTAGGCTATACGAAGAGCATGCTCGGAGAAACACAGTGCAAAGACATATTTCCAAGAGAATGTACTTCCTTCCCAAGTTTTTGACCTGCTGGGATGGTGTACTTGTATATAAAATTACGCTACACTGCATTACACACTGCAGTGGATAGGCATTCCCAATCATGAGCCCTGGCCTGCCCTGCTCTTGCTGATGTAAACCCTTTGTGCTGCCTAGCCAATGACTGCTGTGTATGTAGCACTTCAGGAGGCGCGTGGAAAAGGCCTATATGTTCTGTTTCGTTTGAGAGGGAGAACGCAAAGATGAGATGGAGGACCAGAGGTAAGCTGGCTATTGCTATAATTGATTATAAGAAAAAACAATATGTTTTGTGGCCCATAATGAAGCTATTTATCAAAGTTATTAACCTCGGAATAAGCATTTTCATGTAATTTACATACATTACTATGAAGCGGCAGCTGCGAAGATGGTCAGCGCATGAGCGCTGAAAGTAGGCAAATTTTGAGAAGGCCTAATTCATTTAAACAGTCTTCATTTTAATTTTAATTTAGGATACTAACAGCAAGAGGCGTCGTGATGGAGCCTATTTCTTCCTATTCCTATTGACCTCTGCCTACCCTGAGCCTGCCTGCCGTCCTGTACATTTGCCCCACCTATCTGGATTACTGACCCCTGCCTGCCCTTGATCTGTCTTTTGCCTGCCCCTGTTGGATTAATAAACTGCTGTTACTTCGACGTTGTCTGCATCTGGGTCTTACCTGAAACGTGATGCATTCTACAGTGCCTTTGAATTTACTTTTAGAAACGTGAGTTTGGCCAGTCTGGTTTGAGGATCATGCGGTGAGCTAGGTATGCCTAGTTTGTTCATTTAGCCTAGCAGATGCTCTTATATTCCATGCCCTAATCACAGTCAACACATCAATTTTGTAAAAACAATATCATTGAATTAAATAGAATAAATAAGAGCTTATAGGCCTGCCGGGTAATATGTGGCTGCTGTGTTAAAAACCGAATGGCTTTTTCTAAAATTCATTGATGATCATGTACTTCGGTTGTAACTGGTTATATTGCTGTCAATGTTTACAGTTGACAGACAACTTCAGCACTGTTCCGAACTTAGACGATCCTCTTCTCTGATTCAGAGGGGTTGGGTTAAATGCAGAAGACACATTTCAGTTGAAGGCATTCAGTTGTACAACTGACTAGGTATCCCCCTTTCCCTTTCCTTTCCCCTTTATATAGAAATCAAAACGTGTCCAGTGCTGCAGCATGCGCTCATTCGTTGTCATGCTCTGTTGTGGTATTAAAAAATGAGAGAAATGTAGAAATGCATGTAATGCGTTTTTAAACTTTATCGGACCGCAAATAATCTTTTCTTATAATGTAGATCTTTTCACCCCTACCTGTGTCCGCAGCGGTCTGTGAATCCAACACCTTCTGCCATGTAATGCTTACAAAACGAAGAACAGTTTCTAAAACAGCATATCTAAGGCTCTGGTCTGTCCTAGAAGTGAGGGTAAACAGTAGGCATGCTCTCTGCTATCCACTTTATGTTTTCATTATTATTTTAGGTACAGGGGAGGGTCACTTGTTTTTTTTCTTCAAGCAATCAGGGAGTTTAGGTAAAAATATATTACTGAAGGGAGGGCCATCCATTTCAATTTCAGAGATCCGTTTCTTTCAGGTATCTCTCATTATAAATAATGTACAGTCCCTAACCTTTTGTCTTATGTAGGCCTAACCATACCATACCAAACGTAACACATCATACTAATTTGAGTGCCTGGATTTCAGTTTACTATGTTACATCTAGACAATGAGTCCTGGCTGAGTATGTGTGTCAAATGTTCCCTTCTCTGACTTTTCTCATGACATGCAAACATCCCTTTTTATTTTTCATATCGACTTCCCCCTCCAATTTTGCATAATTCTGTTCCTTGCTAGTCTGTTGATGTATTTTCAGTTTTAAACCCATCACAGCTTTTAACCCACCAGACAAAAAAAAAAAAGTGTCAACAGAACTGAGACAACTAACCCCCCCAAAGTCTGAGATGATAAGGTGATCAGACATAGAATATTCTGTAATAGAACAGTATCTCTGTCTCTGCAACATTAGTTGGTGGTGGTGATAATGGCCCAGTACATGACAAATGAATAAAGTGCTCAGACACAATGCTACCCGCAGACCTTTCGTTGTATGTGATGATGTTCGAACTTTGGCAAATGTTGTTTTCTTTAACCAAAGGATATCACTTGGCAGTATATCACAAAACAGAGACTGTAGAAGTGCTTTGTCATAAGGTTACAAGGAGGCCATGCATTCGAAATCGGTTGTCAAGAATGGAGCAGCTAAATTACCACGTTTTAGGGATTCTCAGCTGGGCGATTTCGCGAAGTTACCTCTGCAAGAGTTGACTCAAAAGTTGTGGCTGTGTCCATTTTAACCCTAGCCTTGTGAAACCAGCCTGATCTCACAATTGCTCTGCTTGATCAGGCTAGTTTGACACCCAGTTTGTTTTTCATCAGTATTCATACAGTAATAGAAACATGTGCTTTATTTTGCAACTCTAGAATACAACCAGAATACAAAGGAATGCCCACCTACAGTCCAAGAGAAGAAAGGAACTGTTCTACAGTAAGCTAGTTATCCCCTCTTCCATGGCCCATTAACCACTACTATACAGCCCGGTAATGTTTTATTACTGAGTGCTTTAAGGAGTGGCTGGCTGAGTCCAGTCTACTGGTTCAGAGGAAAACCCATAACCATTCACCATAATGAGGATTGAGCTATATTCTAAATGACTGTCTTCAGGCTATCACTGCTGGTAAACGCTATTAATGACAATTGATTATACAGGAAATTACGAGTTAATTGCAAGTGAAAACAAGTTGTAAAATATATGCTTACTCTATTGGTCACATAGTAACAGACACACACACACACACACACACACACAATACAAGATGGCATGCGTTAGTGAGAACAAGTATATGTATGACTATAAATGTAGAAGACCATACGTATTTAAAACAGAGCTAGAGAACATTGAAAAAAGCAACTCCCATCTAATGTGCATGTAGGATCTCATGAAACAGAACAGATGTGGGGTGTAAAAGTGCACGTTCGCATGCTCACAACTTCCCTCGGAGCGGCACTCAATTGCACCTCTGTGGTTATTTCACCATCACCATGGATGTCAGGTACATACCAAATGGCACCCTTTTCCCTATATAATGCACTACTACCCTATGGGCACTGATCAAAATGAGTCACAACAGACTGTAGGGTATAGGGTGCCATTTGGCACTGGAACAGAGGAAATGGGTCCAGTCAGGTGAGAATAATGTAGTGTAATGTTCCAGTGTGCCAAGCGCCACATAAAATCTTCTATCGTAATGACTTTATCATTCAAATTAACAGAAGGAGGCCCTCTTTAACATAAGGCAGCTTTATATCCAACTGTTCCTCAATGGACTTTCTACATTCTCTTTTATAGGTGGGGGACACATGAAGGATAACACTGTCATATTAATATGTCCTTTAAAACAGGAGGAACGGTTCTGGACGAGAAAGACTCAGTGATTGTGGGAGTTGCTTCTGCTTTCGTGTTTTATGAAGTGTAAACTCCACTAACTAATAATTTGATAACTTGACTGGACAAAATGTTGTCATATGCTCTCTTGTATTGTATAAACATGTAACACATTATGAGTGTTGTTTAGTCACAGATTGGCATACAGCTTTATCATCCTGTGATAACTTTGGGGTAATGAAGTGGTGATCTAGGCCTCGCTAAATACCTACTGTAAATAAGAAAATTGGCATCACTCTGTCCTCTACTGGGTCAAATGTACGCCAATGTTTTCCAGTAGCCTGTGAACGAATGGAGACGTGGCTGTTACAATATGGCAACCCACACCAAAATGAAAAGCCATTGCCTATCTAAGCTTTTCTTTCCCATGTTATATTAACAAAGAGTAATCCTCCATGAAACCCACTGGTGTAATATTACAGATTTGTAATCAGTCCTTGCAGCATCTCAAAATAGACCCTTTCTCTCACAGGGGATCTGATGTGAATTATAAATCCTAAACTTGCACTTACATGAGATAAATTATATCCATGGTAGCCTGCTCACGGAATACTAACAGGTACTTGTGTTGATGTGATGTATATCTAATAGGAGAAGGTGGGTTCCTGAGACCTCTACTGCTGTGCTGATGTGTTAAAACGGAGTTATAGCACAGCACTGTGCTAAGGCAAAATGATCATGGGGATATCCTTCATATTACGGATAACACTGTGTGACATCTGCTGATGGAAAAAGGGCTTTAGAAATAAACAGCAAAAAAAGACACGTTCCTTTTTCAGGACCCTGTCTTTCAAAGATAATTCGTAAAAATCAAAGAAACTTCACAGATCTTCATTGTAAAGGGTCTAAACACTGTTTCAATGAACCATAAACAATTAATGAACATGAACCTGTGGAACGGTCGTTAAGACACTAACAGCTTACAGACAGTAGGCAATTAAGGTCACAGTTATGAAGACTTAGGACACTGAAGAGGGCTTTCTACTGACTCTGAAAAACACCAAAAGAAAGATGCCCAGGGTCCCTGCTCATCTGCGTGAACGTGCCTTAGGCCTGCTGCAACGAGGCATGAGGACTGCAGATGTGGCCAGGGCAATAAATTGCAATGTCCGTACTGTGAGACGACTAAGACAGCGCTACAGGGAGACAGGATGGACAGCTGATCGTCCTCGCAGTGGCAGACCACATGTAACAACACCTGCACAGGATCGGTACATCCGAACATCACACCTGCGGGACAGGTACAGGATGGCAACAAAAACTGCCTGAGTTACACCAGGAACGCACAATCCCTCCATCAGTGCTCAGAATGTCCACAATAGGCTGAGAGAGGCTGGACTGAGGGCTTGTAAATCTGTTGTAAGGCATGTCCTCACCAGATATCACCGGCAACAACGTCGCCTATGGGCACAAACCCACCGTCGCTGGACCAGACAGGACTGGCAAAAAGTGTTCTTCTCTGACGAGTCGTGGTTTTGTCTCACCAGGGGTGATGGTCAGATTCGCGTTTATCGTCGAAGGAATGAGCGTTACACCGAGGCCTGTTCTCTGGAGCGGGATCGATTTGGAGGGTCCATCATGGTCTGGGGTGGTGTGTCACAGCATCATCGGACTGAGCTTGTTGTCATTGCAGGCAATCTCAACGCTGTGCGTTACAGGGAAGACATCCTCTTCCCTCATGTGGTACCCTTCCTGCAGGCTCATCCTGACATGACCCTCCAGCATGACAATGCCACCAGCCATACTGCTCGTTCTGTGCGTGATGTCCTGCAAGACAGGAATGTCAGTGTTCTGCCATGGCCAGCGAAGAGCCCGGATCTCAATCCCATTGAGCACGTCTGGGACCTGTTGGATCGGAGGGTGAGGGCTAGGGCCATTCCCCGCAGAAATGTCTGGGAACTTGCCTTGGTGGAAGAGTGGGGTAACATCTCACAGCAAGAACTGGCAAATCTGGTGCAGTCCATGCACTGCAGTACTTAATGCAGCTGGTGGCCACACCAGATACTGACTGTTACTTTTGATTTTGACCCCCCCTTTGTTCAGGGACACATTATTACATTTCTGTTAGTCACATGTCTGTGGAACTTGTTCAGTTTGTCTCAGTTGTTGTATCTTGTTATGTTCATACAAATATTTACACATGTTAAGTTTGCTGAAAATAAACGCAGTTGACAGTGAGAGGACATTTTTTTGTTGTTGCTGAGTTTACATTTGATCGATATTATGCAGTGGTAGAATACAGAAGCAGCAACTACAGTACAGATACTCTGGTGTGCCTCTGCTTTCATACCACCACCGAGATGCAAATTCCTTGAGTATACGACGATACCTCAGGACACACAGTCCATGGTCGAGTGCCAAATGGCATGCACCCTATTTTTGACCAGGGCCCATAAGGCAAGGTTTCGTGTCCCTTAAATTAGGTGACACCGGTGTGTTTCAGAGAGATAGATACTTGATTTATCCTGTTTGTTTTTAGGCCGAGTGGAATGTTTTATGGGAGCTCAGATGAGATAATTGATTTGCCAACAGCTACCTATTCACTCCCGCACAGAGACATTGGTTAGCCAACTGGTCTCCAACCATCAGCCTCACTGTTACATTCTGTTTACTATATAGCTTTTCATGAGTCATAACCACTGGTATGTCAGTCTATGGTCCTAACCCTTCTAAAACACCGGCATCATTACTATAGGGATTTTCACATTTTCAAAAATAGCTGTGAGAAACAGTTGTGAGTACAGCTGCTTTGACCAATATGTTGAATCATCATCCAGTGGTAGGGATCTTTGCTGAGTAATTGTTATTTGCAGTGCTGTGATGTCTACTGTTTTTCTGTGCTCAAGCCATACGCTTCCAGTAACAGCATATCACACTCTCTCACACACACACACACACACACACACACACACACACACACACACACACACACACACACACACACACACACATTTCCCAATAAATACATTTTCTTATACAATAATAGGATCACTCTGTTTGGAGCAAGGCCTTGCTCTGTCGTTGCGCTGCATTGACAGTGTCAGCAAATATCCCCTTCTCACTTAGGTGTAATTCCTTTGAAAAAGAAAACATCAAATTGAAAAAGAAGTCCCACTACTTATCCAGCGATGGTAGTGTCAAGACAGAACAATGTTTATGTTCTAAGCACATTTGTCTCCTATTACAACACAACCAGTGCCAAACCTGTGTGTGCGTTTGTTTGGAAAGGGGGTGCTTGAAGTTTGGTGAGGGGATTTGGCGGTAGGGGAAGAGATGAATGCCTGCTCCACCACCAAAGAGGGGGAGGATTCTATGATCCTTTGCCAAAGCCTCTTGAAATAATATTTGAGATTTTCCACAAACCACAAAGTTCTGCTAGTCACATGGATGATTTGTCAAGTGTCACGGTGTGGTCTTAGCAGAATGAACACAGCACGGCCACTACCAACAGTTTCAAATAGTTTCAAATCTCAAATCAAGTTTTAGCCACAATGCATTTATTTGGAGCTCCATGTTTTTTTTAAAGTGACACAGCCAATCCAACTTCAGTCTCCTTCTGTCCTGTTTCTTCAGACCTAGATCTACCAAAGTAAAACGGTATTCAGTACAGCTCAGGTGGTGGTGGACATTATCCTCTTGTTTGCAGCACCCAGCAGGACTCGGCTTCAATACAGTTTAGGCCTTTTTTTACGACCCATACAAAATGTAGACATCTGCAGCTACGCTTGTTCTCTAATCCTTCACACACTACCGCCCAGGATTTTAAACAGCAGCCACACCCTAGAGAATTCTAGGTGAGAATTCTGAGTGGGTGTGAACAGAGTGGCCTCTAGTCAAACACAGACTGACCTACTACCCTTTTGCATGCGGACAACTTCATGTGTGCGGTATCTTTTAATCAGTCTGTCTAGATGTGTATTGTCTTTCTACATTTTTCTAATTGACAGTAAAATAACAACCGTTAGGTATTTTAGATAAATGATGGTTGATCAACTTCTGCTCAGACTCGTATGGTTAGGAATCTTATTGAAGTTTGAGCACCTCTGCCAGTGCATAGGGAAAAATGCCATCGGAATGGGCTGCTCTTCTCCCCTTTAATCAAACTATATTTCACTTTGTCTCAGGCCCAATAGTCACTTTGAGCATGCTGTAACTCTTCCGCAAGGACGCAGATGTTAGTGTGTCTGTGCAAGGATGCCATGCCATGCAAGTTTGTGTGTTTGCGTCAATATGCGTCCCACCGGAGGAAACTGCCTGGCTGGCGAAGTTTAACATGATAAAGTATTGCAATTCTTTACTGATAACACTTGCAATAAACCTAGAGAATTGCCCCCCTAAGTCATTAAGGGTGTCCAACCTCCACAGCAAACCGGGCTGGCATATGAATCTGAGTCTGCGTTCCCACATCTTCCCTCGGGTTCAAACATAAATCCCAGCCTCCGACAAGGCCATATGCTCGGGGCGTGCTTCCGAAACTGCTCCCCCTGTCCCCCAGACCACTGCAAATCCTCCACCGACCCCTCCCCTGGCACAAACCAAACAGCGGAATGCCATAAAACTACAATGGGGGGAAAAAGGAGTGAAAAAACAAACGAAAAGAGAAAAGACAAAGAGACAGAGGCATCTGTCAGGGAACAAAGAACATCTGCGTCGCTGGAGTCACTCAATGAGAGACGATGTGGCCCTAGTGGGCCAGAGCCATTACCTCCTCACAAACTCGTTCACCAGGAGGAAGTTATCTGGAGCTGGAGCCATAACTCTTGACCCATCCACACTCCCAGACAAAGCCCAGTGAAAAGCAGAGGGGCAGGGGAGACAGTACGCTAGCTAAAGGGCCTGAGTGTTTTTAACTGACCCGGTAATGGACTGTGGTCGCCATCAAGGAGCATCTGCTGGAGTCCATGTTTTATGGTCATATTGTGTCTCCGCTGAAGCAGAGAGAGTAAAGGCTCCTGACTCCTGTAAAAGGAGGAGCCCTGAAGTCTGCTTGCGATATTTCAGCTCAATGACAAACCAACTTTGAAAGGCCCCAGAGCTGATTGTGGCGGCCGACTGCTTCACTTCTCTCTCTGACCCACAACTTCTTTTACACAAGAATACCACTGATATGATTGTCTACCCACCATGGACCATAGTAAAATAAAGTGTTACTGTATGGCTGTGGCAGGTCTTGTTGGTTTCAAACCCGGGCCTGTACTGATAGATCTTGTGAGGGCGACCAACATAGCCGAGAGGAGGGTTTGTAGTGTGGGTTGTTTGTGGGACGTGTGGCCCGCAGGCGGAGGAGGATCCTCTTCATTGTAAAGACGAGCTATTACTTACACCACATTTCCATTAAGGACGTTAGGTAAGAAGGTCGGTGGAATAAGCTAGCTGACAATTATTTTTATATCAGGTTGAGTACATCTCCATATCCACAGATCATACATATGCTCATTTCACATACAGTATGAGTGGCATAAATGTCTTATCACGTGTCCATTTCGCAATAAAAATTAACCGCACCCATAACCTAATAGGAAAGGGTCAGGGGACGCATAAAGAAAACTCTCTTTAATTGAGACAATGGAAACAACTCCAAAGTCAAAATCAAATATGGAGGATGAGGACCACATAGACTCATTCACAGCCTTACTGTAAGTCATATACAGCCACCTCCAATAACAGATACTCCAGTCTGCTCTGAGTCCACACTGGGCCGTAGGGGAGGGCAGACAGCATACAGCCTACGCCACGTAGGCCCGGGTCTGTGATTTAGTGGGCATGGTGGGAAAGGGGCCTCCACTAATGGAATATCTAATGTCTGCACGGCCGACACTTTAATCTCTGGTGAGACCGGAGGTCCGCACATTTACTGTATAAATCAGAGACAACTGGGAGCTCAGAGTAAACCAGCGCCTGCCGTAAGTTACGACCCGCAACCTCTCTTCCAAGAAAAACACTGGAGGAATCGTCTGTGTCCCAAATGGCACCCTATTCCCTATATAGTGCACTACTTTTGACCAAGGCCCATAGAACTCTGGCCAAAGGTAGTGCACTACTTAGCAAATAGGGTGCCATTTTGGATGCTGCCTTAGACTTGGCTATGATGCATCACAGGGGGGTATACAGTGGAGGGAACCATTGAGGTTGTCTGAGCTGAGACAGGCCAGGATCCAGCAGACATTCTGCTATCCTCCTGTAGGAATAGTGAAGGGAGACACTAGACAGTCAGAAGAAAGATACCTTTTCCATATATATATTTTGTTAACTGGTTTTGAGGTAGACAGTAATAGGCAGTCATGTTACACAGGTGCAATCTCTGGTTGAGTCCCAAATGGAACCCTATTCCTACAGTGCTGCCCTACTTTTGACCAGAGCCCTATAGAGAATTGGGTGCCATTTGGGACGCAGGCTCTAACCTCTTTGTTCCCTGTGGTTACAAGACAAAATTCACAAACAATCAATACTCCAACAAAACAGAAAGCAAGGTTCCATAAGCCAATCAGTGTGCCTGCACTCACAAAGATCCTCCCATTCAGTTCTGCCAGGTCACATTGAACCAGATATGTGATCAAGAGTAAATATTCAGAGAGAGGATATGTGATACCAATCAGGCCCTCATGGAATAGAGTTGCCCATCCCTGTTCTATAGACAGGTGTGTGCCCTTCCAAATCATGTCCAATCAATTGAATTTACCACAGGTGGACTCCAATCAAGCTGTAGCGACATCTCAAGGATGATCAATGGAAACAGGATGCACCTGAACTAAATTTCAAGTCTCATAGCAAAGGGTCTGAATACTTATGTAAATAAGGTATTTCTGTTTTGTATTTTTAATAAATTAGCAAACTTTTCTAAAAACCTTTTTTTGCTTAGTCATTTTGGGATTTTGTGTGTAGATTGATGAGGAAATGTGGAAAAATGGAAGGGGTCTGAATCCTTTCCAAATGCACTGTATAAGTGGCAGAACTCTGAAAACATTACATTTTCCATTTGCCAGGTTGTGAACTTTTATGTTTCTGTGTTACCACTCTGCAAGGGACTTCCATGTTGCAATGCAGAACAACTCAAGGATGCTTCCAAAATAACACAATTTATGGCTACAAACTAAACTGCCACGTGCAGGCAAATCTTGCAAGCTACTTTTTGAATGTCTTTAGTTACTCTGCAGTCTTATCTACCAATGTTCATGTGCTGGAAGCAAGCTACACTAAATGACCAAAAGTATGTGGACAACTGCTCGTTGAACATCTCATTCCAAAATCATGGGCATTAATATGGAGTTGGTCCTCCCTTTGCTGCTATAACAGCCTCCACTCTTCTGGGAAGGCTTCCCACTAGATGTTGGAACATTGCTGTGGGGACTTGCTTCCATTCAGCCACAAGAGCATTAGTGAGGTCGGGCACTGATTAGGCCTGGATCGCAGTCGGCGTTCCAATTCATCCCAATAGTGTTTGATGGGGTTGAAGTCAGGGCTCTGTGCAGGCCAGTCAATCCTTCCACACTGATTTCGACAAAGCACTCCATCCGACGCTTGGCATTGTGCATGGTGATCTTAGGCTTGTGTGCGGCTGCTCGGCCATTGAAACCCATTTCATGAAGATCCCGACGAACAGTTCTTGTGCTGACTTTGCTTCCAGAGGTTGCAACCGAGGACAGATGATTTTTACATGCTACACGCTTCAGCAATTGGCGGTCCCGTTCTGTGAGCTTGTGTGGCCTACAACTTCGTGGCCGAGCCGTTGTTGCTCCTAGACATTTCCACTTCACAATAACAATCCTTACAGTTGACCGGGGCAGCTCTAGCAGGGCAGAAATTAGACGAACTGACTTGTTGGAAAGGTGACATCCTATGATGGTGCCACATTGAAAGTCAATGAGCTCTTCAGTAAGGCCATTCTACTGCAAATGTTTGTCTATGGAGATTGCATGGCTGTGTTCTCGATTTTATACAGTTGTCAGCAACTGGGTGGCAGGTAGCCTAGTGGATAGAGCGTTGGACTAGTAACCGAAAGGTTGCAAGATCGAATCCCGAGCTGACAAGGTAAAAATCTGTCGTTCTGCCCCTGAACAAGGCAGTTAACCTACTGTTCCTAGGCCGTCATTGAAAATAAGAATTTGTTCTTAACTGACTTGCCTAGTTAAATAAAGGTAAAAAAAAAAAACGGGTGTGGCTGAAATAGCCAAATCCACTCATTTGAATGGGTGTCCACATACTTTTGTATATTTAGTGTATCTATCAATCCGGTGCTGCAAAAAGATCTTTATAAAATGTGTTATGCTAAAATGTGGTTTCCTTGGTCTGTACTTTCCCTTCACAGAGCCAATGACTGCCTGTCTTTCTCTAGTACAGCAGCATTACGACTGAAATGTCTGACATGACGGTTCTCATTGAAAATGTGATGGAGTGAAATAGGTTTCATGACAGCACGAAATGCCATTACCCATGTTCAACTGAATGTGCCATCTTCACTTTCTATTTGTGAATGTGAAGTGAATAGGGCTTAGGCTGCCTTCTGGCCCATACGACCAAGGTGTAATGGGGTGCTCTTCTCATTATGAATACAGTATAAATTAAAACTGTCTTGTACAGTACAAATCACAACAAGATGCCCGACATCTAGTTATTGTTATTCTTAATGTGTTATTTTTTATTATTACTTTTTATTTTAGCCTACTTGGTAAATGTTTTCTTCTTCTTGAACTGCACTGTAGGTTAAGGGCTTGTAAGTAAGCATTTCACGGTAAAGTCTACACTTGTTGTATTCGGCGCACGTGGAAAATACATTTTGATTTGATTTTACATAACTAGGGATAACGTCAATTTTTACAGTTGGACTTTTGCCTATGTAGATACATTGAAACAATGCACTCTATTTATTTAGACTATAAATACAAATGTTGCACAAATCCATTGAGAAAGTGGAAGAAGCTTTGGATGGTGGGGGTGGAGGATGAATGATGCCATTCATCATCTTGGGACTTTTTGGGGGGGAACAGCTCTATGATATTTCCTTCATGCTACAAAAACTGACCGGGAGAGGGGATTTTTGCATGCGCTACAGACGGCTATATCGGTCCTCTAATACAGGGCCAGTAAAGGCCCAGCGCATTACTTTTGTGGTGGGGAAAAATTCCCAAAGTAAAATGATATCTATTTTTTATTCAGATTTTTCACCTACTTCCTGCGACTATGGATATACAGGTCTATAATCTCTACAGACTGTAACTGTACTGTGAAGAGGTAAAGAAAACGCTTCTCTATGGTTATCTTGTTCTGCTCTTTTAGGGTGATAGATCAGAGAGGCTGTAAAACATACATTTTTATTTTTTCAGAGGCTGTAAGAGAGAAGGAACTTTCCAAAGTGATTGTGAGTGACAGAATCCCCAGTGGAGGGAGTGCCTGAGAATACCCTGGTTGTAGGTTTTGCTTTTAAACTATGAATAACTATAGCTGGGAATACCAGGGTATTCTGACAAATTTACCAGCCACTTTCCCCTTGCCACTGTCAGCATTCTCTGAAACATCACTGTCCCCTAGTGGACAAAATTATACTTTTAGCGTTTTCAGTCAACCCAGTACATCGCGGCTGCTGTAGAGGGCAGAAGTACAGTTTTTTTGCAGTTGTGTGTACTGTGTACAATACATTGAAGGAAGAAACACCCCGGCTGAGGAAAATGGCCGATGTAGAGATGGATATCGCGTCTAGCAGAATGAATAACGGAAACGAGCACGTGTAAGACATTTTAGAAGATTAGACGACCATGCAACTTATTTGTAGTACTTTCACCCGATTCAGTGCTTTTGGCAAGTCGACGTTGTCGTCGGTGCATCTGTTTTCTGCAGCGTTGAAACAGTATCAGGCTAGCTAAATAGAGCTAGCCTGCTAACTCTTAGCTAGCCCAATGTTCGAAAGGGTTTGCTGACATGTTAAAATGTTTTCTATAGTGAAACCATACCATAAACCAATCAAACCCGAGTGTCCTAACATGCAACTTAACATTCTAGTTAACTCGCTAACTATCTGGCTAGCAATGCTTATTGCATACGTAGCTAAGAAGCTAACGTAGCAAGCTAGCCATTGTTTGCTACAGTAGCTTGCTAGCGGTCAGCTAACTAGCTGACTTGGCGGTCAAGTCGGGAAGCAAGGATAGCTAGCAGTTACATATTTTGTTTGTTGTGTTAAGTCATATTTTGGACAATTCATGTTGTAGCTAGCCAAGTTACAAAAAATTGGTTTGGTTTAAATTATATATTTTACCAATCTTTGTACCTTAGGAAAGAAGATTTGGAGAGCCATGACAAGAGTGGGAGTGAGGAGGAGAGTGGTGAGAATTCAGAAGAAGAGCGGGAGGAGAAAGAAGTCGGAGAGGGGGAAGCAGAAACTAACGGAGAAAAGACAGCGAATGTGTCCAAACATCACAGCAGTGGCAGCAAACACAAGAAGAAGAAACACAAACACCGCAGCAAGCACAAAAAACACAAGCACGCGTCCGAAGAGGACAAGGATCGAAAGCGCAAACATCGACACAAACACAAGAAACACAAACGTAAAGATGGGTCTTCTTCTTCTGCCCCTGGCATCAACAGCGCCTCCAGCCAGAGAAAGACTCACATCTCCCCTTCATCTGACGACAAGGCCTTATTGGAGGAGTTGGAGAAACAGAGGGCCATGATTAAAGCTGAGCTGGACAGCCAGGTGATGGAAGGGGGTAAGGTGCAGTCAGGCATGGGCCTCATCCTACAGGGTTATAACTCTGGCTCTGAGGAGGGAGACGGAGAGGGCAGGGTCCGGAACGGGGAGCAGCGTCAGAAGGGCAGCATGGGGAAACCCCCCTCCCCCAGGGGTAGGAGTGGTAAAGCCAGACGGGACTCCACAGAAGCCAGCAAGTCCAGCTCTAAGCGCCACAGTCGGAGCAAGTCCAAGGAGAGGACAGGCAAGGAATCCAAGTCGGACAAAACAACCAAAGGCAGCAAAGACGTGGCCACCAAAGGCCGTGGCCGCAGCAAATCAAAAGAGAGGAAGCGTTCCCAAAGCGGGGGAAGGTCCAAAGAGAGAAACAAGAAGTCTCCTTCCCCCTCCAGCAGGAGAGCAGAGCAGAGGAGCGTCCGCTCAGTCAAACGCTCTTCGCCCCAGCCTGACGACAGACCAAACACGGAGCGTGGCAGCCGGAGGTCCAGATCACGGGAGCGTCCAGGGCGGTCGGAGTCAGAAAGAGAGCGAGACAAGAGGCCGACAAAGTCACCTTCCAAGGATGCTTCGTCAGGGAAAGAGAACCGCTCTCCCCACAGGCGAGGAGGAGTGCCCATTAGCCCCTCGAGGAGACGCAGCGCCTCCCCACGCCCCACCAGAGACTCCCAGCAGGCATCCGCTTCAGCCTCCACCTCCAAACAGGGCTCTCCTTCCAGATCAGCCAGGTCCCCAGCAAGGAGAGGCCGCAGTCGCTCCCCAGATGCCAGGAGGAGGGATGCTGACAGACAGGGCTCCTCACCACTCCGGTCTGTTTACTATGGATTAACCTGCAGTCCACCCCCTTATTGTCCTATACCAAACAACAGTAGTGGTCTGTACATGGCATGGGCAACTATTTGAGGGCGCATACTGTTTTAGGATGGGGCATTAAGAATGTGCTGCTATCCACCACTGATCTTCTAAACTTTATATTCTCTCCCACAGAAAGCGAATACGTCCAGAAGCAGGGCCAGGGGGTAGAGCGAGGTCACGGGAGACCAGCCCCAGAGGTGCTCCCCAACGTCGCAGGATGAGCCGCTCACCCTTCAGAAGAAGGTCCCCCTCGCCCTTCCGGAGACGGAGCAGGTCTCCAATGAGACGCAGGTGAGATGGGACAAGCTGAAACTTGTGGATGTGCTGAGCCAAATTAAATCTGCAGGGGCTTCTTCAAGCCTCCAGAAATTAAGATGATGCCTGTAAATAATTGCTTTTGCAAAAGCTAACATGCTGACCACACGGCCTGCGTCGCGTGTACTGCAAAATAAATGTACACATACATGTTATTCAATCTTTGCACCCACACTGCTTGCGCGTGCCAACGAGCGTCTGCGTTGCCAAGCGCTAAAATAGAAGTCAGTTCTATTTGTGAAGCTGAACGCGGTGCAAGTCCTGCCTCTCCCATCTCCTCATTGGTTTATAGAAGCAAATACCTACATGCCATCTTGTCATTGGTTATACCCACATGGGTGATTAAAAAATGAACTTCGGTCAGTATGTCGTGGTAATACACCTATGAAAGTTAGATGCCAATCGCCATATAAAGTCCAAAGAAGAAAAAGCCTGGAAGGAGGAGAGATGACTAGAAACGATTTGATTGACTGTTTTACAGTTGAAGTCAGAAGTTTACATACACTTAACATTTTTCAACCACTCCACAAATTTCTTGTTAACAAACTATAGTTTTGGCAAGTCGGTTAGGACATCTACTTTGTGCATGACACAAGTAATTCTTCCAACAATTGTTTACAGACAGATTATTTCACTTATGATTCACTCTATCATAATTCCAGTGGGTCAGAAGTTTACATACACTAAGTTGACTGTGCCTTTAAACAGCTTGGAAAATTCCAGAAAATTATGTCATGGCTTTAGAAGCTTCTGATAGGCTAATTGACATAATTTGAGTAAATTGGAGGTGTACCTGTGGATATATTTCAAGGCCTACCTTCAAACTCAGTGCCTCTTTGCTTGACATCATGGGAAGATCAAAAGAAATCAACCAAGAACTCAGAAAATGTTTGTAGACTTCCACAAGTCTGGTTCATCCTTGGGCGCAATTTCCAAATGCCTGAAGGTACCACGTTCATCTGTACAATCAAGTATAAACACCATGGGACCACGGAGCCGTCATACCGCTCAGGAAGGAGACGCGTTCTGTCTCCTAGAGATGAACATACTTTGGTGCGACAAGTGCAAATCAATCCCAGAACAACAGCAAAGAACCTTGTGAAGATGCTAGAGGAAACCGGTACAAAAGTATCTATAGCCACAGTAAAACAAGTCCTATATCGACAACCTGAAAGACCGTTCAGCAGGGAAGAAGCCACCGCTCCAGAACCGCCATAAAAAGCCAGACTACGCTTTGCAACTGCACATGGGGACAAAGATCATATTTTTTGGAGAAATGTCCTCTGTCTGAAACAAAAATAGAACTGTTTGGTCATAATGACCATAGTTATGTTTGGAGAAAAAGGGGGAGGCTTGCAAGCCGAAGAACACCATCCCAACTGTGAAGCACGGGGGTTGCAGCATCATGTTGTTGAGGTGCTTTGCTGCAGGAGGGACTGGTGCACTTCACAAAATAGATGGCATCATGAGGATGGAAAATTATGTGTATATATTGAAGCAACATCTCAAGACATCAGTCAGGAAGCTAAAGCTTGGTCGCAAATGGGTCTTCCAAATGGACAATGACCCCAAGCATACTTACAAAGTTGTGGCAAAATGGCTTAAGGACAACAAAGTCAAGGTATTGGAGTGGCCATCACAAAGCCCTGACCTCAATCCTATAGAAAATTTGTGGGCAGAACTGGAAAAAGTGTGTGTGAGCAAGGAGGCCTACAAACCTGACTTAGTTACACCAGTTCTGTCAGGAGGAATGGGACACAATTCACCCAATTTATTGTGGGAAGCTTGAGGAAGGCTACCCAAAACGTTTGACCCAAGTTGAACAATTTAAAGGCAATGCTACCAAATACTAATTGAGTGTATGTATACTTATGATTAACTGGGAATGTGATGAAATAAATAAAAGCTGAAATAAATCATTCTCTATTCTGACATTTCACATTCTTAAAATAGTGGTGATCCTATCTGACCTAAAACAGGGATTTTTTACTCTGATTAAATATCAGGAATTGTGAAAAACTGAGTTTAAATGTATTTGGCTATGGTGTATGTAAACTTCAACTGTATGTGTGGATTAATTGTCGGAGTAGAGGACCTTGTGCATTTCAGGTAAAATAACAACTCAACGTTTATATCCAAGGACAAATTAGCTAGCAACAGCAAGCTAGCTAAATAGGACAAATTAGCTTGCAACTGCAAGCTAGCTAGCCATAAATGTTTAATGCTTTTCGACCTGTCCCCAAATTAATATAATTGGTTCAGAGTTTGTCTTGATATTTCAACCTGTGTGTCGTGATTGTGTTTGGTGTGGGGGGACAAAATCAATTTGCGCGTGTTCGTTTTGGGTACGGTGTAATGGGGATCCTAATAAAATACTAATAGTATAATATTGTATTACTTTTACAGATACTGGATATGTGTAGCTAGTTGCAATTATTGTCATCAAATAGGCAGGCAATGCTGTCTTAAATTCATGTTTTGAATATCCCTATATTTCTGTTATTACGGGGCGATCACTCTGTTATTAGGGCATCTGCGCAGGAGTCTCGGGGTAGATGAACCTGGCCTGAGTGCAATGGCAACCATGTAGTGTGCTATTACGGTTTAGTAAACGTTGTTAAACTGGAACCTTGTCGTTGTCATTTCGAGTTAACATTGGTAGCAGAGGATGGCTAATAACTACAATGTGCCACCTCGGTTCGACAAGAAGAGGTCGTATGAAAGATGGAAACAGGCTACTATTCTGGATGAGAAAAAGCAAGCACTTGCGGTGGTATTATCGCTCGAGGGAAGAGCGAGAGATACAGCACTGGAAATATCCGTTGAGGATTTGAACAAGGATGACGGTATTGGAACTTTGATTAGAGCACTGGATTCTGTGTTTCTTAAAGAAGAGAAAGACCGTGCCTACGAGTCATATTCAAAATTTGACAGTGTTACTAGAGATATTTCGGTTGCAATGACGGACTACATAATTGATTTCCAACAGAGGTACTATAGGATGCGCAAGTACGACATGGTTCTCCCGGATGCAGTGTTAGCTTTCAAGTTTCTAGATACTGCCTGTCTGGATGGTGGGGAGAAACAGTTGGCTTTGACTGCTTGTGCTGTGGTGACTTTTGCGTCAATGAAGTCGGCACTAAAAATACTTTTTGGTGAAAAGACGTCTGTCGCGCCAATAACAGATGGAATGCAAGTGAGTGATGCAGCATATTACACTGAGCAGCAGAGAAAAGGTGCCAACAAGTCACATACTCAAGACAACCAGAAGAGGGCGCCATTGCCCGGCACAAATCCACTAGACAAATATGGAAGGAGATCAAAATGGGCTATTTGTCAAAGCACTTACCATTGGGTTAAAGACTGTCCTCATAAAAATGAACAAGTTAAACTAACAGAGGAAAATGTATAGCGAGAGAGAAAATTGGTCAGACTAAGTGTCACCTTGAAACAGAGGTGATCCCTACAGATTTCCCCTTACTATTAAGCAAAGCTTCCGTCAAGAAGGCAGGGGCTGTACTAGACATAAATTACAAGGCAGTGATGTTTTAAACAACCAGTGACCCTTGAACTTACTACCTCAGGCCACTATTGTGTAAACATTTTAGACAAAGACATCACACAGTCCATGTAAAAATTAGATTCTGACGGACACAGAGCACATGGAGATTCTGACAGTCAGAGAGAACATGAACACAAAGGAAAAACGCAAAGTATTATTAAATACATGGACAGAGAAAGTGGTATTCTACATACAGCAACCGTCATTGGACGAGCAGGAAAAGCCAAAGGAAAACACCAGAACTGGTATAACTTGCAGTACTCTGAACCAGCTACACTTTCTGGTACAACAGGGTCAGCTGATCTGTCACTTGTAGATAATCTCAGAATTGAACCAATGGAAAATCGAGAAAAACAGGAATGACATTCAAAATGATGATGTACTTGAAACAAAGGACGTGTCATGTGACTCAGCTAAGCTAGATGAGCTCAGTAATTGGAGGGAAAATGGAGTGTTTGAGGAAGTCCAAGACATTGGCCAAAAATGTGTCTTAACAAGGTGGGTGTGTACCCTTAAAGAATCCTTAACTGGAATAGTGCCAAAAGCACATCTAGTGGCTAGAGGTTTTGAGGCGCTGGCTGCTAAAGAACTCCCAAAAGACTCGCTGACATGTGCCTCAGTCACTCAGATTGCTGATGACAGTGATCTGCCAGAAAAAATGGAACCTTCATTCCATAGACATCAAATCTGCATTTTTGCAGGGAACAGAGCTGTCAAGGGACATTTACATCTGACCTCCGCCTGAAGCAAAGAGGAAGGAACACTGTGGAAACTAAAAAAGTGTGTGTATGTCCTGGCAGATGCATCACTCTACTGGTACAACAAAGTCAAGGCAACAATGCTGAGTACAGGTGGAAACATGTCACAAGTGGATCCTGCAGTCTTCTATTGGCTTGATCAAGACTGCAATGTGACTGGAGTACTTGCCTGTCATGTTGATGACTTCATCTGGGGTGGCTCACAGACCTTTGCTACAACTGTGATTCCACACCTCAAAGCTGTTTTCCAGGTCGGCCGTGAGGGGCATGATAATTTTTATGTTGGCATAGAATTTATTACAGTTGATGGAACAATACTGATGCAACAGAGCTATATCAAGAATCTTCAACCTATCCACATGGATTCTTCAAGAGCCGTACAAAGGAATTCCCTTCTGTGGAATTGAAGCTGATCAATTGAGGTCAAAGATGGGTCAAATTTTATGGGTTGCTAGACATAGTAGACCTGATGTAATGTTTGATGGCTGCAACTTGGCATCCAACACAAAACACACCACTGTACAAACCATTCATGAGGCAAACAAAGTTGTTCGTAAACTGAAATCACAACAAGTGACTAAAGTTTCAGCATGTTGGAAAAGATGACTCTCTGAAACTAGTTGTCTTCAGTGATGCTTCCCTAGGGAACCTTACAGATGGAGGCACACAAGGTGGACATCTAATCGTGTAAAGGGGTGAAGGAGGAAGATTCTCATCTGTTGGCAGTCAAAAATGATCAGAAGGGTTGTCTGAAGCACAATTGCTGGAGAAACACTTGCTCTTGCGGATGGAATTGACAATGCTATCTTTCTTGCAACTCTGTTCTCAGAGCTTACCACTGGTAAGACAAAATGGCACATTCTACCTGTAGTTTGTGTCACTGACAACTACTTCTTAGTTGATGCTGGGAAGTCAACCAAGTCTGTCACAGAGAAAATACTTCGTCTTGAGATTAGCAGCATCAAGGAACTTATTCAAACACAGAGAATCCAGCGGATTCTGTGGTCGACCACAAAGGAACAGCTTGCTGACTGTCTGACTAAAAAGAGAGCATCCAGTCTTGTGCTCCTACAGGCTCACAGTAATGGAAAGTGGCAGCTTGAGTAATATAACTAAAAACTGTGTCACACAACCCATTTGTAATGGGGGACTTGAATAATACTTGGACATTTTAATTATGTTGATGTTTTGTGTGAGATTGTGAAGTTCATGTTAAGTATCCCTATATTTCTGTTATTACGGGGCTATCACTCTGTTATTAGGGCGCCTGCGCAGGCGTCTCGGGGTAGATGAACCTGGCCTGAGTGCAATGGCAAACATGTAGTGTGCTAATACGGTTGAGTAAACGTTGTTAAACTGGAACCTTGTCGTTGTGTCATTTCGAGTTAACACTGTCATGGTGGTGGTAAGATGGTTTCCTTACAGATTCTGTCTGGTTCTAGTGATGAAGCTTTGGTAATGTTGGAGTATGAGGCTCATAGGCCAAGGTTTTCTAAATATTTCCTATGTTGTGCGCTGCAGGTCGCCGGAGAGAGACAGATACGGCCGTCTCAGACAGTACGGCCGGCGCTCCAACTCCCGGGACCGGGACAGGAGGAGGAGACATGGCCGGGACGAGGACAAGTTCAAGGGTAGCCTCTCTGAGGGCATGAAGGCCGACAAGGAGTCCTCCGAGGAGGAAGTGTGAGTAGAGGGTGAACACCCACACACAAACAGACAAATGCTACACTCTGCAATATGGTAATTATCTGGGTGATTGTGTGTTTTTGTAAGTGGGTTAATTTTGTTACCAGGCTTGAGGACTTTGACGGTGAGGAGGTGGATGAAGAGGCCATCATAGAGCAGCGCCGGCAGCAGCGCCTGGCTATCGTCCAGGTCCGTTCCCCGTCCCTCATCCAGGGCTCCAGACTAACATTTCCCCCTGGTGACTTTTTCAGTTTGTGGCACCAGCCCATGATTGGTCGCCCCCCCCCCCCAAAATAAATAAATAAATTGTGGCATCACGCAATAGAAACATGAAGTAATCACTTATAAAGTATTTCTCAGTGCTTTATTAAGAGGTCTAATAGACTACTTAGATGGTATTACAGAAATAAGTTGTTTCATCTAACACGTCCATGCAGGAATGCATGAATCGAGATATATTTTGATGTGCAACCTAGTCCAGTGATTTTCACGAGTTATATTTTACTGTTAAAACAGGACTCCAGAATTTTATTGTGTTCAACAGAGATGTATTTGACTACGTAGACTCATTTATTTGGCGCTAAATGACCAAGTGGAGACTCAAACGCATTAGCTAGATTGCTAACTCTAAACATAATTGGTGTCCACGGGCCCATAAAAATTTGTAGTCTTCAATTCATTTCTCATTAACAGCCTTAAGTTTTAAAACGTCTGAAATTCAGTTTGCAGAGGTCTTAAAAAATGTGACGGAGATGACTTCAGTGTTTCTGTTATATTGTGACGGTGCTGCCTAATTGTTCCACCGCGGCAGAAAAAACATCAAATAATACTTGAGACCCACTTCCTAGGTTTTCGAGAGCTATCCAGCCGTGTGCACATTAGGGCTGACCCCATTTAATTGACTGTTTGGTCGATAGGCTTTTGGTGTACCAATCATACCAACAGGTGTAGTAGACCTTACCATGAAATGCTTACTTACAAGCCCGTATTCAACAGTGCAGTTCAAGAAGAGTTTAGTTTATTTGGTAAATATTTTCTTAAATAACATAACAATAACGAGGCTATATACAGGGTACCAGTACCGAGTAGGGGTGAAGTGACTATGCATAGATAATAAACGGCGAGTAGCAGCAGTGTACAAAGCAAATGGGGGGGGTCGTCAATGTAATAGTCCAGTGGCCATTTGAATAATTGTTGAGCAGTCTTATGGCTTGGGGGTAGAAGCTGTTAAGGAGCCTTTTTGGTCCCAGACTTGGCCTTTTGGTACCGCTTGCCGTACAGTAGCAGAGAAAACAGTCTATGACTTGGGTGACTCAAGTCTGACAATTTTATGGGCTTTTCTCTGACACCGCCTATTATATATGTCCTGGATTGCTGGAAGCTTGGCCCCAGTGATGTACTGCGCCGTACGCACAACCCTCTAGCGTCTTGCGGTCGGATGCCAAGCAGCCAGTCAAGATGCGCTCAATGGTGAAGCTGTTGAACTATTTGAGGATCTGAGTGCCAATGCCAAATATTTTTAGCCTCCTGAGGGGAAGAGGTGTTGTCGTGCCCTCTTCATGACTGTGTTGATGTGATTGGACCATGATAGCTCCTTAGTGATGTGGACATCGAGGAACTTGAAGCTCTCGACCTGCTCCACTACAGCCCAGTTGATGTGAATGGGGGCATGCTCGGCTCTCCATTTCTTGTAGTCCACGATCAGCTCCTTTATCATGCTGACGTTGAGAGGTCTCTGACCTCCCTTTAGACTCTCATCCTCGTCGGTGATCAGGCCTACCACCGTAATGTGGTCTGCAAACTTAATGATGGTGTTGGAGTCGTGGGTGAACGGAGTACAGGAGGGGACTTAGCACGCACCCCTGAAGGTCCCCCGTGTTGAGGGTCAGCGTTGCGAATGTGTTGTTGCCTACCCTCACCACCTGGGGTCGGCCCATCAGGAAGGCCAGGATCCAGTTGCAGAGGGAGGTGTTTAGTCCCAGGGTCCTTAGCTTAGTGATGATCTTGGATGGCACGCTGGTGTTTAACACTGAGCTGTAATCAGTGAACAGCATTCTCACGTAGGTGTACCTTTTGTTCAGGTGCGAAAGGGTAGTGTGGAATGCAATAGATTGTGTCATCTGTGGATCTGTTGGGGCGGTATGTGAATTGGAGTGGGTCCAGGGCGATAGTCATTTAGAAAGGTAGGAGCCGGTGTAGTAGGAGCCGGTGTAGTAGGATTCGATCTTAGTCCACTATTGATGGTTCGTTGGATGGCGTAGCAGAATTTTTTTATAAGCGGCAGGATTTGTATCCCGTTCCTTGAAAGCGGCAGCTCTAACCAACTCTAGTCCGGAACCTGCTGGTTTTCTGTTCTACCTGACAACTAATTGCACCAACCTGATGTCCCGCGTCTTAGTCAGTCCCTGATTAGAGGGAACATTGAAAAAACGCAATGTAATTGGCTCCGAGGTCCAGAGCTGAGTTTGAAGGGCCGAGGCCAATATGCACACACAAAAAAACATGCAGGCAAATTAATCTCTGAAGAGCCAAAAATCTATCTGATTACTCTGGATCGTATTATGACACATCAAAATATCCATCATGCATTCTCTGAACATGTTAGATGAAAGAGCTAACTTCTTTCTTGTCTGTCTTGGCAGTGAAAAGAGTCATTCTAGAGCCCTCCTGGTTTAGCTGACTTGCGTCAAAGTATAGTCATTTGATACCTGATTCACTAAATGAGGGAATTATTTTATTAGACTTTTTGGTTGTAGACTAATGTTCTAATGTAATAGCATAGCACCTCGAAGAGAGCTACTGGGTGTATATGCTTCTGTTCCAGCCCTACTCTAACACACCAGATTCTACAAATCAACTGCTCAACGGGATGAGTTTTATACAGTAACAGTGCCGTATATTTGACTTTAATGAATTTTTTCACGGTGATATCGTTATAGTATTGAGTATCAAAAGCCGGTATTGGTATCGAAGACAAAATTCTGAACACTTCGTGTTTTTTGATCTGGCTAATGATTAGCTCTTTGTGGTAGTCAAACAAATGCCGATGGGAAACCCCCTGCTTCAGCCAGCTATAGCCTAGCCACTATACTACTATATCCGTTAGGCTCCAGGAGAATGCTCATTGCTAAAATAGCACACCTGCCTGCTAATATGAGCCATGTAGGCAATAGACTCAGGTGAAAGAGCTAGCCCTAAAAACGCTAATTTTTGCCAACATGGGCGCATTTCTGTAAAGGAATATTTGCAGGTGTGTGGCTCACGCAGACCTCAAAATTGGTATGAATTGGCATTCCAAGTGGCATTAAAAAGGTTGTAAATTCAACTTCATGTAACCTGCAGATACCATGATTAATCTTATCTTTACAGGAATCATGAGGATAATGTTTGATTGTTTGACCAAATCATGGTTTTAGCTCCTTAAAAATAAAATTAC
Source organism: Salvelinus namaycush (assembly GCF_016432855.1). Taxonomy (NCBI): domain Eukaryota; kingdom Metazoa; phylum Chordata; class Actinopteri; order Salmoniformes; family Salmonidae; genus Salvelinus; species Salvelinus namaycush. The sequence goes on from NC_052313.1 coordinate 24,171,605, forward strand.
GTTTGGAGTGAGGTGACCATGTAAAATGGGCAGCTCGCACAGATGCGGCCAAATACAAGTCGCAAAATGAGACTAAATGGTTAGGTCTGGAGCCCTGATCATCACAACTGCTGTTGAACTGTCCATAGCTGTTGCAGGGATCCCCAGCCCAGTGTTTCATATTTGGCTACTACTCCAATATAGGATGTTTTCTGATTTGCCTTTTCATTATTGAAATTGACCCACATCGAAACCAATATCTTATTTTTCCTTAATTCCATTGTTGTGACCACTCTATACCTGGCACTACCTCTCTCTCCCTGTGCAGAAATACCGTGGCGGCAACGAGGACAGCATGGCGTCCATGGCGTCGGAGCCCAGCAGCCCGCAGAGCAGCACGCGGAGCCGCTCGCCCTCGCCAGACGATGTCCTGGAGCGTGTGGCGGCCGACGTCAAGGAGTACGAGCTGGAGAACCTGGACACGTTTGAGGAGAACATCAAGGCCAAGCAAGGCCTCATCACGCAGGAGAAGGACGGTGAGTAAAGGGATTCAGGCTGGGAGAAAAGAAAGTAGTGCACTATATAGGGAAAAGGGTACCATTTGGTCTGCTCTGTATTGTCGTCTCAAGATATTCCATAGCTCATATGCAATGTACAATCTGGGTGGGTCATCTTGGTGATAACCTTTTAGGTTTTTGGTTTATTTTGAAGTTTACAGGTGTTCTTTAGTAATACAGGTTGTTTGCTGAATGTGCCCTCATTAGCAGTAACTGTGGCCGTGACTAGACTTGATAGTTCATACAGCTTTAGTATTCTGATCATAGAGTTCTGATCATGGAATGTATCTTCAACTATATTTTAAATGTGCGTACCGTGTCCACAGTGTGTCTGGATTCCCTTTTCCCACGCTATATTCAAATGCCTGTATGATTATACGAACGGTGGAATAGTCTAAATAGGATAACAACACAACAAAAACTGATGACAGAAGCTATCTAGCCAGCTAACCTCTCGCTAGCTAGCAATCAATGCTAAAGGGATTACAAATGGGTCTATATAACTTTAGCCAACTTTTTATATTTATTTATTTATTGGCTAGCATTTTTGAGGGAGCAAACACATTCCTCTCACACTAGGAACGTATTTCCTCCAACTTTATAATGAAAAGATGCCTCTTGATCCCAAAACACACGTTTTCTGGAGACTTTTGGAAGGAGTGTTGATGACGTTGCCCACTGTATGCGCTTTCGATAGCCTGATTGCATATAGACTGAGGAGAAATCCACACACAATGTATCCCAGACCACCTCCCTGACCATCTGGTCAGCCAGATCTGAACAAAATCGGACCCGCAAAACACCAGTCTCAACATCAACAGTGAAGAGGCGACTCCGGGATGCTGGCCTTCTAGGCAGAGTTGCAAAGAAAAAGCCATATCTCAAACTGGCCAATGATGTCCTGTGTCTGTGTTCTTTTGCACAGTGTCTGTGTTCTTTTACCCATCTTAATCTTTTCTTTTTATTGGCCAGTCTGAGATATGGCTTTTTCTTTGCAATTCTGCCTAGAAGGCCAGCATCCCGGAGTCGCCTCTTCACTGTTGACGTTGAGACTGCAGTTTTGCGAGTACTATTTAATGAAGCTGCCAGTTGAGAACTTGTGAGGCGTCTGTTTCTCAAACTAGACACTCTAATGTACTTGTCCTCTTGCTCAGTTGTGCACCAGGGCCTCCCACTCCTCTTTCTATTCTGGTTAGTGCCAGTTTGTGCTGTTCTGTGAAGGGAGTAGTACACAGCGTTGTATGAGATCTTCAGTTTCTTGGCAATTTCTCGCATGGAATAGCCTTAATTTCTCAGAACAAGAATAGACTGACGAGTTTCCGAAGAAAGGTCTTTGTTTCTAGCCATTTTGAGCCTGTAATCGAACCCACAAATGCTTATGCTCCAGATACTCAACTAGTCTAAAGGCCAGTTTTATTGCTTCTTTAATTAGCAAAACAGTTTTCAACTGTGCTAACATAATTGGTAAAGGGTTTTCTAATAATCAATTAGCCTTTTTAAAATTATGAACTTGGATTAGCTAAAACAATGTGCCATTGGAACACAGGAGTGATGGTTGCTGATAATGGGCCTCTGTACGCCTATGTAGATATTCCATTAAAAATTAGCTGTTTCCAGCTACAATAGTAATTTACAACTTTAACAATATCTACACTGTATTTCTGATCATTTTGATGTTATTTTAATGGACAAAAAATGTGCTTTTCAAAAACAAGGACATTTCTAAGTGACCCCAAACGTTTTAATGGTAGTGTAACTATTCAGACCCTTTACTCAGTACTTTGTCGAAGCACCTTTGGCAGAAATTACAGCCTCGTCTTTTTAGGTGTATAGGGTACAAGCTTGGCACACCTGTATTTACGGAGTTTCTCCCATTCTCTGCAGATCCTCTCAAGCTCTGTCAGGTTAGATGAGGAGTGTCGCTGCGCAGCTATTTTCAGGTCTCTCCAGAGATGTTCGATCAGGTTCAAGTCCGGGCTCTGGCTGGGCCACTCAAGGACATTAGGAGACTTGTCCTGAAGCCACTCCTGTGTTGTCTTGGCTGTGTACTTAAGGTTGTTGTCCTGTTGGAAGGTGAACCTTTGCCCCAGTCTGAGGTCCTGAGCGCTCTGGAGCAGATTTTCATCAAGGATCTCTGTACTTTGCTCCGTTCATCTTTCCCTCAATCCTGACAAGTCTCCCTGTCCCTGCCGCTGAAAAACATCCCCACAGCATGATGCTGCCACCACCATGCTTCACCGTAGGGATGATGCCAGGTTTCCTCCAAATGTGACGCTTGGCATTCAGGCTGAATAGTTAAATCTTGGTTTCTTCAGACCAGAGAATCTTGTTTCTCATGGTCTGAGTCCTTTAGGTGCCTTTTGGAAAACTCAAGCGGGCTATCATGTGACTTTTACTGAGGAGTTGCTTCTGTCTGGCTACTCAACCATAAAGGCCTGATTGGTGGAGTGTTGCAGAGATTTGTCCCCTTCTGGATGTTCTCCCATCTCCACAGAGGAACTCTTGAGCTCAGAGTGACCATGGGGTTCTTGATCACCTCCCTGACCATTCCCTTCTGCCCCAATTGCTCCGTTTGGCCGGGTGGCCAGCTCTAGGAAGAGTGTTGGTTCCAAACTTCTTCAATTTTAAGAATGATGGAGGCCACTGTGTTCTTGGGGACCTTCAATGTTGCAGAAATGTTTTGTGCCTCAACACAATCCTGTCTCGGAGCTCTACGGACAATTCCTTGACCTCATGGCTTGATTTTTGCTCTGACATGCACTGTCAACTGTGGGACCTTATATAGACAGGTGTGTGCCTTTTCAAATCATGTCCAATCAATTGAATTTACCACAGGTGGACTCCACTCAAGTTGTAGAAACATCTCAAGGATAGTCAATGGAAACAGGATGCACCTGATCTCAATTTCGAGTCTCATAGCAAAGGGTATTTCTGTTTTTATTTTGTAATCATTTGCAAAAATGTCAAACCTGTTTTTGATTTGCCATTATGGGGTATTGTGTGTAGATTGAGGATTTTTTCAAATCCATTTTAGAATAAGGATGTAACAAAATGTGGAAGAAGGGGTCTGAATACTTTCCGAATGCCCTGTAAGTGTCAAGTGTAGACACCGCCTTTGTGGCATACTGGGCTGTGTAATCTCATGTTTCCTCCCTTCCCCTTCCTCCAGGGCCCCTCTCTTATAAGGTGTGCTGGCATTGACAGGGGATACAGCGCAATGGCTCTCTCTCATGTTTGACACCTTTGTCTCGTGTGGTAGAAAGTTGCAACGTGGTGACGTTACACATATGACTAACATTGACCAAATGCGGAGTGGTAAATTAGTCTGGTTCCCCAGTGGTCATTCATTTCACGTCATATTTTTGGGCCATAACATGTGCCGGTTGAAGCATGTTTCTGTTAAGTGTACTAAATCTCTCGTTTCCTCCCTCTGTCTGTCAGGACCCAAAAAGCCCTCGGCCCCTGATATGTTTACGGAGTCGGACGTCATGTTTGAAGCAGCCATTGATGTAAGTCTTACAGGAGCCACACTCCCCTCCACTGATCTCCAGCCATGTTTATATCTCTGATCTTTAGAGTGCTACTCTGGACGAAACATGCAAGTCCATGAGTGATCTGTCTGTGGCAGTAGTTCATTATGCGAGTGTGGTTGAATGTTTGGTCATGTTGATCTACACAGAGTGCCAGGATGAGAGCAGCAGGTGTTGGGGGGAAGGACTTCAAAGAGAACCCCAACCTCCGGGACAACTGGACCGATGCAGAGGGTTACTACCGTAAGTGCCCTTGACTGGACACACTGTTACAGATGTTACGAATTCATCGATGAAAGGCTGCTGAGCTTTTCGCTCTCTCAATCATCCATGTTTGCAAACAGTCCATGTAGTCTTAGTATTCCACTGTGTATGAGTGCAGTCCTTTTGATTTCACTATTGGTTAATACTGTTATTTGAGGCCTAGTAACTGGACATTTCATTGAGGAAATAACCAAGACTTTCTAAACATGGCCCTCGTGTCTATCCTACTGTGTGTTAGGCGTGAACATCGGGGAGACGCTGGACAAGCGCTACGACGTGTACGGCTACACAGGCCAGGGAATGTTCAGCAACGTGATCAGGGGCAGGGACACGGCCCGCGCCGGACAGGATGTGGCCGTCAAGATCATCCGCAACAACGAGCTCATGTAGGTCCTCGGGCAGGCAGCCTCAAGGACTCAAATGGCACCCCGTTCCCTGTATAGTGCACTACTTTTGACCAGGAGTCTGGTCAAAAGTTGTGCACTATGTAGGTATGTAAGGTGAACGAGCTAATTAGTCGCTCCGGATCAGAGTGTCTGTTAAAGGACTAATGGAGCCATTTGGGACTCATCCTGGTTCGCTGATGGTTAGGGGAACATATTGCCTTCGCCACCCATACATTTGAATGTGCCCTCTCATTAGAAGTATTCTAGCTACGTCTATGTGGAGCGTCCAGGGCTTTTTTGGAAAATAGATATTTACCTCAACCTACCTGGATAAATAAACCAATAGATGCTGACCTTGCTGATTTTGTGTTTTGGGTCTCCAGGCAGAAGACTGGCCTGAAGGAGTTGGAGTTCCTCAAGAGGCTCAACGACGCCGACCCAGACGACAAATTCCACTGCTTGCGCCTCTTCAGACACTTCTACCACAAGCAGCACCTGTGTCTGGTGTTCGAGCCCCTCAGGTACTAACTGGGAGACTACCACTACTGCACTGTGGCAGTAGTGGGAAATAGCAACCTATTCCCTTTACTACTGCTCAACATTTGTGCACTATAGGGAATAGGGTGTCATTTCAGACGCACCCCATGTCCTCAGTGGCAGGATACACCACGATGTGTTTGTCATCTAGCATACTTCTTCTAACTCATGTCTCTAACTCATGTCTCTCTGTGAAATGTGTGTCTCAGTATGAACCTGCGCGAGGTGCTGAAGAAGTACGGTAAGGACGTGGGCCTTCACATCAAGGCTGTCCGCTCCTACACCCAGCAGCTCTTCCTGGCACTCAAACTCCTCAAACGTTGCAGCATCCTCCACGCTGACATCAAGCCTGACAACATCCTGGTACGAGGCCCATACTATCATTATCATCACATGACTGTTACAACTGCACTGAGGCCGGGTCGTGTTCAAAGGCACAAAATGGAAGAAAGAGGACTGAAACTGGGAGAGACTACCTGGATTTGTCCAATAAAAACCACTTGTTTTCGCTTTGCGTTGAAAAATGTATTGAAGCGTTTTGCGATACTGTGCCGTAATCAATAAGACCGTGGCCTGAAGGTCCCATCTAACAGTGTCTGTTTCTCTATCTCTCCCCTACAAGGTGAACGAGTCGAAGACCATCTTGAAACTCTGCGATTTTGGCTCGGCGTCCCATGTGGCAGACAACGACATCACGCCGTACCTCGTCAGCAGATTCTACAGAGCTCCAGAAATCAGTACATTTTACTTTGAGATTGTTTGCTTATAACGGTTTAGCTGTAATAGAGCTCTATTTTTGTCCCTGCTTGAATCACAGTCCTCATGATGTCTCTCTCTGTCACAGTCATTGGGAAGCCGTACGACTACAGCATAGACATGTGGTCAGTGGGCTGCACGCTGTACGAACTCTACACCGGCAAGATCCTTTTCCCCGGCTCCTCCAACAACCACATGATCAAACTGGCCATGGACCTCAAGGGCAAGATGCCCAACAAGGTAAACTGTCCACATTACTGGACCTGGCTGGTCTCTCCTAGCCTTAGTCTCTCTCTCTGTTAGATTTTGACAGGAAGTCATAACCTGGGGCATTGTACACTGTGCTGTAGCATACAGATGATGTAATGGTTATTTTGTTCTCAGATGATCCGGAAAGGCCTGTTCAAAGACCAGCACTTTGATCAGAACCTCAACTTCCTCTACATTGAAGTAGACAAAGTGACCGAAAGGGTTCGTATATATGTTCTACTTTTCACCTTCTCAGTTGTCGGGGAAATTATATAAGAAATGGGTTAAAAACAGCTAGATTTGCTGGGCTAGTCATAGGCTCATTCAGATGCTTCATATTTTTTGAATAGTTTCTCACTGTGGTCCTCTGTAGCTCGGTAGTGCATGGCTCCAGGATACTGGGTTTGAACCCCGGGACCACCTGTATGTAAAATGTATGCTTAAAAGCATCTGCTAAATGGCATATATATATTTATTTGTTTCCCTCCATCTCTCCCTCCACCCACTCCTTCTCCATCCTCACCCCACCTCCCTCCACACACCACAGGAGAAGGTAACAGTGATGAGCACCATCAACCCCACCAAGGACCTGCTGTGTGACATGGTGGGTTGCCAGCGGCTGCCCGAGGAGCAGAGGAAGAAGGTCCTGGTCCTAAAAGACCTGATCGACGGCACGCTGATGCTGGATCCAGCCAAACGCATCAGCATCAACCAGGCCCTGCAGCACCCCTTCATCCAGGAGAAGATCTGAACTCAGACCAGCCCAACCATCAACCAGGCCCTGCAGCACCCCTTCATCCAGGAGAAGATCTGAACTCAGACGAGCCCAACCATCAACCAGGCCCTGCAGCACCCTTTGATCCAGGAGAAGATCTGAACTCAGACCAGCCCAACCATCAACCAGGCGAAGATCTGAACTCAGACCAGCCCAACCATCAGACAGGCCCTGCAGCACCCCCTTCATCCAGGAGAAGATCTGACCTCAAACCAGCCCAACCATCAACCAGACCAGCCTTGCCAGGTAGAAATACAAGACCAGACGCCCCATTGAGAATGTTATGGATAAATTGTTTCCCCTATTTTGATTATGATGGGTACGATAACCTGGTATGTTTTAATTGTAAATAAGTAAAATAGACATTCATGAAGAAGAAAAAATAATTTTGATTTATCATCATACACCCACCCCCCTCCGGCGGTGATGCAGCAGTTATGGACTATTTCTATTTAACTGGCATTGAAGTGAATGACATTAAAATAATAAAATTCTTGTAAACATGTCTAATGCATTGTCGAAGTACCTGAGTGTAGGTCGGTTTAGAAATGTGTGTTGTATACTAGTCGCATCAAGGAGATGCATCATCTTCAACTGTTAAATTTTTAATGATCACCAACATTGCTCATTCTGCGACTGTGCATGCTTTTGAATGTGCACCCCTTCGTTGTGCTCTAGATGTGTCTAGCATAAGCCTATGTACTGTTAATGCTCTCTGTAACCAGGTTTCCAGCCAACCTTTTTATGCGAGGAAAGTACACGTTGGATACAAAAACACTAGACAGGGTGGGATGTTTTTGTCGGTAAAATTCATTACGTGAGAAATGGCAGAAACATTTTTTTTTTTTTTTTTACAAAAATTTATATAATAACCAGTCACGCAATGATTGTCCTCCCACTACGACTCGAGAAAGCATGCAGTTAAATAGGCTACAGATAAAATAAGTTATGGTGAACTTCATAGGGGGGTGAAAGTGCACGGTGATGAGCTTGATGCTCCTTTCCTAATAAATATAGAGGGTCTTATTCTGGTGACATGATTGATGCTTGACTGCCGTTTGACAAATACAAATAATCTCACTTTTATCCATAATAATCTCATCATGTAGGTAGCCTACCCGCACTGTATCTGCAAGCTGTTGGCTAGAGCACACGTACTAAGACCAGAGCGGGCACATTCGCTATATAATGGTGCCGAAAACCATCAGTGGAGTTGAAAATGTGATGGAAACCAATTTAACTTATTCTGTACATTTAAATTAACTGCGCTACATCACGCTCAGCCTTTTATCTGGAACAAGTCATTTTGATGGAAATATCTCTTTTGGGGAAATGTGCATATTGTTTTTGTGGATTTTAGAATATTCACCAATTGGATGGTAACCTAGTGTGTGCGTAGCAGCATTGATGTCCCACATGATGGCACCACAATCCCCATTTCACAGGTCCCAGGCCTGTGCTTAAGGAATGGACTCAACAGTCGTACTGTACTCCCCTCGAACAATAAGACCGCTCCATTTCAAGGTCGGTCATTGTGTTATTTTACAGAACAGAGCAGCCCCACTGACTCCAACGGTTTCACATATTTCCTCCTCTCTCTCTGACACGGTCCTGGCTATAGGCTCTCAGATTTAAGTGCCTCCTGTATGAGCCTTGTGTGTAGAACACAGAACAATGCCGGCCTGTGAAAGCCGCCACCTCGTTCTCCTCCCATGTTGTATATATTCCATTGTTACCACTGTCTTTCTCCATGTTAAAGATGTTCATGTTTGATTTGTTTCTTTTCTCATTGAGGAAAAAAATCTTGTGATTTAAGCAAAGAACTGAGATGTGAAAAGAGCACCTTCAGTGCACCACCACTTTTAGTAATAAAATATTTCCTATTCAATATTGTCTTTGCTCTTCTGTTCTCAAGTATAATACTATACAAATGTACACCAGTGTAATTTTTCTATCTATTTCCTGAATTAAGGTAGCCTAGTGGTTAGAGCATTGGGCCAGTAACCGTAAGGTTGCTGGGTCGAATCCCTGAGCTGACAAGGTAAAAATCTGTCTTTCTAGGCTGTCATTGTAAATAAGAATTTGTTCTTAACTGATTTGCCTAGTTAAATAAAGAATAAAACAATTAAGCAATTCTAATTATTGATGGGGTTCTGTGGCTAAGGCAAATGGATAACTGGGTAGAGGGCATCCTTGTCTTCAGTGTAATTTCTAAGCAATACCTTGTTGACTTCCTCTGTAAGTTTGGATGTTGACTCAGGAAGATATTGAAAACGTGATCTCGCACTGATAGGTATCCCCATCTCTCTCCATTTACCAGTGAAGTTTTTTCCCTGAGAGCACCAACCTGGCCCCTGACTCCCCCTACCATTTGAGTCTGAGGCAGACTGAGGAGACATAGCTAGAGGCAGAGTCAAGAAGAGAAATGTCTTTCTAAAGGGGACTGGTCTTCAAAGCCAGAGAGCCCATCTCATGTGTCCAGTTGGGAAGATTTTTAGCTCTTCTCTTTGCTGAAATCTTCTGACGCTAGGTAGTAGGTACCCCTTTGAGAGTCCTCCATTTCCTCTCAGTGATTGCAGTGGTAAGAGCATTTAGGAAAGGGTCTAACCATCAAAGTCTTAATGTCCAGTGGAAAGGCAAAATGATGTGAATCCCGGCTTTACTTACGTCAAGGGCACCTAAAGGACTTGCAATGGATGCTGATGGGTTGGGTTGCCAATGTTAAAGGATTGGGTGAATTATGGGCATTGTGAAATGGCAGATGGTGAAGAGGTCAATCCGAGAGATTCGGGGACTGATGAGCCATTACCTTTGATCTCTGGACTGGAGCCACAGAGAATCTACGGAGGGAAAACCGTTGGTCAAAATAAAATAATCTCAGTGCATCACAGAAGATTGGGGATTTTCTACCAAGACTACGCCGTGTCACTGTATTTGCACATTTGCTTATGTATACAATAAAAAGCCAATTAAGAAGATATGACAATGTTTTTGGACAAACCCAAAGGTAAATGCATTCCTTTATGCAATTCAGGGAATTTGTCATTTAAATGCAATTCTTACTCCTGATCAGAAGGGGGCAACAAAAGCACAGAATGTGCTTCTTAATTCAATGTGTAAGAATTGAGGGTAAGTAGTTTGATACAGTCAGTGAGTTCGACCAGTGGCCTAGCAAGTTGCATTTCCCTTTGGTGTGTGTACTTTATCCTCTTAGATAAGTATTTTGCGCTAGACATTAACCCAATATGTTGGCACGACATTTGATTTGAGAGTACAGAAGCTCTGAACCGGAGGTTTATACATAAATTGTTTAGTGATTTAATCCCATTTCAAGGGCAGTGAATTCTTAGTAATGTAGTAATTCTTAGTAATGTGGTTTGTCTAATGCAGAAATGGCAGTGACGTTCGCAGTCAATGAATGGTTCATTCTATCCCATTTACTTATGTGTTATGGTGGGTTGATGACCTTAGTCCAACAAACCCATGTAACCTATGAAAGATTGGCCCCTTATCCATCTGAGTGTGTTTTATATCGTATCCAAACCAGCACACATGCAAGACAGGAGACTTTAAATATAATTTCCTTTTTTTATTAAAACCATACAAACATTTGTGGTCAGTTATAAAATAGCAAAGTGGCTCTTCTGGCAGACGGGCAGTGCTGGGCACTACGTGCACCATTCAGAGCCAAATCTGCCTGGACTAGAAGCAGGGTCTGGGAATCCCTGCTTTAAGAGTAATTTCTTTATTGGCCCCTCGTGCCTCATCCTCATATCTGAGCTAAACCTACAGAAAGAATAATGTATTTACAGGTATAAAAACACAAAAAGGCAAGAAAATGCGAAAACAAAAAAAACTAAAGATGCATTTTACACATCTTGACCTTTTCGATAATCATTTTTTTAATATAAATGTTTATGTAAATTTTACAGGTCTCACAAAACACTTAACATGTGTATTTTTTTTCATAATTAACAATGGAAGATTGGCAGTGATCTTTTTCTTTTCCGACAGGCAGATTTTAAGGCACATACCTCATGGCCATTCCCTCTGGTCTCCTTTGACAAGGGAATGAATTCTTACCTCTTTCAAAACAAAACACCATTGATGCACAGCTAAAAAAGACAAAAAGTACCAAAAAACACCAAAACGATTCTGTACCTCATTGCTTTGCCACTGAAGAATAAGGAAACAATTTAATATACTGTACACACTGTCATCTGAGACTGCAAGGTGATACTAACACTGTTGAAAGAGTCACTGCACTCCATAGTAGCAGGACATACGGTGCTGTACTACTTTGGAGAATAGAATATGGATTATCCACTATTTGAATGTCTAATAGACATCAGATTTCTAAAATGGTAAAATACAATGGTGGATAAAAAAACTAACAGAAAACATACAAATGCTACCCTTTCGGTCTGTGAATCATATGCTACGCTTAGAATTAATGGATCTGTTGGATCTGACAGCGAGAATCTGATTCTCACAAAGAAAATATACAAAAAAACACATTGTTATATACACCTGTGAGTACCATTACGGACATTGTAAAATCAAGCAATTGGAGTATGAATTAAAGAGCAACTTATGATGCTTGTGTGAATTCTAAGACTTTGAAGGCTGGTCCTTATAAACGTGGGCTCAATACCATATTATTTGTAATACTCTGTCAAACACACACAATTGGTAAGACTTGGTAGAAGCACTGAGAAACACTGACATTTACATATTCGCAAAAGTAACATACTAACAAAATGACGATAGCAAAGGTGTAAATATCATTTTAAAAAGCAAGTCATTATAGAAGGATAACGCCATGGGCATCCGTTGTACCATAATGGTAAATGGCACATCCAATAGGATTAGATACTTGGCACGTGCTAGTCTACGTACTTATAAAGACAGTGTTTATGTTTGACCTTGAATACAACATGCATTTATACCAACAGTGTACAGCAAAAAAAAATAAAAAATGCGACGATACACGCAATACTGTTTCAAAGGGACGAGACCAGAGAGGCCATCAGAGGCCTCACTTGCTCACCATCGTAATACAAAGGGAAGGGCTTCCAAAAATAGCCTTCATTCCAGAAAAGGAATATATCTATATATACTTTTTGTCACATGTCCTGTCTCAGAAGAGAGGGGATGACACTTTTACAAAATAAATCTGATTGGCAACAAATTTGTTTTGGGGAGCACTATGTAAGTATAATAAACTCGTAATCTGTCACTTTGTCTTAAGCGTCGCCGCCTTTTCCCCTCTGTTCTTTACATGCGTCAGTATTTTCCTCTACTTCCTTTCACCAACGAGAGGGAGGGATGGAGCAAAGGAAGGAGGGAGAGTTACTGCATGATGGCTAGGAACTTGCTCTCCTCGGCGAGGGTGGTGAGCAGGGAGCTCATGTCCCCGATGGCCATGTTACTGAGGTTGGAGGGCATCATGCCCGCGGTGCTGTGGAAGGTGGCGGAGACCCGGGGCGTGGTGAGGCGGGACGAGTTCCGGGACACGCCCTGGAAGATGGAGGGGCTGATCACCCCCGACACCAGACTACGCTGGTCGTAGCCCATCCCCACGTCCTCTATCATGGCTCCGAAATCCAGCGGTAGCACGTTGACCGAGCCGCCCGCGCGGCTGTCCACCGTGCTTGTCACCTGGTCAGCCACCGGGGAGAGGAGGGAGGCCGCGACCGAGGAGTCCCCGCCTAGCCCCACCTGCTCGTTCATGGTCTCCAGCAGACACTGCTCCTCCATTGGAGAGAAAGACGAGGTCTTGGTCCCCAGCGGGTCAAAGCACACAGCCTGGTCGCTGAAGCTCTGGTCCAGGTAGCCCTGGTCGGCAGCCTCCAGCTTCAGCCCGGACACCTGGTGGGCCAGGGAGCAGTGACTGGCTTGGTTCCTCAGACTCTGCTGCTGCTGGGTGAGGTTCTGCTGGGTAAGGTTGACATGGCTACCATTGGTGGTGCTCTGTTGGCCATTCAGGTACTGCTGTGGTCTGGTGGGGTGCCTATAGCTGCTGTTGGCCTGCTGCAGGCGGGGGGCGGGGGCCTGGGGGTGGTGGTGGAGCGCTGGGGCCTGTGAGAGGCTGGTGAGGCTGTCCACGGAGGCCCTGCTGAGGAGCAGGTTGTCTCCAATCTGCCTGGAGGTTCCATGGTTCTGGGTCTGGTACTGCTGCTGGCTGTAGCCCTGGGGCAGAGGCCCCACAGAGATCTGGGAGAAGTCAGGCCGGCCGAAAGTGTGTGTGGGGTTGTGGCCGTTCCCTCTCATCTCCATGCAGGAGTGGGTGGTCGCCTCTAGCTTCACCCCGCCATTGACTCTGCATAGGGGTTGGGGCTGGCCTGGCTGGGCACAGCGGTTCTGGAAGTCTCTGGTAGTAACTGTCTGTTGTTGCTGCTGCACCACCATGTTCCCAAACCTCCCGAATGATGAACCGGCACCCAGACCTTGGTGCTGCTCTGTGGCGGCCCATCGGCCACACCTCTGCTGGGCCTGGACCTGGGGCTGCCTCTGGGGGGACCTCTCAGCACTCCCTGAGCTCACCTCGTTCCACTGAATGGGCATGCCGTCTTTACTGGGGCCCTCTCTCTCCAGTCCCTGCTGCTGTTGGTGGTGCTGCTGGAGACTGTGGATGCACTGGTTCAGCCCTGGGCCCTGGTCCTGTAACTCCCCTCCAGGGAGATGGCCGTTGTCCCCAGCCACATGGTTCTCCAGGTGGTTGTTGTAGGAGTCTGCCTGGTCCTGAGAGCGGAGGTACTGCACCAGGTCGTCAGGCAGCATGTCCTCATCCCCCAGCAGCAGGGCTCCCTCCTCCTCCATAGCCAGGGCCTCCAGGGCCGCATGCTCCATGATGCTGGGGGGGCAGGGAGAGGAAAGCAGGCCCCCTCTCTGGAGATTCCCCTCTGAGCGTGTGTAGTTCTGCAGGCTGAAGCTGCGGCCCTCTGCTGTGGGGTGCTGGAGGCCTGATAGAGGGGGAAGTGGGTGGATGTTGTTGAGGCTGCTGAAGCGCTGGACCTGGGGCAGCCCGAGGAACTCCGGGTGGGTTTGCTGAGGCTGGGTCCGCACGGGGTCGCTAGCCCTCCGGTCCGGGCCGTTCCCCGGGCCCTCGCCGGGGTAATAGCCCCTACGCCGGTAGTCCCGGTACCCGCCGTGGCCCCCGTACCCATTGGTGGTGCTGCCGTCGCTGCAGCGGCGCGGCCTGACCAGTGGGGGCAGCGCGTGGTTGCCTCCACATCCGTCTTGGCCATCGCCCATCATGGCCATGCGGGTCTTCAGGCTCATGCGCTCCATGTTGGGCAGCGGCGTGGGGGGTGGGCCGCCCGTGGCAGCAGCGTACTTGGCCTTCAGGTGGTAGTGCTGCGCCGGCGTGAGGTTGAGCATACCCTTGGAGCCTCCCCCGACGCCCGCCCACCCTCCACCCACAAACACTCCACCTCCTCCCCCGCACTGGCTGGCCTCGCTGGAACGGCGCGAGGCGTCGGTGGAGATGGGGTCATAGGAGTCAGTGGAGCTAAGGTTGTGGTGGCGGCGGTGGTGACCAGGGGTGTTGGCCGCCTCGCTCTGGGACGCCTGGCTGGAGCGCCGTGACGAGAAGCACGGTGAGATGCCCGAGGAGCGCCGGCTGCTGCTCAGGTAGGCCGAGCTGGTGGCGCTGCCACTGCTGTCCCGCCGGTCACCGTGCTCGATGCCGCGGAGCAGGCTGAGCACCGTCAGCTCTGTGCTACCCAGCTCGGGACGAGGAGGAGGCTGGGGCTGGGATAACCTGCCCAGGCATGAACCTGAGGGAGGACAGGGGGAGAGAGGAAAAGAGAGAGAGAAAGAGACAGAAAGAGGGTGGAAGGGAAAAGGAGCGGTGGAAGTGTGTGTGGGGGGGAAACAGAGAAAGAGGGGGAGAAAGAGAGAGAGGGTGGAGAGGGAGAAAGATGAACACAATATAAGTGAGGAGAGATCCCTCAGACAGATGCAACCTTCTCACAAACACAGTTTGACCATGAAATTCTATTACATGCTCTAATCACTGATGTGATATATGATGTGATATGATATGGGTTTGATTCTGATTTCCAGCGGAACATTTGTTAAGCCTGTGAATTCAAGTCCGATTTGCAGGGAGGGAAATTCCAGGTAATCAAACCGCGATCTGCTGAGACATTTAGAGTTCTTTTCACAACCCAATACTAGTGTCAATGTTATTTTACATATCTATTGGCCTTTACAGTGTTCAGGGACGTTTAACACTGATATTGAATGTCCATGGAGTCCAGTGTGTAAAACACACTTCTCAGCCTAAGTCTCTGTAATGAAACACTATTATTCTTTGTGTAACATAAGCATGGCCTCAGAGGACCAGGACAGGGGTGGTGGATATGAGCATGTTGGATCCTTACCCAGCACGGCAGGTCCCTTGGGTGGCGGTGTGGGGGACAGGGGGCCCACCCTGGGCATAAGGGCTCCCCCTCCTCCATTCACCTGCTTCAGCCTCTCCATCTTCATGTGCTCCATCCATCTCATGGGCCGGCCCACGTTCCTCCTCGCCTGCAGCGCCAACGTAGCCGCCGTGGCTGTCGACACCGTGGAGTCCATGATGGGGGCGTCACGGCCCCCCTCCAACTCCTCCAAACCCTCCTCCTCCTCCAGCTCCTCGTCTTCCTCTCCCGGCCCCTCGCCCAGTCCCACCACCCCTCCCCTCACAGCAAGCTGGACTCCATGGCTGGGATAGGCGCTGATGGGGGACTGGTCACTGCTGCATGTAGACTGACCGCCAGGGCTTGGCTGAGACGTCTGTGTGAGGGCATAGGGAGGATCAAGTAAAAGATGAGAAGAAGTAGAATCGATTATTACCAAGTACACGTGACACATTGAGGACACGTTCATTTTCTCAAAGGTCTGCGAAATATGATTAAAACACACGATGACACCATGTGATGCAGCTGCCTGGGACATGCTTTCCACAGGAGTAAACAACAACACAAAGGCATTTCTGATTGTGATTGGTCATATTAATTCATTGAGTCTGGGCATGACCTACCACCTTCATATCTACAGACCAGGTTTGCATTTAACTGTCATTACAGCAGTAGACATGAACACAGACAAACTTTACTCTCTCCGAGCTCGGTTTGTCCAATGTCTTCTGTTTTGTAAACAACGTCAAGTGAATCACGGAAGCGTGAGTAACGCCTCCCCTGTGTGTCGTCCAATGGACCGGTCCAAACTCTATAACAAACACTCCCGTGAAGGTAGTGGGATATAGACTATTTTCAGACAAGGGGGTGGGAGTGGACAAAAGCTTATTTTCAGACTGACTAAGGCCTAATTGGGTTGTTTACTCTGATTTACCCAAAATGGAGATCAGTGAAGAGAAAAAGATTCACTTTTTGGCACGGTGCAAAACTGCAAAGCAAGACTTTCCTTTCCTGTAGTTTGAATGGTCCGGATTCCACCAAATGCATTCGGCTGCACAATAGAGCCCTCGGCAGTGTTGGGCATACTTTTAATACATATAAACAATGTTGGAAATGCACTTAGTTCTGCCCCAAGGTATTTAACTTTGGGAAAACATTACTCTCCAAAATAAGAAAACGTTTTGATGAGAATTAAGACAATTTCTCATTGCAATGTGAAGTGTGTAAAAGAGAAAAAAACGTAACGGCAGTGACCGTGGACAGTTTTGTAAAGATGTCTAACGAGCTAAAAGATGATGCCACAAGGGAGGAGGATAAAAGGTAAACAGACTCATTTTGGATGAAATGGCTACTGAAAGGATGTTAACAAGGTGAATGAGACACGAGGGTTTTTACAAATGCAATATGGCAACATGAAGGGACACCTATCTCACCTGATTACCCACTGTCCATAGAGAAAGAGAGAGAGAGAGAGAGAAAGGGAAGAGCAAAGCACGGCGCATTGGACAAAAGAAAACATTCATTTGTTATAGTGTTATTCGTAAGAGGTTAGATCACACGTAAAACCCATGTGCTGTACACGTCCCTGGCAGACGTCCCAGTAATCATGTTCGGTTTAAGTGAGCATCATGGTATAGTACATGGTTAGAGTTAAAGTGAATATATACTGAGTATACCAAACATTAGGAACACCATTTAGTTGCACCCCCCCCCCCCCCCCCCCCTTTTTGCCCTCAGAACAGCCTCAATTCGTCAGGGCATTTGGTATTTGGTACTCTTCCTGGATTCTACAAGGTGTCGAAAGTGTTCCACAGGGATGCTGGCCCATGTTGACTCCAATGCTTCCCACATTTGTGTCAAGTTTGCTGGATGTCCTTTGGGTGGATGTCCTTTGACACAAACCAGTGCGCCTGGCATCTACTACCATACCCCGTTCAAAGGCACTTCAATCGTTTGTCTTGCCCATTCACCCTCTGAATGGCACACAGACACAATCCATGTCTCAATTGTGTAAAGGCTTAAAAATCTTTCTTTAACCTGTCTCCTCCCCTTTATCTACACTGATCGAAGTGGATTTAACAACATTAAAGGATCATAGCTTTCACTTGAGCAGGTGTTCTTAATGTTTTGTCCACTCAGTAGAGCATTGTTAGAAACTATTAAGGTGACATTTCAGATAGATGGGCTGCTATCCCCATAGAAATATAATTACTAGAACGGGCAATCCCCATCCAATTTACCATTCCGTGATGGGTGAACCAACAGCAGTAATTATATTTCTTGGGTTATCCCATCATTCAGTGTATGTTACTGTGTGCCCTCAGAGAGGGGCTCACCATAGGCTTCTCCGTCTTGATGGACTTGACCTGCAGACATTCGTCCTGTTTCGAGGTAGCGTGGTTGTACTCCCTTTGGTCTGCGTACCCCCCTAGTTGCCCCGGCGACCGGCCCTGTCCGTTGCCCCCCTCTCGGGACTGCGGCGGGGGACGTGGGAAGGCGTCACTGCGCTGCTTCTTGGTCACGTGCGCCTCTGGCCCGTGCACGGTCTTTACGTGCTTGCGTAGGGAGCTGGGGTCCGTGTAGCGTTTGGTGCAGCCAGGGATCTTACACACGTAGGGTTTCTGGAACATAGAGATACATTATATTGCATTATATTATTAGTATAGAATATTATGTTAGTATACTGTTCTATTTAATTCTATGCTCTGGAAGGAGAGAGGAGAACAGATGGGGCCAGTGACAGGATGCTTCTGTTTCTAAAGGCCTCCAGCAATGAACCGTACACACATATACAGTCAGTGGCGTACGGAGATGACTTGTTGCTGAGCTGTGTGTGTGTGCGCGTGCTGTGTGTGTGTGTGTGTTGTGTGTGTGTGTGTGTGTGTGTGTGTGTGTGTGTGTGTGTGTGTGTGTGTGTGTGTGTGTGTGTGTGTGTGTGTGTGTGTACCTCGTTGGAGTGTGTGCGGTTCTGGTGCTTGGCTCTGTCGGAGGCGTTGGAGAAGGCCTTGTTGCAGCCCTCGTGTTCACAGACGTACGGCTTCTCTCCAGTGTGGGAGCGCAAATGGGTCTTCAGGTTCTCCAGGCGAGAGTAGGCCTTGGGACATCCCTCAAACTGCGAAGAAGAAGAAGAATGAGAAAAGAGAGCGAGGAGGAGTCGGAACCCACACACTCATCAAACACAGCTCTAATGCTTCATCCTGGCCGAGACCAGTTAACCTCAACAATATATACAGTGGGGAGAACAAGGTTTCTGTACCAAATATGAAGTTCTGCTTTTCTGATGTATCAAATACTTATGTCATGCAATAAAATGCTAATTAATTACTTAAAAATCATACAATGTGATTTTCTGGATTTTTGTTTTAGATTCTGTCTCTCACAGTTGAAGTGTACCTATGATAAAAATTACAGACCTCTACATGCTTTGTAAGTAGGAAAACCTGCAAAATCGGCAGTGTATCAAATACTTGTTCACCCCCACTGTATATAACTGACGAAGGTAGAAGTGTGACAGATTGTTTATTAAATGTAAGGATGCACCATCCTCACATACCCACAACCATCTAACAACAGCTAACTCTTTATGTATTCCCATATCTAAGCCCATGATGTAAAATAAACATTGTGAGAGTGTTGTGGGAGCGTCCTCACGGTGCATCTGTGTGGTTTCTCCCCGGTGTGTCTCCTCATGTGGACCACCAGCATGTACTGGGCCTTAAAGGGCTTCTGTTCCCGAGAACATTCATCCCAGTGACACACAAACTCCTTCTTCTCCCCGTGGATGTGGTCATTGTTGATGTGCTGAGAGAGGAAACAAGCCGAGGTCAATCACAAGTCAATCTGGATTCAATGTGATTTGTTATGATTCAATATATTCATCATGATTCAATTGATTCGTTATGACTCAATGTGATTTAATAATTCATTATGGATCAAGACCGGTAGGAGTCAACAGTATTTTGTCTGTAGAAAAGCTGCTTTAACCAGGCGTGTAGTGACTGGCGAGCACCACAAGGGGGCCAAGGGACCCAGAATAGGTGCAGTGTTACCAGAGTATGTGAGCGGAGCGGAGCTGGAGCAGAGCATGGAGCAGAGCGTGCCTAATTTGACTGGAGCAGAGCATGGAGCAGAACATGGAGCAGAGCGTGCCTAATTTGACTGGAGCATCGGCCTTCTCGCCTTGTCCAATTTCGCTCCAGTAGCACTCACGTCTACTTGTGTGTTGTTATAGCCCCTTGCTTTAGCTACTGTCATGGAGTTCGCTAAATCTTTTCAGAAAACAAAACGGATAAAAAACACAGGTGCAAAATCAAGGTGACTTTCAAAGATGAGGACCAAGAGCAAGAGAGGGTCATTGTGGAATCTGAAAAGACAGGAATCCCAAAAGCATGATGGTGTACTTACTATGTGCACATGCTAAAATAAAGGAATGAGGTGGGTAGATAACTAAGTGTGTCATCATAGCAAAGTATTTATAAACTAAAATTCACATCTCTTAAAAGTGTCCTTCATTTATGTTATATTATCTATACAATAGGCCATAATTTATTTTGGCCCAATAGGCCTGGCATATTCCAATTTTCAAGGAGCTTTCCATTTTGATTGGGTTATGTTGCCTAAAAACCTTTCGGCCTACATATATATATTTTTTTTTAAACTCTGAATCCCTGTCCAGCCTGGCAAGAGTGGCCAAAAGGGTGTTTAGCATCCTCAGTGGCTCTGCAAGTGAGGAGAGGATATCCTCCACTGCTGGCCTGCTCTCCAGGCACCATCGCATGATCCTGAAGCCACAGACTGGCCAAACTCGTGTTTCTAAAAATGAATTCAAAGGCACGGAAGACTGCCTAATAAGGCATTTTTTGTTTAATTTGTAATTAATTCTAAGTAAGTCACAGCCTATGATGGACAATTTATAGACGGTGATGAATTAATACAACAAAATGTTTTTTTAAATGCTTAGTGCTTAATGTCCCTGAATCCCTACAAGCCTAGTGTATTGCACTTGAAAATGCGTCACAATGTATTTCTTTGTAGGTTATAGCCTTGAAATAATAGAAATAATATAGCCTAAATAATTCATTTCTGTTCTTCTTAGTATCCCTGTCTGGCTCCTGACCTATTTAGTGTTTATATGCTGGTTAATATGACATGTAGCCTATTTGAAATGATGAGCACTTCTTACAATCACCTTTTCATGTTTATTAAAATACTTTTCATTCAAATCATATGGTTTGGTTTCAATACTTCAAAACCAAACGTTGGTTAGATTGTGATTTTAATGAATGGAGCACATTTGAAGCGGCAGTTTAAGCGCAGCAGTTGGAAAGGACTTTGAGCGCCGGAGCGCTCAGGAGTCCACGAGCGATGAGCGGGATATCCGACTGCTCAACTCACATCCTCTGAGTGTTACAGAGAAAGAAGCAGTAGGAAGCAAATAACGGCAGTTGGAGAAAGGGAACTCTTTCTGTTGCACACATTATGTATGTATGCACATGACAGAGCGGGGAAACCACGTATTTAATGGATAAGGAACATTCAAAATAAGGACCAAATCCCACAGTTGACAGAGACTTAATATTTACTTTGTGCCAAGTCCAGTAAATCCCTACTGAAGTTCCTTCCTCATCATATATTTTCTTAGCTTTCTTTTCCGTGTTATCATCCATCATTGTTTCCCCAATCATTTTCTCTCTCTCTCTCTAACTTTCTATCTCCTCCCATTGTTTCATATTCTCTCTCTCCATTCCTTTTTCTTCCGTTCAAATTTGTACTCTGAGGAATAAAGGGGAGACGCGTGAGTCTCAGTGTCCGATCTGAACAGGCTTTTCAAATAAAACCCTGTCACTTCCCATCACATGGGGGCTCCTGCCCCTCCGTGACAAGTGCTGACAGTTGTGCTGCCGTGGCAACTTCCAATCTGAGGTTTGAGGGGGGGGGGGGGGGAGAAAATCTAAAGTTCACTCAAAGTGTCTCAAATGCCAGAGCTTTACATCTCCAGCAAAGCATTATATCTAGTGAGCACGACACAGCCCTGGTTTCTCTCCCTCTCACCTCCTCTCTCCCTCTCACCTCCTCTCTCCCTCCCTCCCACCCTCTCTCTCTGTCTCTCTCTCTCTGTCTTACACACTGACCAGTAAAAAGGGGTAAGTGGACGGTTAAAGGGGGATAAGAGAGTAAAGACAAAGAGAAGAAGAAAAAAAAGGCACACAGACATGGAATCCTCCGGGGATGAAGTCAACATCTGGCCCTCTCACAAAGACAACAGTGTAGTGTGGTGGCCTCTGAAGGGCCTTTCCGAGAGCAATTTAAACCAAGGGAGACAGACACAATATCCTGACCAAAAGGAACCTGTCTTATTACATTCCTGAGCAGAGACGGGGAGAGAGACCTCTGCCTTAGGGGGATGGGAAAGAAACAGGGGGATAAATAGAGACTTGACTTTGAGAGGTCTTAAACGTCTGGGAGAAACAAGTCATTGTTAGAGTATCTTTGTGTTTTCTTGTAACACATTTGAGCAACCAAACAACGGGAGGGGAACAGCAGAAGACAAGAATAAGAGAAAGAAGGGGGAGTCAGCCGAGTGAGTGTTAGAGGTAAAGAGGTGCAGAGGGAGAGGAGTTCATCCTCCCATTCCACTTTATGACACAAAGGCAGCCTGTGTCTGTAGTGTCCTGCCTCTTCAACTACTGTACTGCTGAAGAACCCACATACTTATAAAGACACTTCCAAGAAGTCAGGGCAGTGTGTGTGTGTGTGTGTGTGTGTGTGTGTGTGTGTGTGTGTGTGTGTGTGTGTGTGTGTGTGTGTGTGTGTGTGTGTGTGTGTGTGTGTGTGTGTGTGTGTGTGTGTGTGTGTGTGTGTGTGTGTGTGTGTGTGTGTGTGTGTGTGAGGATGAACTGCTAGAGTGACACTGTGCACCTCCAGGCATAACAGTCCCCAGACAAAGGTAGCATTGTCCCCAGCCAGCAGCCCCTCCCCCTGTCCAGTCTGTGACCCAACACTCAAGCCTGTGGGGTCCTGACCAGGGCACCGTCACAGACCTTTGTTCCCATCAAAGGAAGGGACGTACCCCTAAACAGACAGAACCCTATGAAGTCGAACCTTACTTCAAGAGAAAGGCCCCCATGGACCCTCGAGACTCAGAACAATTGCACTTAACTAACCCCTTTTGTAGTGGGAGCCAGGGGTGTCCTACACAGCCAATATGAGGACAGAACAAGTGCGCTAAAACTGCCATCTCTTCACCAGCCACGTGCACTTTCCTGCCCTGTTCTGCTCTCAGAGTCCAACTACATCAATACGTTACACAATGCAATCGTTAAGTTCCGGCTCCAATTGACTTTATGTATCAACAAGGGTCCTCCATTCATTTCAACCTGACACGTTTACATTTTTGGAGTGACAAAAAAATGATAATCACAGAGAGAAAACGATTGGGGGGTGGGGGTGGAGATTGAGAGCCGTGGACATTCGTTTCCCTTAGATTGATCTTTCCTCCTCCTGTCACAAAACCGCTCCTCGCTCCTTCCCTCCCTTTCCCCTCCGTCTCTGTGAGGGAATCCCTGTGGCAAGCGATCAGTCTGCGTCGCGCGCCGTTCCATATCCCCTAGCTGAGAGCAATGGGAGGGATGGGAGCACCTCAATGTTGTTGCGCTGTTGGCACTCGCTCCCCTGTTTCCCCTCGACCCCCCCCCAACCCCTCCCGCCAGCCTGTACAAATGACCAGGGGCCGTTGACGGTTGTGATGCATGGGGCCCGGCGCTGACAGAGAGGGGCCCGGGCCGCAGACGACCCTAATGGTCATGATCTAATGGCAATTTGTATTGAATCAATAATCTCAATGCTGAGCGGATGGACAGACAGGACGTGTTGGACCCTGCGTAATGGACAAACTGGTGCTGATAGCTGCGGTGGCGGCAGCACACAAGCGGGTTATTCATCTTCACCCTGGCAGCTTATCGGCCACTGAGATGGATTCAGGAGTAAGAGGGGCAGAGGGAGACACAGGCGCGGGCTGGGATGAGCACAGAGTGCACACACACATGCGCACGTACCCAATGCACGCACACACACACACACAGTACACATACGCTTACAGGTAGAGAGTGACGTATCAATGTTAGGGTATAACACACTGATATAACACATTGATATACAAACACACACACACACAATTTGATATGCATAATTTGCATAGGACAGGTACAAAATATACTCAAAGGAAATTGTATTATTTATTATTTTCACTCACTCCAGATAATTTCATGGATTTACACCCACAGAGCAAATTGGCTAGCGTTACCTAGTGTTGATTTTTCAGTGTAACAGAACAATTAACACTGTAAGTGTTAAATTAACCCTCATTGGTGTAAAATAACCCCAGTGTTGGTGTTAATAACAGCGTTGAACCAAAAACATGCCACCATTATCATATTTCCCAGCATGCTCTATTCTATGTTGATTTTTAGAACTGTTTGTTTCAATATCTATGCTTTGTACATTGATTGGTTAATTCATATTTTGCTACTCAAAAATAAATTACACACCTTTTCTAAACTAATATGTTATTTGTATTTATTGCACCCGTTACTGAAATGGTTGTTCCAATTGCTTTAGGTAGTCTTATATCATAGCCGTCCCAACCCTGGGAGTCATTCTGAATGCAGGCTGTAGCTACAAATGACAAATTATAAAGGTTGGCTATCCCCTCTCTGGCTGATTTCCAATATTGATGGGGAAACGAGGCTTCCTGAAGCATTGAGGCTTTCCAGCCAATGTTGTCGAAAATAAGTTCATTACTCAGAGCTTCCTTATCTGTTCACAATTAGTGACATCTGCTGGTCAGCAATAAATAGCAACGTGTGATTATCAGATTTCTTTTTTCCTTCACTGATTTTATCAAAACACCATGGCGCAGCGGTAAGTCGTTGGCTTTAATAGCCTACAATCAGTTGGATTAGCAGGTTCACATCTTACTTCATGCTTCCCTTTTTTGCCTTCAAGTTGACTATTTTTCAAAAACGGAATCTATGGCTCTATTTAGGATGCTTAAGACAGAAGCTTATACTATACTAAATAAAACAAATGATTTGGACAACAGTGCAGAAAAGTGTGGTTTCACATAAAATAATTTTTGAAATAGTGTGACTTCAACGGGATTCGACCTCATATCTGTCCCTGAATGTTCCATAGTTCCCTATGCTACATGCTAAGGTACCGGTCAGGTGGAACAACGCGTACAAAATCCTAACTATATTTATAAGTATGGTATCCAGTAGAGGTCGGTGTTTGAAAGCAGCTTAATCGAAGAAAGCACCGGAACCACATCGAAATCAGTGGGATCTCGCATTTTGGAAAAAGCACTTGATCAAACAAAGCTTCGGACGTCATTGATGACGTACTTCTGATAAAGTGATACGCGCATCGGCACACTGCTTCGAAGTTAGCCGCTTAGCGATTTCGACGCATGCCTCAGAGCTCCAGTATCAAACGTAACATCACTAGATTCCAATAGGATTTACAGGTCACTTTGCAAGCCAGTGTAATGTGACTTGCAGGCCTGCTGTCGCCTGTAAACCATGCGTTTTAGGCCACTGTATTAGGGTAAATCTAGGCCCTCAAAATAAGGCCTTATAAAATACATATTGTATTGTGTTAAAGAATTACATTTTAATGTTAACATACTCGCTTAGGATCTTGGTGAATTCCAAAGGACTGAAAATGGATGAACGCAACAAACATGTCTCTGTCACTAAGAAATGCAGTAATAGGTGGTATCTCTACAATTCACTTGAAAGGCAAGGCACCATGGGAAATATGCAAATAAGGCATTATACTAAGGACAGTGCTAATTTAACACTGTTCCACTGTCTATACGGGTCCACACTTTCAGTGTTAAACTTAACACTCTGTGTTGATTTAACCCTGGAGAATTTGCTGTGCATGTATTATAGCTACACATGCATACACATAAACACACCAGATACACAGAATCCCATCAATACTTAGCCACTTTCCTCCATTTTCCCCAACCACTTCAAAATCCGTCTACAGTGCATCCTTATCAAACTCTTTCTGGGACATACATTAGAATGCATGCGTGCATGAAAATAGGGCCTGTTTACAAGGCAATTTCACTAAGCTGTGGGACCCGCAACACCGTTTAGCTTTATCAAACAGAGCCTAATAAATCATATGCTCTTTTGTGATGTCAATTGCTGAAGTGCTTTGTGCAAAGAAAGAAAAAATTGGGAAAAAGAGGCAAGGGAGGGAGGGATATGGAGGGAAGGAGGGAGGGAGAGAGTGAGGGAGTGGAGGAGGGAGGGAGGGGGGTTAGAACTGGCATGTGTAATTCAGCACAGCCTTTTCATCTTGGAGTAAGATACTCCAGACAGATAAGGTGCCTAATCCTTCTCCTGATCAAAAAAGAATCTGCATTTTACCAATTAAAGGGCTGCGCCAGCAGGCGGAGAGGGGGCCGCATTCTGACTGAGCCCAACTTTATCTCCCCTCAACACCGGGGAGGCACGCAGGCTGCAACCACCGCCTTATAGCATGGTTGTATACGGGGGGAGCTAATGCTAACATCATGCCATCTCCATCTAAGAACAAGGACATTACAACGCCACCTAGGGAGATGACCCAGAATAGCACAGTATCAAGGTGGGGGGGGGGGGGGAGTAGAAGTTGACCGCTACTTTCAACATGCAGGTACACACACACCCTAGCTCAGGGTCACCCCATTTGAGACCCTTTCTGACCCCCCCACCCGCCAACTTAGACTCTGCAACATCTCTCCAAAGCCACCCCAGTTCAAAACCCCCCAAACATCTCAGACAGAGACTTTAAAGAATCCAGCACCAACCGCTTATCTTTAAAAGTGCTCCCTCGGAGGGTACAGAGGAAAAGGAGAGAAAACGAGCGGGAGAGTGATGCTAAAAAAGGTATTGGGGTTTGAGGAGGGTGAAGTGGGGGAAGGGAGGTTGATGTTGAGAGGCAGAGTTGAAATAAGTGATAGAGAGGGAGAAAGAAATTAAATAAATACAGCAACTGAAAATTGACACCCGCCTCGCTTTTGCTGACTGGGTATGCCAGATAAGTGAGCTAAATTGCGTAGATGCGATGTTTATCTTATCGGCGGCACCGAGAGCGCTTAAACGCGGATGATAAAGGAACGGGCACAGCGTGTCCTGGCGCGAGTGCATTTGTAGAGTGTTAAAAATGTGCATCAGGAGCGCGACAGGAGCCGCTTTTGAACAAGGTGGAAAGCAATGAGGGTGGTGTACGGCAGATTTGAATTCCAATTCATCTTCATCTACGTAACCGTCACTTTTTTAACACTTCAAATAGTAGTTTTGAAGTGTACAACTTACCTCACTTGTTTCAAATAGCCGTTTAATTGAGAGTTTTTACCTCACTAATATCAGACTATTGACAAAGAACAATCGATAGAAAACCATCAAACAATTCCAAATGTATCAGAACTGAAAACTATGTTGTTAACTTTACCTCACACTACCAATCAAAGCCAGGCTGGAAGCATATTCTATCATTTTTTCCCATAACCATTCTATAAGACGAGCTTAAATAAAGGGGGAAGGGATATCCCATTGTTTGGCTGTATGGAACCCCCCCCCCCAGCGTTAGAGGAGAGACACTGTGGTCCAAATACTATACTTATCCTATTACTGAAGGGGGTGGGGGTGAGGAGGGGGAGGGTTGGAGATAAGAGGGTTTTCTCCCCCGCTCGCTGAATTTGAGGGGAGGGGTTCGCTAGGCAAATAGTTTCATTAGCATGTCCCGGCTAACCCTATCTGCATGGGCATATAAAATGAGAAATAAAATACAATGACGGAGAGAAAAAAACTATTCTGAGTGAACTTGCAAGGGGAAAAGACAATGAGGACGTGTTGATTATTTCCTGACATGGAGCAATATCTCTTCTCAGATGCACAGCAGTGAAACCTATGTGAGGTTAGGGTAGTTAGTGTGTGGAGAGCGGACATTGTTAGGGTAAAACAGATGTTCACCTGGTGGAACTAAAAGGAGAGTGAACAAGCTCTTACCCAGTATGATGCACCCCCCTCACCCCGGCCCAAATCGCCCTGCCCCCCGGAAACAGGGGCAAGAACTTGTCAAGATCCTCAACCTTTAAGCAGAGCCCTTCAAACGCAGGAGGCAGCCCATTCCGCACTGAGGATATCAATTATAGATAGGGGTTACCGCCGCGGCCGCGGATTGCAATGTCAGACGCCGGGATAGACAGCCGTGGAGAGCTGGGGATCTATCTATCAGATGTGTGCTGATGGGGGTGGTTGGTGTGTGTGTGTGTGTGTGTGTGTGTGTGTGTGTGTGTGTGTGTGTGTGTGTGTGTGTGTGTGTGTGTGTGTGTGTGTGTGTGTGTGTGTGTGTGTGTGTGTGTGTGTGTGTGTGTGTGTGTGCTTGAAGATACATGTAGTTAAAAGGGACACCACGGTGGCTTCCTTCTCACCATCAGCCCCTCAGCTCCAGCTCTCATGTATCAAACACTGAGAGTGAAGTCAAATCTCCCCTCTCAGTGGGCCTAGTGGTAAGTAGCACACAGCCGGTCACAGGGGAGACCAGACCAACACCAACGGCATCAGCAATATCATTAATAGTTGGGTTAAGAATAGGCCCTCAGGCTCTACAGGATGAGAGTCATCCCTCTCCTGGGCAGTGTGAGGAGCTGTATGACAGATGGGGGGAGTATATTACAGTCAATACGGTACAGACTTGTAGACAGTACAGAACAGTGGAGGCTCACGGCCTGGTTGTGCAGGATTTAGTCTAGTCAGTGCCGGCCAAATCAGTTAGTGTCGTAGCACAACAGAGACGTGCTCGGCAGCCTTTGAGCCCATTAACCATCGTCCCCGAAACCAATCTGGAATCCGGCAAGGGCATTACTCAACGCCTGTAGGCTGCAGAACACTCTGCACTGAACACTGAACATGGTGACATACAGGGGGAGGCTGCTGGACCAGAGTGTGGCGAGGGTGTTATGACTGGGGACAGAAGTCCAGGAGAACTATAGGACCAGTTGACTTGGAGGAGGGGGCTCCTAAAATGGACTTCTACACCCGGTGTCCTACTTACTGCTCTATTATTTGCACAGTATCTGCATTCTAAATGTGTCATAACGTTTTGAACTTGAAATTGACAGAGGTAGTATCGCAAAACCAGACGCCATAGTCTCCTATTGATTCTGCCTCCTGGAATTGAAGGCTTCAATACTGAATGACCAGGTACTCACATGTACTAGCTGCTCCTGGGTGTCAAACTCCCGGTGGCAGCTCTCCCAGTGGCAGTTGGTCTCGTACACCACCTCTGGCTCCTGCTTGCTGTCGTCCTTGTCCCCTTCCTCCTTCACAAGAGTCATCCCATCAGGATGGTCCTACAGTACAGAAACACAACAGAGTTACAAAAGAGGACCCAAAACGGACTGTTTTACAGTAGTGACCCAACACTGACAGTATTACAGTAGTGACCCAACACTGACTGTATTACAGTAGTGACCCAACACTGACTGTATTACAGTAGTGACCCAACACTGACCGTGTTACAAAGACCCAACACTGACAGTATTACAGTAGTGACCCAACACTGACCGTGTTACAAAGACCCAACACTGACAGTATTACAGTAGTGACCCAACACTGACCGTGTTACAATAACCAAACACTGACAGTGTTACAGCGAGGACAGATTTCCTCACTCGCGTCACTTTTTGTTGAACGTGGAACAAGGGAGAGCTCTGTTTGTTGTTTTGGAAAGTATGTTGTTTTGGAAAGTTTTAAAATTCCAAAGGCACTCGCACATCTGAGCTATCTTTTCTGCAGGTGCACGGTAACAGTTGAATAAAATGAGGGAAAGAATGTTTTTAAAGTTTATTGAAAAAGTTTGGTTCCTAGCTAGCTACCGCGACACGGTTGGCATCAGTTGCTGGGACCGCCACTATCTGTCCAGTGATCCTGCTGACCAAGGCCAGGTCTAGCCTAGCTGCTAGCTAGCTGCCTATCAAGCTAGTGGGGTTTTCTTGAGGTTTAGAACGCAGCCCGTGATGCGTTTAGCCATTGTGGCTGGGAACGGGGATTGTCCCGGCCTTGTGGCTGTCTATATCCCTGATGTTTGTTGTTTGTTGTTTTCAATCTTCCCTGTGACCCGCCCTGTCTGGAACTGCGAAGAGTAACGGCGTAACCTATGTTGCTACTATGACAAAGACCAAAGCCGGCGGGAGTACCGTTGAGGACAGTGGTGTCTCTCTATCACAGGTGAAGGATCTTTTCAACTAACAAAAAGAGTTCTACAAACAGTTGTTACAACAACAATAACATGGCTGTTGTGTGTTGTGTCTAAAATCTGGTGGAGTCAACTAATAAAACAATGGATGACCTGACCAGAGAGGTCCAGGACCTCAACAAAGTCCTCCCAGGGTCAGCTTGATGAGTTTAAACAGGAGAACGGCAAGGTGAAAGTAATCTGTAAGTCATTAAGAGAGGACATCCGTTCTGTATGGGAATCCGTGTTCACAATGACAGAGAAATCACATTATCTCAAGGGACAATCAAGGCGGAACAACATTGTTGTGGATGGAAATGCAGAATCTCCACATGACACCACGGGATGATATAGGTGGACTGGAAAACAGGACTGGAAAACCCACCACCGGACCAGATAACAGGTCCATTCCGATAGTGGTCAAGTTCCTGAGGTTCAAGGACAAGGTAGCTGTTCTGGAAAGAGCCAAGAACTTGAGAGGAATGTACATCTTCCTCAACGAGGACAATCCTGAAGCTGTGTGCCAGAAGAGGAAATAACTTATCCCAGCCATGAACGCTGCCAGAGACAGGCTCATTGTCCACCCTCCCTCCCAAAAGCCTGGAAGGGATGAGAGTGCCAAGCCTATGGGTTTGTAGCTTCAACCCAACAGCACACACACACACACTTACAAACACCAACTGATTAATGGACTACTGAATGTATATACTTTTCTCTTGCTTGGTTTGCTCTTTTCCATATTATGTCTATCTCTGATAAGATACCCAGTAAAGGGCTGAAAATAGCCCATATTATATGTGGCCTAGAAATAAGGTTCATGAAATCAATAACTTGGTAACATTCAATCAATAAATCAGATAACATTCATATATTAGCCATTTCTGATACTCACTTAGATCATTTATTTGAAGATACAGCAGTAGCAATACAAGGATATACCATCTATAGA
Source organism: Salvelinus namaycush (assembly GCF_016432855.1). NCBI lineage: Eukaryota > Metazoa > Chordata > Actinopteri > Salmoniformes > Salmonidae > Salvelinus > Salvelinus namaycush. Next base: position 24,202,290 of record NC_052313.1, read on the forward strand.
AGAATGCTTATGGTGGAGGAGTTGCTGTATATATTCAGAGCCATATCCCTGTAATGCTTAGAGAAGATCTTATGCCAAGTGTTATTAAAGTGTTGTGATTGCAGGTTCACCTTGCACATCTAAAGCTTTTTATTGGTGTTGCTATAGGCCATCAAGTGCTAACAGTCAGTGTCTAAATAATATGTGTGAAATGTTTGATAGTGTATGCGATGTAAACAGAGAGATCTAATTTCTTGAGGACCTGAATATTGACTGGTTTCATCAAGCTATCATCAAGCTTAAGAGGAAGCTTCTCACTGTAACCAGTGCCTGTAATCTGGTTCAGATTATTAATCAACCTACCAGTGTGTCTACAAACACAGGAACAAGATCATCCACATGTATTGATCACATTTTTACTAATACTGTAGAACTTTGTTCTAAACCTGTATCCGTACCCATTGGTTGCAGTGATCACTATATAGTGGCTTTGTCCAGGAAAGCCAAAGTTCCAAAAACAGGGCCTAAACTAGTGTATAAGAGATTATGCAAAATATTTTGCTGTGACTCTTCTGTGGATGATGTCACAAATATTTGTTGATTGGTTGTGATTAACAAAGAGCATCCAGACTCTGTACTTGAGGAATTTATTAAATTACTTCTTCCAATTATTGATAAACATGCAGCTGTTAAGAAACTGTTAGAACTGTTAAGGCTCCATGGATTGATGAGGAAATTAAAAACTGTATGGTTGAAAGAGATTGGGGAAAAGGAGTGGCTAATAAATCTGGCTGCACATCTGACTGACTGACGTACTGCAAATTGAGAAATGATGTGACTAAACTCAACAAAAAGAAGGAGAAACTTTATTATGAAGCCAAGATCAATGATATAAAGAATGATAGAGAAAAACTTTGGAGTACTTTAAATGAAATTATGGACAGAAAGGCTCATTCAAATCCATCTTTCATCGAATCATTCATCACAAAACCATTTGATGTCAATTATTTGAATGATTACTTCAATGGCAAAGTGGGAAGACTTAGACAGGAAACAACGAACAGTGAGCCATCATCATGCATAAAAAACAAATAATGAAAGAATAGCATTGTACGTTGGAATTTTGTAAAGTACGTTTGGGAGAGGTGGGGAAATGATTGAAATCAATCAATAATGACAAACCTGGCATTGACAACTTAGATGGAAAGCAACTAAGGATGTTAGCTGACTCTATAGCCACTCCTATCTGTTATATATTTAATCTGAGTCTAGAGGAAAGTCTTTGTCCTCAGACCTGGAGGGAAGCCAAAGTCATTCCAATACCCAAGAGTGGTAAAGTGTCCTTTACTGGTTCTAATTTTCTAGCTCTTAGAAAACAGATGGGGAAATGATGTTTGACCAAATACAATGCTATTTCTCTGTAAACAAATTAACAACTGACTTTCAGACTTTTTTTTAGAGAAGGGCACTCAACATGTACTGCACTGACACAAATGACTGATGATTGGTTGAAAGAAATTGATAATAAGAAGATTGTTGGAGCTGCACTGTTAGATTTCAGTGCAGCCTTTGATATTATTGACCATAACCTGTTATTGAGAAAACGTATGTGTTATGGCTTTTCAACTTCTGCCATATTGAGGATTCAGAGCTATCTATCTAATAGAACTCAGAGGGTTTTCTTTAATAGAAGCCTCTCTAATGTCAAATATGTAACGTGTGGTGTACCGCAGGGCAGCTCTCTAGGACCTCTACTCTTTTCTATTTTTACCTATGACTTGCCATCTGCATTAAACACAGCATGTGTGTCCATGTATGATGATGATTCAACCATATATGCATCAGCAACCACAGCTGATGAAGTCACTGAACGAAAAATAGTTGCAATCAGCTTTGGAATAGATAGTCAGAAATAAACTGGTCCTGAACATCTCTAAAACTAAGAGCATGTATTTGGTATAAATCATTCCCTAAATTCTAGACCTCAGCTGAATCTGGTAATGAATGGTGTGGATTAAATCGTTGTAAAGATGGGCAGAAGTCCATCCGTAATAAAGAGATGCTCTGCTTTTTTGACACCACAGTCCACAAAG